>NC_058131.1:435192969-435260219 GCF_016433145.1 Gracilinanus agilis
AAATATAACAATTTAGGAGATATGGATGAATATTTACAAAAATATAAACTGCCTAGATTAACAGCAGAAGAAATAGAATACCTAAATAATCCTATATCAGAAAAAGAAATTGAACAAGCCATCAAAGAACTTCCCAAGAAAAAATCGCCAGGGCCTGATGGATTCACAAGTGAATTCTATCTGACATCCAAAGAGCAACTAATCCCAATACTATTCAAATTATTTGATATGATAAGCAAAGAAGGAGTCCTACCAAATTCCTTTTATGACACAAATATGGTACTGATTCCAAAGCCAGGGATATCATAAACAGAGAAAGAAAACTACAGACCAATCTCCCTAATGAACATAGATGCAAAAATCTTAAATAGAATACTAGCAAAGAGACTCCAGCATGTAATTAAGAAGATCATCCACCATGATCAGGTGGGATTTATACCAGGAATGCAAGGATGGTTCAACATTAGAAAAACCATCCACATAATTGACCATATCAATAGTCTAACAAACAAAAATCACATGATTATCTCAATAGATGCTGAAAAAGCCTTTGACAAAATACAGCATCCATTCCTATTGAAAACACTGAAAAGGATAGGAATAGAAGGACCTTTCCTAAAAATAATAAACAGTATATACCTAAAACCATCAGCAAGCATTATATGCAATGGGGATAAATTAGAAGCCTTCCCAATAAGATCAGGTGTGAAACAAGGATGCCCATGATCACCTCTATTATTCAACATAGTACTAGAAACACTAGCAGTAGCAATTAGAGAAGAAAAAGAAATCAAAGGTATCAAAATAGGCAAGGAGGAGACTAAGCTATCACTTTTGGCAGACGATATGATGGTATACTTAAAAAATCCTAGAGAATCAATTAAGAAGCTTGTAGAAATAATCAACAACTTTAGCAAAGTTGCAGGATACAAAATAAATGCACATAAATCATCAGTATTTCTATACATTTCCAACACATTAGAGCAGCAAGAAGTAGAAAGAGAAACACCATTTAAAATTACCCTAGACAATATAAAATACTTAGGAATGTATCTACCAAAACAAACACAGCAAATATATGAAAACAACTACAAAACACTTTCCAAACAAATAAAACTGGATCTAAACAACTGGAAAGCCATTGGTTGCTCATGGGTAGGATGAGCTAACATAATAAAAATGACCATTCTACCCAAATTAATTTACCTATTTAGCGCCATACCTATCAAACTACCAAAAAACTTCTTTACTGAATTAGAAAAAACTATAACAAATTTCATTTGGAATAACAAAAGATCAAGAATATCGAGGGAAATAATGAAAAAAAATGTGAAGGAAGGGGGCCTAGCAGTACCAGATATTAAACTATAATATAAAGCAGCAGTCATCAAAACAATATGGTACTGGCTAAGAGACAGAGGGGAAGATCAGTGGAATAGACTTGGGGTAAATGACATCAGCAAGACAGTGTATGATAAACCCAAAGAGCCCAACTCTTGGGACATGAATCCACTATTTGTCAAAAATCTGCTGGGAAATTTGGAAAACAATATGGGAGAGATTAGGTTTAGATCAACATCTCATACCCTACAGCAAGATAAATTCAGAATGGGTGAATGACTTGAATATATAGAGGGAAACTATAAATAAATTAAGTGAACACAGATTAGTATATTTGTCAGATCTTTGGGAAAGGAAAGAATTTAAAGCCAAGCAAGAGTTAGAGAAAATTACAAAATGTAAATCAAATGGTTTTGATTATATTAAGCTAAAAAGCTTTTGTACAAACAAAAACAATGTAGTCAAAATCAGAAGGGAAACAACAAATTGGGAAAAATCTTTATAACAAAAAACTCTGACAGGGGTCTAATTACTCAAATATACAAGGAGTTAAATCAATTGTATAAAAAATCAAGCCATTCCCCAATTGATAAATGGGCAAGAGACATGAATAGGCAATTTTCAGGTAAAGAAATCAAAAGTATCAATAAGCACATGAGAAAGTGCTCTAAATCTCTAATAATTGGAGAAATGCACATCAAAACAACTCTGAGGTATCACCTTACACCTAGCAGATTGGCTAAAATGAAAAAAGGGGAGAGTAATGAATGCTGGAGGAGATGTGGCAAAATTGGGACATTAATGCATTACTGGTGGAGTTGTGAACTGATCCAACCATTCTGGCTGGCAATTTGGAACTATGCTCAAAGGGCTCTAAAAGACTGCCTGCCCTTTGATCCAGCTATATCATTGTTGGCTTTGTACCCCAAAGAGATCATAGATAAACAGACTTGTACGAAAATATTTATAGCTTTGCTTTTTGTGGTGGCAAAAAACTGGAAAAGGAGGGTATGCCCTTCAATTGGGGAATGGCCGAAGAAACTGTGGTATATGCTGGTGATGAAATACTATTGTGCTAAAAGGAATAACAAACTGGAAAAGTTCCAGGTGAACTGGAAAGACCTCCAGGAACTGATGCAGAGTGAAAAGCGCAGAGCCAGAAGAACACTGTACACAGAGACTGATATACTATGGTAAAATTGAATGTAATGGACCTTTGTACCAGCAGCAATACAAAAACCCAGGACAATTCTGAGGGATTTATGGTAAAGACGCTACCCACATCTAGAGGAAGGACTGCAGGAGAGGAAACATATAAGAAAAATAGCTGCTTGAACACAAGGGTTGGGGTGGACATAATTGAGGATGTGGACTCGAAACTACCACACCAATGCAACTACCAACAATTTCGAAATAGGTCTTCATCAAGGACACATGATAAAACCAGTGGAAATGTGGTTGGCCATGGGTGGGGGGAATGCGGGTGGTGAAGGGGAAAGTAGGAGCATGAATCATGTAACCATGTTAAAAATGAATATTAATAAATGTTTAAAATTAAAAAAAACATACCTCTTGACCTTCTTTGATTCCATTTTGCCATTATAAAAATAAACATTCCATTTGCTATTCCTGCAAGTGGTAATTCAAAGAAGTCTGATATAAGGGATTACACATCTGAGACACTGTATCTTTAGCATAGTGCTCATCAGTTAAAAATTTTAGGTTATATTAGTAACAATTCTCATAACAACCATTAAATTCTGAGCAAGTGTTTTTTACATATATGTCATTTTTAAAGTAAGTCCTGCCTGCTTCTTGGCTAATGTTTGCAACATATATCTTTATACAGCTGAATATTTAATCAAACTATCAATTAACATCTGGAGGTCTGTCAAGTTACATTCCCAAAGTTCATGTGAGGTAACTTCTCAATTACATATTACTCAATTCATTTTATCATTCTAAACATGCAATGGTTGCATTAAGATTCCATAGTTTCAAATAAACTGTTCAGGTTGAATATTTACCTACTTGAATATTTCCTTAAAACGTCTGAAGTATATAATTAAAATATACTCATCTTTAAGTTTTATCACATAGTGGTTGTCAACTTTTTGAGGCCATACTCATTTACTCTTTTTCTATTTCAGTCCCTATCAATGTAAAACAATTATAAGCACTTCTTGCTCCTTCCTGTAGGCAAGGAAGGTGTAAATAGCTCACGAGCAATTTATTTTAAGGCTGACTGGCTTGATTTAGATTTTTATTACTTAACCTTGACTCTTATCCCTCTTTAACAAGTGAGATCACTACAATTTAAAATTTTGCAAGTATCAAACCCTTCATAATAAATTATTCTCAGTGGATTTTAGTTTGACTTCCACAACTTCCAAATAACTTTGACTAAAATCCTTTAGCAGTCTGTCAGTGTTTAAACAAACTGAAGTTCAAAGCATTTACTCTTACTCCTTTCAAACCTCTGATTAAAGCAGAATAAAATTTCCAGTTTAGTTTCTTTTACCCCAAAACATTGCTACATAAATGATTAAATTCCATCAATATTATTCTGATTTACCAGTGGTTGTATCAAATTTGCACTAGAATTCACACCTATTATTTTCTTCTCCGTTACTCCTATTTATTCTGGCTTTTCCTCCTTTTCCATTATTGCAAATAGAGGAAAGGTTGTATATTTAATTGCATGTAATCCTCATGTCAAACCCTACTTGATTTCTGAACTAGTCAAATTTTCCTCATTAAATGCAGTTTCCATATCCTTAACCTATTCAGGTGAAAAACTTAATCCTCTTTATGGTACAAATGCTTACATATTTTGTAAGCTCATCATTACTTTCTAACAAATTGTATCTGAATATATGCTAAAGTCTAGATCATGAATGCCTACTCATAAATTGTACACATGTCTAAAAATAATTAATATAACCTTAGTCAAATACAACACTGTTTAGAAATTCCCACTTTTGCAATATACCAAATTCTTGGTAGATGTATTGAATCACATGCCCAGATTAAAAACTTTATTTTATTTTTTTAATTTTTATTTTGAATATTTTTCCATAGTTACAGCTTTTATGTTCTTTACCTCTCCCCCAAAACCCCCTAACCACCCTTAGCCAATGCACAATTCCACTGGGTTTCACATGTATCATTGGTCAAGATCTAATTCCATTTATTGATAGTTAGACTAGAGTTATTGTTTACTGTCTATATCCCCAATAATATCCTCATCAGCCCATGTGTTCAAACAGTTGTTTTTCTTCTGTGTTTCTCCTCCCACAGTTTTTCCTTTGAATGTGGCTAATTTTCTTTCTTATAAGTCCCTTAGACTTGCTCAGGATCTTTGCATTGCCGCTAGTAGAGAACTCCATTATGTTCAGTTGTACCACAGTGTATCAGTCTCTGTGTACAATGTTCTCCTGGATCTGTTCCTTTCACTTTGCATCAATTCCTGGAGGTCTTTCCAGTTCACATGGAATTCCTCCAGTTTTTATTTCTCTGAGCACAGTAGTATTCCGTCACCAACAGATACCACAATTTGTTCAGCTATTCCCCAATCAAAGGTCATTCTCTCATTTTCCAATTTTTTGCCACCACGAAGAGCATGGCTATAAATATTGTTGTACAAGTCTTTTTCCTTATTATATCTTTGGGGTATAATCCAAGCCGTGCTATGGCTGTATCAAAAGGCAGATAGTCTTTTAAAGCCCTTTGAGCATAGTTTCAAATTGCTATCCAGAATGGTTGGGTCAGTTCATAACTCCACCAGCAATGCATTAATGCCCTAACTTTGCCACATCCTCTCCAACATTCAACACTCTCCCTCATTGTCATTTTAGCCAATCTGCTAGGTGTGAGGCGAAACCTCAGAGTTGTTTTGTTTTGCATTTCTCTTATTATTAGAGATTTAAAACACTTTTTCATTTGCTTATTGATAGTTTTGATTTATTCATCTGAAAATTGCTCATTCATGTCCCTTGCCCATTTATCGATTTTTAGATGGCTTGATTCTTTTGTACAATTGATTTAGCTCCTTGTATATTTGAGTAATTAGACATTTGTCTGAGTTTTTTGTTATAAAGATTTTTTTCCCAATTTGTTGCTTCCCTTCTAATTTTGGTAGCATTGGTTTTGTCTGTACAAAAAGTTTTAATTTAATGTAGTCAAAATTATTTATTTCATATTTTGTGATTTTTTTCTAAATCTTGCTTGGTTTTAAAATCTTTCCCTTCCCATAGATCTGATAAGTATACTCCTCTGTGCTCACCCAATTTACCTATAGTTTCCACCTTTATATTCAAGTCATTCAACCATTCTGAGTTTATCTTGGTATAGGGTGTGAGATGGTGATTTAGGCCCAGTCTCCCATACTGTTTTCCAATTTTCCCAGAAGTTTTTGTCAAATAGTGGGTTTTTGTCCCTAAAGCTATGTTCTTTGGGTTTATCAAAAACTGTCTTGGTGAGGTCGCTTAACTCTAGTCTATTCCACTGATCGTCCCTTCTGTCTCTTCACCAGTACCATATGTTTTTGATGACTACTGCTTTATAGTACAGTTTAAGATTTGGTACTGCTAGGCCACCTTCCTTCATACTTTTTTCATTATTTCCCTTGATATTCTTGGTCTTTTGTCCTTCCAAATGAACTTTATAATTTTTCTAATTCAGTAAAAATTTTTTTGGTAGTTTGATAGGCATAGCACTAAATAGGTAAATTAATTTGTGTAGAATGGTCATTTTTATTATGGTAGCTCGTCCTACCCATGAGCACTCAATGTTTTTCTAGTTGTTTAGATTTAATTTTAATTGTGTGGAAAGGGTTTTGTGGTTGTGTTTGTATAATTCCTGTGTTTGTCTTGGCAGATAGATTCCTACGTATTTTATATTTTCTAGTGTGATTTTGAATGGAATTTCTCTTTCTAACTCTTGCTTCTATGATGTATTGGAAATATATAGAAATGCTGATGTTTTATGTGCTTTTAGTTTGTATCCAGCAATTTTGCTAAAGTTGTTGATTAATTGCACTAACTTTTTATTTGATTGTCTAGGATTTTTTAAGTAGACCATCATATCATCTGTGAAGAGTGATAGCTTGGTCTCCTCACTACCTATTTTAATACCTTCAATTTCTTTTTCTTCTTTAATTGCTACTGCTAGTGTTTCCAATAGAATGTTAAATAGACAGAGGTGACAATGGGCATCCTTGTTTCACTCCTGATCTTATTGGGAATACTTCCAATTTATCCCCATTGCAGACAATGTTTGTTGATGGTTTTAGATATATGCCATTTATTATTTTTAGGAAAGGCCCTTCTATTCCTAAACTTTCTAGTGTTTTCAGGAGGAATGAGTGTTTTTTTGTTTTTTGTTTTTTTGTCAAAGGCATCTATTGAGATAATCGTGTGATTTTATTGGTTTGCTTGTTGATATGGTCAATTATGTGAATGCTTTTCCTAATGTTGAACCATCCTTGCATTCCTGGTATAAATCCCACCTGATCATAATATTAATAACCCTTGTGATCACTTCCTGGAGGTTTTTGCTAGTATCGTGTTTAAGATTTTTGCACCTATGTTCATTAGGGAGATTGGTCTATAGTTTTCTTTCTCTGTTTTTGATCTACCTGGTTTTGGGATCAGTACCACCTTTGTGTCATAAAAGGACTTTGGTAGAATTCCTTCTTTGCTTATTGTGTCAAATAACTTAAATAGCATTGGAATTATTTTTTGATAGAATGGAAAAATCTTTGAAGGTTTGATAGAATTCACTTGTGAATCCATTTGGTCCTGGGAATTTTTTCTTAGGGAGTTCTTTGATGGCTTGTTCAATTTCTTTTTCTGCTATGGGATTTTTTAAGTATTCTGTTTCTTCTGCTGTTAATCTAGGCAATTTATATCTTTGTAAATATTCATCCATATCACCTAGATTCCTATATTTGTTGCCATATAATTGGGCAAAATAGTTTTTAATGATTGCCTTGATTTCCTCTTCATTAGAGGTGAGGTCTCCCTTTTAATCTTTGATACTGATAATTTGGTTTTCTTCTTTCCTTTTTTTAATTAGATTGACCAGTACTTAGTCAATTTTTTTTATTTTTTCAAAGTACCAGCTTCTAGTATTATTTATTAATTCAATAGTTCTTTTACTTTCAATTTTTTATTTCTCCTTTGATTTTTATAGTCTCTAATTTAGTTTTTAACTGGGAATTTTTAATTTGTTCCCTTTTTAGTTTTTTGATTTGCATCTCCAGTTCATTGATCTTTGTCCTCTCTAATTTGTTATTATATGCACTCAATGATATAAATTTCCCTGAGTACTGCCTTAGCTGCATCCCACAGATTTTGGTAGGATGTCTCATCATTGTCATTCTTTTCAATGAAATTATTAATTGTTTCTATGATTTCTTCTTTAACTAACTGGCTTTGGAGAATCATATTATTTAATTACCAATTAGTTTTTGATGTGCCTGTCCATGTGCCCTTACTGATTATTATTTTCATTGCATTATGATCTGAGAAGGTTACATTTACTATTTCTGCTCTTTTGCATTTATTTGCAATGTTTCTATGCCCTAGTACATGGTCAATCTTTGTGAATGTACCATGTGCAGCTGAAAAGAAGGTGTATTCCTTTTTGTCCCTATTTATTTTTCTCCACATATCTATTAAATCTAATTTTTCTAGGATTTCATTCACCTCTCTTATATCTTTCTCATTAATTTTTTGGTTTGATTTATCTAGATCAGTAAGAGGAATATTTAAATCTTGTTGAAAGCCATTGTAGAAATAGGGTCAGGATAGGGCTTGTTATCCAGATTCCCTACGTGACCAATCCAGGCTGAGGCAGTCTTTGTGTTTGGTCCTGGTCACCTGAGCCCTGAAAAGCTCTGGTACCAGCAGGTAGGCTAATCCAAAAACAATTTGACCCCTCTAAGAGGCAATTAGGAGTCATCTAGAGAAATAGATGTTTTATCTGGATCCTATTACAAAATCATCAGCAAGTAAAACTGTGTTTATGATTTTTCTGCACTGCATGTCAGATGCAGATAGAATGGGCCATCTAAGGTAAAAATCTAAGGCTCCTCTTTTGACTCATTTTCAGATCCCCACCTTTTCTCAGTATTCTTATTGGAAAGCTTTGAGTCCTTAATCAGACCAGCAGGTACTGAGCTAACACTTTCTCTCCTTGATAATTAAGAGGCCTGAACCCTAAAAAATATTACTTAGATAAGCTGGAGCCAGACTTTATCTGACCAGGTGCAGGCCTGTAAATCAAGGAAGAATGCAATTAGTAAACATCTCTAGGAAATATGTTTCTGCTCCCAGAATTAACCCCTACTAATTGGTGGTTGGAATTTGGCCCTTGTCCTTGTACCTATATCTCTACTTTTTAGACTTTAATGGGTTGTGTATGATTTGTAACCCCTTCACAGCTGTGACTCTTTCTTTGTGTTCTTTGTTTGAAACCAGTATAAAATAAAGTCCAAATCCCATAGCATTGGATCAGCATGGGCTAACCTCTAGTCTGGTTGTTCTAATTTTCTTTTTCCTGGCTTAACAATCTGACGCCACAAAACGCCACTCAGAACCCCTACCATATAGGGAGCTGGCTTGCTATCAGATCTCACACTACTATAGTTTTACTATCTATTTTCTCCTTGAGTTCTGCCAGTTTGTCCTTTACAAATGTGGATACTATATCATTTGGTGTGCATATGCTAAGTACTGTTATTTCCCCATTATCTATACTGCCTTTGATCAGGATATTATTACCTTCCCTATCTCTTTTAATCAGATCTATTTTTACTCTGGCTTTATCAGAAATCATGATTGCCACTCCTGCCTTCTTTTTCTCAGTTAAAGCCCCAAAGATTATACTCCAGACCTTCACCTTAACCCTGTGTATGTCCATCTGCCTCAGGTGTGTTACTTGTAGACAACATATGGTAGGATTGGTAGGATTTTGGTTTCTAAACCACTCTTCTATTTGCTTCTATTTTATGAGTAATTTCATCCCATTCATATTCAGGGTTATAATTTTTAGCTGTGCATTCCCTAACATTCTGGTATCCTCTCCTAGTTCTACCCCTTCTTTTTATGCTATTTCCTTTTAAAATAGTGGTTTGTTTTAAATCAGTCCCACTTGTCCTCTCCCTTGGTTAGAGGGTGACCTTAGCATAGAGGGTGATCTATGTATCCTTTCGATGTCTATTTTGCCCTCTTATTCAAGGACATTGGGGCAGTTTTCTTGGATAATTTCTTGTAGTATGGAGTCCAAATTTCTATTAATTTCTGATTTTTCCGCAAGACCAATAATTTTCAAGTTGTCTCTTCTAGACTTGTTTTCTTGATCTATTATCTTTTCATTGAGATATTTCATGTTTCCTTCTATTTTGTCAGTCTTTTGACTTTGCTTTATTAATTATTTCTGTCTTGTGAGATCATTGGCTTCTACTTGCCCAATTCTAGCCTTTAAAGAATGGTTTTCAGCTATAATCTTTTGGTTTTTCTTTCATCTGATCTATCTGGCTTTTTATGGCTTCCATCTGGCCATTTCTGGTCTTCAATTTTCTTATCATTTCATTTGATATCTGAACCTCACTTTCCAATTGCAAAATTCTGCCTTTTAAACTGTTATTTTCTTACCAGATCTCTTCCATCATTCTCACGATCTCAGATTTGAACTCTTGAAGAGCTTGTGATTAATTTTCATTTTTTTGGGAAGGTTTTGGATATCTTTAATTGTCCTCCTCTGTTTTCTGGGTTTTTTCTGTGCAGAAGTTATCAAGTGTTAGAGTTTTTTCTTGGTCTTTTTGGTGGTTATTTCTTGGGCCTTGCTTTGCATCATAATACTTTCTCAGCCAGAAGTCTGAGTAACGCAAGCCAACTTTCTTTGTATGCAGCTAAGGAGCAGTTTTTGCCTGAGGATACTTTGCATGTGTCCTGGCTTCCTCTGTCTTCTAGGCCTCTGCTGTCCATGGCCCCTCTCAGCCTCACTCCTGTGCCCAAGGTCTGTGCTCCCCAGCTTCCTGGTGTCTCTGGTCTAGCTATTTCAGGGTCAAACCTCCATGGTCCTAGTCAGCTGCCTAGAGCCTGCATATCGGCCTACACTTGCTTCTCTACCTGAGGTTTTCCTCTGAGTCTCAGCATGCTGAGCTGCTTCCACTGTCAGCCTCCTCTTCAGCTCCACTCCTGTGTCCAAGTTCTGTGCTTTCCAGCCTCCTGGTGTCTCAAGTCTTACTGCTCTCAGTGGCAAGCTCCTAGTGGTTCCATTTAACTGCAAAGGAGCTAGATTTTGCACCCCCACTTGTTCTAACTCTGGTGTGCAACCTCTGACTCTGGTACTGTGGGTGGGGTGAGGGAGGGTTGATCAGCTCAAGTTTTAATGGGAGCTATTTCCTCCCTTTATAGATTGGAAGTACCCAAATCCCACATGTCTTCTATACTGTGCCCTATTGTGGGGTCCCTTCTTTCATCTGGATTTTGTTTTCTTGTCCTTTGGCTGTATGCTGGTAGTTGGTAGTGAGGAGAGAGGTAGTGAGTGCTTCTACTCTGCGGCTATCTTAACCCAGAAGCCAGATTAACCACTTTAAAAACTTCTTATGTGTCATATGATCACGTGTTGATAATTCTGAGAGCACATACATTAAAATAACATCACATTTGAAAAAAATCTCAAGTTTAAATTCTAGAATGAGTTCTCCTCAACAACATCACAATGTTTTCTGAATTACTTTTACATTTACAATGCAGCCAGTACAATTTCAGTCCTTATAGAATAAACATTCTGTGTAGAGGGAATTTCATGCCCTCCCCCTCCTGGATTACTGACCCAGTTTATCCCATTTTTTATATGCCAGTGCTTTGTCCATGCACATAGCTAAAAGTGTGTGTGGGAAGCCCACCTGGGTCTTTTTTTGTTCTCACTACTTCTCTGTNCTCCTCCTTCAGAGAGTTCTTGTGGAGAATGACAGAGAGGGAACTCCAGAACACTGAGCACAAGGAGCCCAGTTACAATACAGGTGAAGAATGAGGCTGACAAGTTTATTTTCAAAGTCTGACTTTCCCCCAAATCCCAGTGAACATTTTTTCTCTATCTCAATAACTTTTTCTCTCTGTTGCTCTTTCCAATTTACTTTTCAAAAATTTTTATTTATTTGTTTTTTATAAACCTTACCTTCTGTCTTAGAATCAATACTGGATATTGGTTCTAAGGCAGAATAGTTGTAGGGGTAAGGCAATGGGGATTAAGTGACTTGCCCAGGGTTATGCATCCAGGAAGTGTCTGAGCCCAAATTGGAACCCAGGACCTCCCATCTCTGGGCCTGACAATCCACTGAGCCACCCAGCTGCCCCCTCTTTCCTATTTCTGATACCAACAGGCATAGAGATGAGATGTATTCTTTTAATCATTTACATATTTTGCACGTGGGGACTCTAATTTCTCTGAAGTTTTCAAATTCACAAATGTGCAGAAACAGTTACATGACAAACCAGGAATTATTGACCATTTACTACCTGGAACTTGTTGTGTTTTCATATACACTGAGCACAAGGAAACATATTTGTATAGAAAAGCCAGCTAGTATGCTGAGTCAGTTTGGGGAAATCTTTTTAAAGCCTAGTTTTTAACCTTTACTTCTCAGGCCGCTACCGAAGAAGGGGGTCTTATGTGGAAAACCAGGGTAGATAACTTAAATACTTTATGTGGGTTCAGAAGGTTGTGTAGGAGACAGGAATGACAAAAGATGGGGACTTAAGAAGTTAGGGATACTAAGTTTAACTGTTAAGGAAAATATCTGTTAACAGAAGTGACAGGCCTAACTATCACCCTGCACCATCTAGACAAGGGGCCTGTGGAAACTAGCAAGCAAATGACAAGAGTTTATAACAAATTTTTAAGGGAACTATGGTAATGGATGGGAATGGGGGTTTCTACACTTTCAGACTAAGGGCAAACTACAGGGTCAGGGGAGGGACTTATCTACACTGAACTGAGACCTAAACAAGACAGGGCCCAAAGGATAGCAGGACTGAAGTGGGAATCCTCACAGCAGTGTCCTGACACACTCCAGCGAAGTTGCAGCTCCTCCAGGACCACTAGTTGTACTCTTTCAGGTGAGTAGATTCTGGGAGCTAACCCAGCCCAAGTTAACCTGCAACTCAGGTTGGGATTAATAGTCTCTACCAAAAATCTCCCACAAAAATAATCAACAACTTTAGCAAAGTTGCAGGATACAAAATAAATGCACATAAATCATCAGCATTTCTATATATTTCCAACACATTAGAGCAGCAAGAGGTAGAAAGAGAAATAACATTTAAAATCACCCTATACAATATAAAATACTTGGGAATCTATCTACCAAAACAAACACAGCAATTATATGAAAACAACTACAAAACACTTTCCAAACAAATAAAACTGGAGCTCAACAATTGGAAAACCATTAATTGTTCATGGGTAGGACAAGGTAACATAATAAAAATGAACATTCTACCCAAATTAATTTACCTATTTAGTGCCATACCTATCAAATCACCAAAAAACTTCTTTACTGAATTAGGAAAAACTATAACAAATTTCATTTGGAATAACAAAAGATCAAGAATATCAAGGGAAATAATGAAAAAAAATGTGAAGGAAGGGGGCCTAGCAGTACCAGATATTAAATTATACTATAAAGCAGCAGTAATCAAAACAATATGGTACTGGCTAAGAGATAGAGAGGAGGATCAATGGAATAGACTTGGGGTAAATAACATCAGCAAGACAGTGTATGATAAACCCAAAGAGCCCAACTTTTGAGACATGAATCCACTATTTGACAAAAATTGCTGGGAAATTTGGAAAACAATATGGGAGAGATTACGTCTAGATCAACATCTCACACCCTACACCAAGATAAATTCAGAATGGATGAACGACTTGAATATAAAGAGGGAAACTATAAATAAGTTAAGTGAACACAAAATAGTATACCTGTCAGATCTCTGGGAAAGGAAAGATTTTAAAACCAAGCAAGAGTTAGAGAAAATTACAAAATGTAAATTAAATGGTTTTGATTATATTAAGCTAAAAAGCTTTTGTACAAACAAAAACAATGTAATCAAAATCAGAAGGGAAACAACAAATTGGGAAAAAAATCTTTATAACAAAAAACTCTGAGAGGGGTCTAATTACTCAAATATACAAGGAGTTAAATCAATTGTATAAAAAATCAAGCCATTCCCCAATTGAAAAATGAGCAAGAGACATGAATAGGCAATTTTCAGGTAAAGAAATCAAAAGTATCAATAAGCACATGAGAAAGTGTTCTAAATCTCTAATAATTAGAGAAATGCAAATCAAAACAACTCTGAGGTATCACCTCACACCTAGCAGATTGGCTGAAATGAAAGAAGGGGAGAGTAATGAATGCTGGAGGGGATGTGGCAAAATTGGGACATTAATGCACTGCTGGTAGAGTTGTGAACTGATCCAACCATTCTGGAGGGCAATTTGGAACTATGCTGAAAGGGCTATAAAAGAATGCCTGCCCTTTGATCCAGCCATACCATTGTTGGGTTTGTACCCCAAAGAGATCATAGATAAACAGACTTGTACGAAAATATTTATAGCTGAGCTTTTTGTGGTGGCAAAAAACTGGAAAAGGAGGGTATGCCCTTCAATTGGGGAATGGCTGAACAAACTGTGGTATATGCGGGTGATGGAATAATATTGTGTTAAAAGGAATAATAAACTGGAGGAGTTCCAGGTGAACTGGAGAGACCTCCAAGAACTGATGCAGAGTGAAAGGAGCAGAGCCAGAAGAACATTGTACACAGAGACTGATATACTATGGTAAAATCGAATGCAATGGACTTCTGTACCAGCAGCAATGCAATGACACAGGACAGTTCTGAGGGATTTATGGTAAAGAATGCTACCCACATTCAGAGGAAGGACTGCAGGAGAGGAAACATATAAGAAAAATAAATGCTTGAACACATGGGCTGAGGCGGACATGATTGGGGATGTGGACTCGAAACTACCATACCAATGCAACTAACAACAATATGGAAATAGGCCCTGAACAAGGACACATGTTACAACCAGTGGAAATGTGCATCGGCCATGGGTGGGGGGAGAGCGGGGGGTGAAGGGGAAAGTAGGATCTTGAATCATGTAAACATGTTAAAAATGAATATTAATAAATGTTTAAAAAAAAAGTCTCCCACAAGTAGATGACAGTCTTCCTTCAGGATCCCAGGGAATCAGGGTACAAACTCCACTTCCTCTGAGGTCTCCCAGGATCAGTTAAACTTGCCCCAACCCCCATGGAGTCTGTCTCAGAGAGAGAAGCCACACTTCCTGCTTCCNACTCGAAACTACCACACCAATGCAACTAACTACAATTTGGAAATAGGCCCTGAACAAGGACACATGTTACAACCAGTGGAAATGTGCATCGGCCAAGGGTGGGGGAGAGCGATCTTGAATCATGTAAACATGTTAAAAATGAATATTAATAAATGTTTAAAAAAAATCTCCCACAAGTAGATGATAGTCTTCCTTCAGGATCCCAGGGAATCAGGGTACAAACTCCACTTCCTCTGAGGTCTCCCAGGATCAGTTAAACTTGCCCCAACCCCCATGGAGTCTGTCTCAGAGAGAGAAGCCACACTTCCTGCTTCCCCATTCCATTTGGAATTCTCAAGCCCTTCCTGCTAGGTCTCCTAAATAATAATTAAGTAATCTTCCTCAGAACAGGGGGGAACGTGCTCCCCAGCCTCTTCTCATCTGAATCATGGACCAGTCAAATACTTACGAAAGAGCCGAGGCAGCACTGATCCCCATTTCTCAGAGTTTTGCTGATCCTATCAAAATACCTTTGACCTTATTCAGAAGATGCTTGCTCTCATTTATAAAAGCAGGATACAACCAGATTTATAGGTTCTCTCAATTATTCTATGTTTATGGAAGTTGAACAAATTACTTTTAACTTACAGTTCCTGAGTTAGCTTCATTTAATTAGGTTAAAGCTGGATCATAGATTTAACACATACCCATAGATATATTCTATATTCGTATGTATGTGTGTATAGGTCAATATGTCAATATGTCTATGTATAGATTATATTTAGAGTCCTCCAGTAAGTGAAAGTAAGTGAAAGTAGAGGTTGTAAAAATGTTCAGTTTCATGAAAGAATGATTTACAGATTCTGACAGAAGAGGAAGCAGGCATTGTCAGAGTTGTCACAATGGGAATCCAAAGGCAACAAAGCATATTTTCATGGATATTTGCTCACCTTTTATGGTAATATTCATGGTGAGCAAAAACAAACAGACCACTATGAAGGTAATTTTTCCTAGTTCGTTACATGTTGCTTCCTAACTACTCTGCATGTTTATACCTAATTATTTACACCTTATATCCCCCATTACAACATGAGCTCCTTGAGGACAGGAGCTGTTTTTTAACTTTTTCTCTTACTACCTAATACACAGTAATAATTCAATAAATGCTTTTAATTTTAAGTGTCATATTCCTCTCACTTAATAAATTATCCTCTTGCTTTGAGTAGATGTATTTTGGATGTCTCATATCTCTGCTCTGTGACCTCAGGATAACCTTGACTTATCCACACAGTGGCTTAAGGAGCCATTAAGGTTCATAATTTTAAAGTCCTTTAGAAATATCCTTAGGAATCTGTTAGAGCAAACACTTCCCTTTAAATATATTTTCTTTAGGCATTTCCTAATGAATCACTGAGCCCCTGATAATGTTCAAGATATCTCTTTGCTTCTCAATGGACTAGGACTTTTTTTTAAACTTTCACTTTGCTATCTACTGAGTATCAAGCTACTTTCCAATCTTCCCAAACTAATATCTGAGTTTTAGAATTTAAAATGGACCTCATGGGTGTTACTCCAATTTGTTGGGATGAGACATTTAAAATGGATATAATGCTGAAGTACAATAAGTGTACCTTATTGTAAAGTGACAAGTCAGGTAAAATATAATTAAAGGAGAGGTAGAATGTTTATTTCAAAGCCTAGCATAGGTTCAGAAATTACTACATGCTTTTCTATTCCTTTCCATTAAATGTAAGGAAATACACTTGTGGGAAAATTCAGGAGGCAAAAGGAGAGACATGTTGAAGAGCATTTGGGAAAAAGTTGAAATGAAGGTAAAACAGACTCAATAATTTCATTCAAGATTATCCAAAACCACCTATTACAAAAGAAGAAATGCATGAGGATTCAGAAAACAGATTTCCACTTTTTTAAATTAAAATTTTTATAATATGTAAGCAATTTTTTCTCTTCTTTCTCACTTCTTTGAAAAAAACATTAAGTTATTATTAAGTACTTAATCTTATTATTAAATACGAATAGACAAAACAAACTCATATTGTTGTTGTCCAAAAATATATATCTCAACAGGAGTATTTTATGATAGAGAACTTCAGTAATCTGTGTATTGGAGAACTGGAATGGATCATGGGAATCTAATAACTCTTTTCTATATACCCTTCTAACTGTTGTCTGTACCTGAAAAGACAGTTTATGTACTTTCCCTTGGGGCAGCTAGATGGTGCAGTGAATTGAATTTTAAAGGTCCCAAGTTCAAATCCAGCTTCAGACATTTCCTAGTTTTGTGATCTTAGCTAAAGCACTTAACCCTGTTTGTCTCAGTATCCTCATTTATAAGATGAGCTAGAGAAGGATATAGTATTCACTTAAGTATCTTTGCAAAGAAAAACCCAAATTGGTTCACAAAGAGTTAGGAGATTGAAAATGAGTGAATGGCACTTTCTTCCTAGAAAGAAAAGAATTATTACCTTGCAGGAGCCAAAAAAAAAAAAAAAAAAAAAAAAAGATCAATCTTATTAGGAGAGGACAGGATTCTGACAATGCTGAGATCTAGAGGAGTTCCTGGGGAATCAATATAACTGATACCCCTGTTGTTGCTACTGGTGCCACTATAGTGATCAGAGGTTGCACCATGAGTATTTATAGAGTTTACTTTCCTTTCTATTTTGCTCCAGTAGGACTATTTTGTTATAAAGTAATTCATAGAAGTGTCTGAAGCTTTCCTTAAAATCTATGATTTACCTGATAGTTCCAATTATTTATTCTTAAATCTAGATATTTGACTGGTTATGAGTAAAAGGATTTCTGACTCTTTTAAGATAACCTTTAATTCAAAGACATTTTACTTTCACAATTACATTCAAAAACAATTTTCTACATATATTTCTGAAATGATAAGATCCAAATTGTCTCCCTCTCTCCCTTCCCTCACTCCCTCTCAGAAATGGTAAGCAATTTAATCTGGATTATACAAAAGGAGAAATGCATTTAAAGGCTTGGGTAAAAACTATGAAAATATTTCTCTGATCTATACTTTTTTAAAAATTTGGAATATTTTTCAATAGTTACTTGATTCATGTTCTTTCCTTCCCCTCCTAGAGCCAATGAGCAATTCCACTAGGTTTTACATTTATCATTGTTCAAAACCTATTTCCATATCATTAATATTTGTAATAGAGTGCTGATCTATCATCATAGTAACAATATCAAAAAAGGAAATTGAAGTTAGCTTGGCATGGTCTGTTCTGGATAAAGCTATATTCATCCTCTGAAATCACTACTTCCTTTTATGTGTTCACCAGACACTTCTTTAATAATAAATTTTAAAATCTTGCTAGGATAGTTTTCCCCTTTCTCTGCTTTGCTTTGAAAAGTTGGACATCTGCCTTCACCAGTGCTAGAGCACTCACTAGGTCCCCCCAATCTGACAGTGGTTCAATATTCACCACAACACATTTAAAATTCAATACCCTATGAAGCAGGTATTAAAGCTACTCTCATTTTGCGGCCCAAAGGTTGTAAAGTAACTTACTTAATAATGCTGAAGGCAAGATTTGAACTGAGTTCTCCCAAAATCCAAATCTAGCACCCTTATCTGCTATATTAAGAATTCTTATAGGCAAATAGCATTTGTGAAAAATGAAAATTTATATATTTTCTTCTATTATTATCATATCTTTTGACATTGCTTTAATATTTCTTGTTGTCTCACAGAGTCAGTAGTTTCTATTTGGTCCATTCTAATTTTCAGAGAATTATTTTGAGTAAGATTTTATACCTCTTGAACTGTGCTATTAATTCCTTTTAAAATTCTTTCTTCCGGGGCAGCTGGGTAGCTCAGTGTAGTGAGAGTCAGGCCTAGAGACAGGAGGTCCTAGGTTCAAACCCAGCCTCAGCCACTTCCCAGCTGTGTGACCCTGGGCAAGTCACTTGACCCCCATTGCCCACCCTTACCACTCTTCCACCTATGAGACAATACACCGAAATTAAGGGTTTAAAAAAATCATTGCAAAAAAAAATTCTTTCTTCCATAATTTCATTTCATTATCAATTTTTTCCTCTATCACTTCCATTTCATTTGTAGAAATTGTTCAACTCGTGTTTCATCTCTTCCAGGAATGATAGCTGAATTTATATCCAGCGTTTTTCTTTGAGGTTATGCTTTGGATGTTTTGAGGACATTCTCTTCCATGCTTATGTCTTGAGCATCTTTTTCACAATAACAGCATTTTATGATGAGATTCCTTTTTGTTTGTTTGTTTGTTCATTCCTCTAGTCTACTTCATAACTTTAGATGTGACATAAGGACTGGGCTCTATGCATTTCTGAAGGGAAGATCTGGGCTAGTCCTCTTGCTGCTTTCTTAGTTGTTGCTGAGTGCTGTATCATTTCAGGATTTTGGGTGTAGACAGCTTAGGCTGGGGATCTGGTAAACTTTCAGTGTTCCAAAGTGGTGTGATTCAGGGCAAAGTCTCATCACTGTACTCCTCTGCAGTCCAGCGGCACCCCCCTCCCCAATTTTGGATCTGAGCAATAATAAACTGTTGCTGGACTCAGCTCCTATCCACCAGCTGGAGAGCTGTGCTAATTCATGCCAACAGGCTTTGGGCTCCTTTTTGGTGTGAGATGTCTATCCTGGCTATTCCTCTGCAGCCTTCAGACCAGTATAGAAGATGAACCTAAGACCCACCTCTGCTCCTGGGGTCTGGGAACACATAGCTGCTGCTTACTTCTGAACGAGCTTCTTCACAGTCCCTGCGGGGCTCTCTCCCAGTATGTGCCTGTTTGGGGACATGTCCTTTTTTTAATCTGCCCGGGATCTGATTCAGAACTGGGGAAGAGGTAACGAAGCTGACAGCTGGGACCTGCCACTATGCCCCATCTGGGCACTTCCCATGTGGTGTTCTCCTGGCCAGACCCAATGCCTGAACATCTGCCTTTTCCTATGCCAACTAAGCTGGAAAAATGAATCATGGGGATTTTTTCTTGGATTTCTTCATCAGGGTTTGATCTAATACATCTTCTACACCTGTCTAAAGGAGCCTGAGAGGGAGAAAAAGTTCAGTAAACTTCTTCCTGTTGCTCTGCCATTTTGGTTCTGACTTGGTCCTTCATTTTCCATCAAACTGCCCCGGGGTCGCTGCTGGCTATAAAGTCTCGGGGGATTGTGGGGCTGGAGGAGGAAGAGGAAGAAAAGGAGGAAGAAGAAGGAAGGAAGGAGAGGGCAGGGGAGAGGAGCCCTGAAATGCCCGCGGTAACTGTCGCATGACAAGGGCCACATGTCCCATGGTTGCTCCCACCACCCCCTGCAAGTAGGGGTGAGGGCAGCTGGGCCCTAAGATAACCTTTAGCTAGAAACGTTTCTGTTTTTGTTAATCAATTACATCAATCAGATCAAATATGTTATCTTTAGAAATCATTATATTTATATACCAAAATTTATCTATTTTACTTCCCATGAAAGTTTCCATTTCTTGTTTTTAAATTATTTTTCAACTGCCCTTTAGTGAATACAATTTTATTATTATAAATATGGAAAGTCTAATTAATTTAAGTTTTAATGCCAAAGCAGAAAAATATAAATAACATGTATTTGCTTATCAAGTTCAAAAATTGTCAGAGATCTTTTCTAAAATTATATTCATGTGCTTAACTTTGATCTTTTTATTTCTGGTTAGATTTCAAAGGGGGAAGTTGAGAACCATCACTATTAGAGTTTTACTCTCTCTTTATCCCTATATTTTGTTGAGCTTTTCCTACAATAATAAATGTTATGGGTTTTTTGTGCATATATACATATTATATGTATGATTATTCATAAATATGTATATACATGTATTTGTGCTAAGAATTTGTATCAGTTCATTGACTCTGGTACCTTTAGCATAATATTGTGTCTGTATTTATTTTCTTTAATCAAGTTTATTTTTTTCCTCCAGATTCATTTGAGATCATGCAGTCTCTCCTTCCTCTAACCTCACTTAAGGCATAATAGATTTGACTCCAGTCCCCTAGAATATTATTTTTTCTATGCTTTGTTCTTTTACCATCAGTTTTTTCAACAGAATTAGTCTCCAATTAAAATTTTAAACAATATTTCCTTAATGTCAATTAATATGTATACATATATACATAAATATATATTTAATTATCAAAGTATTTCCCATCATACCTGGCTTTCTTCCTCTTTTAGTGATCCATCACATATAATAATATTTTAAAACAACATTTTATTTTTCCACAATCACATATAAAAAATTTTAACAATAATTTTTAAAAAATTTGACTTGCAAATTCTATCCATCTACCCCCATTTACTCCCCCTCCTTGATATAGTAAACAATCTATACAGATTTTACTCATTCAATCACATCAAACATTTTTCCAAGGTTAGTCATTTTGTGTAGGAGAGCTCAAAAAAAGTTAGATAAAGTATGTTTTGGTCTGGATTCAGACTCCATCAGTTCTTTCTCAGGAAGAAGATGACATTTTTCATTATGTGTCTCTGGGATTGTCTTAGATCAATGTATTGGTGAGGATAGCTATGTAATTCATACTTGTTCATCAAACAATATTACTGCTGTTGTGTACAATGTTCTTTTGGCTCTGCTTACTTCACTTTGCATCAATTCATCAAGTCTTCCAGATTTTTCTGAAATCATCCTGTTCATCATTTCTGGGAATTCATTGATGGCTTTTTCAATTTATTTTTCTGAGATTGGACTCTATAAATATTTGATTTCCTCTTTTGTTAATCTGGACAATTTATATTTTTGAAATATACCCTATATTTCCTGCAGATTATCATATTTACTGTAATATAATTGAGAAAAATAGCTCCTAATGATTGCTTTAATTTCCTCTTCACTGGAGGTGAATTTACCTTTTTGATTTCTAATACTTATAATTTAATTTTCTTCTATCATTATTAAAATCAAATTAAACATTGCTGTATCTGTTTTTTTTTCATGGAATCAACTCCTAGCCTTATTTATTAGTTCAATAGTCACCTTAATTTCAATTTTATTAATTTCTTCTGTGATTTTTAAGATTTCCAATTTAGCCTTTGATTGTGGATTTTTAAATTTTGTTTTTTACCTGGTTTTTTAGTTGCATGTCCAATTCATTGATCTGCTTTTCCTCTATTATTTTGTTAAAAGCATTCGCTGATGTAAATTTCCCAAGTGCTGATTTGGCTATATCCTATAAATTTTGATAAGTTGTATTTTCATTATCATTCTCTTTAATTGATTGTTTCTATTATTTGTTTTTACCCACCCATTTTAAACAATTAGATTATTTGGTTTTCATTTAATTTTTAATTTGTTATTCCATGAACCCCTGTTGATTAATATTTTAATTACATAAAGCATGAGAATGAGGAAAACATTGGGAGGAGGGGGAAGGAAAAATAGAATGGGGGTAAATTATCACACATAAGAGAGGAATGAAAGAGCTTTTGCACTGAAAGGGAAGATGGGAGAATAGGGAGAAGAGCACATGAAACTTTACTTTCTTTGGAATCAATTCAATGAAGGAAGAACATACACTATCAGTTCAGTATAGAAATCTACAGGAAAGTAGGAGGGGAAGGAAAATAAGAGAAAGTGTTGGGGATGATAGAAAAGAGGACAGTTTTGGGGATGTGATGGTCAGCAATTAAACAAGGGGAAATAGGATGGAGAATGATACATAATAATCATAATGGTACAGAAATGTGTACAAGTCTCTCTAATAAAGGCTCCATTACATAGGGAAATCAGTCAAATATGTAAGAATTGAGGACCACCAAGCTGCCCAAGAAGTAACAACATGGTTAAAGTCAGAAAAAAGGAAGATGTTAAAACCTGTGGAAAACAACATTAGGATGAAGTCCATTAGTGGCAGTTGCAGTCAAGGGATATTCAATCAGGTTTCAGAATTTCAAGGCAGCTTTTATCTAATAGTGAGTCTTACTATAGAAGTCTGAGTCTTTAATTTGACTGAACTCTATGCTATTTTGTAATTTACTAGCACCTGGATTTGTCAAACTTTTCTATTTTTTAAACATTATCAAATTATTTTTATCTCTATTTAGTAATATAATTTGAAATCTGGCACTACTAGTCTCATTTCCTTCTCATTTTCCCTGATATTTCCCTAGAGATTCTTCTCAGTTCTTCCAGATAAATTTTGTTTTCCTATCACTCTACAAAATTAGTCATTTCCACATAGATCAATAAGCCACATGCAATTCAGTTGCAAAGAGAATAAGCAAAATGTGGCACCATAAGTAAGCAGACACAACTAGGAGCAGACCCAGAAATCCTAAAAGGAATAAATGAAATTATGAGATCAATTCAGTCTCTACTGGAGATCAGAAATGAAATAAAGGTTGAGCTAACTTCCTAATCAGAAATAGTCATGGGATCAACTGAGAAAATATCAGGAACACAGAAACAACTAATGAACATTCTCTTGGTATTGAGAATGGATAAGTTTGAGTGATGGATGATAGACACTGAGTCCTAGCAATGACACTCGGATTCTCAGTGTCACCAGCCTTCCCCAAAGCTTTAGAACAATCAATGGGAGTTTCATGCTTCTGCAGCTCAGGGAGGGGAATCATCACAGTGGGAGGCAGCTGATCTTCTTGCTATTAAGTAGAGCAAGACATGCAAATTGGGCTTCTCCTTCTAGGCATGAACCCAGCACAAAACTTGTGTCTGCAGCTCTGGGAGAGGAGCTTCTTCTCATGTGGTCTTTCCCTCCTAAGGACTGACACTGCACTGCCTAAACCATGGGATTTGCACTAAAAGGAATTTTCATTTTGACTATTTTGCAAGGCAGTTTTAATTTTTGTTACTTTGAGTTTGGAGGAGGAAAACAAGTCTTTGAAGTGATAGATTTGTGTCTATTCTCTCTAATCACTCTTTTCTTTCAGGTGTCCATTGTGACATTCAGCTGGTGGAGTCTGGGGGAGACGTGAGACAGCCTGGAGGATCCTTGAAACTCTCCTGCAAAGCTTCTGGATTCACCTTCAGCAGCTATTACATGAATTGGGTTCGCCAGGCTCCAGGGAAGGGGCTGGAGTGGGTCTCACGTATTGATACTGGTGGAAGTAGCACATACTATGCAGACTCTGTGAAAGGCCAATTCACCATTCCCAGAGAGGATGGCAACAGCCTGCTGCACCTGCAGATGAATTCCCTGAAAGCTGAGGACACAGCCATGTATTACTGTGCAAGAGGCACAGTGAGGGAGAGGAGTGAGAGAGCAGACATAAACCTCCTCCTTCAGAGAGTTCTTGTGGAGAATGACAGAGAGGGATATCAAGAATGTTCAGCACAAGGAGCCCAGTTACAATAACAGGTGGTGAGTGAGGCTGACATTTATTTTCACTAAATGTCTGTGATTTTCTCTGAAATTCTAGTCAACAGTTTCTTATCTTAATATCCTTTTTCTCTGCTGTTATTTCCTATTTTTGATACCCAGGGGCACAGAGGGGAGGTGTATTTCTTTAATGGCTTTCATATTTTATACATGGTGACTAATTTCTCTGAAGTTGTCAAATATGAGGCTCAGACACGACCATGCCATTTATCCTTCTCAGATGCACTGAGCACATGGTGTTTAGGAAAGCCAAATAGTGTGTTGAGTCATTCTGGTGCTTTCTCCCTAGCTTCTTCTCATTTGAATCAAAATTCTGCCATTGATGTTTTGCCAAATTCCTTTTATGAAACAAATATGGTACTGATTTCAAAGGCAGGCAGACCAAAAATAGAGAAAGAAAACTACAGATCAAATTCCTTAATGAACATAGATCCAAAAATCTTAAATAGAATACTAGCAAAAAAGACTACAGTAAGTTATCAACAGGATTATTCACTATGACCAGATAGGGTTTATACCAGGAATAAAAGCATAGTTTAATGTTAGGAAAACCATCCATATAATTGAACATATCAATAACCAAACCAAAAGAAGTCATGTGATTATCTCAATAGATGCAGGAAAAGTCTTTGACAAAATACAACACTCATTCCTATTGAAAACACCAGAAAGCATAGGAATAGAAGAGCCTCTCCTAAAAATAATAAATAATATATATTTAAAACTATCAGCAAGTATCATCTGCAATGGGGATAAATTAGAAGTGCTCCCAATAAGATCAGAGGTGAAGCAGTGATGCCCATTATCACCTCTCTTACTTAATATTGTACTAAAGTGATAGTTTAGTTAAAATACAGATGGAGGAAACATGCTTATTACAAAGCTTGGCATATAGTTTGGGATTACTCTAGCATTGTAATGGGATACACACATGTGGAAAAATTCAGGAATCAAATAGGGAAGAATGTTGAAAAACAGTTGGACAAGAATAAAATGAAAGCAAAAAGAAGCAGTATTTTATCACATGGAAAGAAAAAATAAATACATGAGGATTATGGAAATGGATTGCATGGCTAACAAAAAAGCACTTTAAAATATATATGGGTATTTGTTTTCCCTCCCTACCACAACTAAAAAAAAAGAAAAAAATTTATTGTATTAAATATGCATGGACAAAATAAATCCCCATATTATTCATGTCAAAAAATATACATCTCAACAGAATAGTTAATCCATAACAATTTTCCCAGGAGCAAATTCTTTTAATGATAGAGAACTTTGATGATCTGTGTTTTGGGTCATTGAAGGTCAGGATCTGTGGTCTGAATATGACCATCTATAACTGAAAAGATAAAGGCTCCCAACTTTCCTCCTAGAAAGAGAGGAGAATTATTATCTTGCTGGAGGCAAAAATGATCAATGGAATTAGGAGAGGACAGGATGCCCACGATGCTGAGATTTGTAGGACTTCCTAGAAAATCAATGTTACTAATGCTTCTGTTGCTACTACTGGTTTCAGAGTCAGGGGTTGAATCATAAGGAACTAACACAGATGTCAAAAGAGTTAAATTTCCTTTCTATTTGGCTCCAGTAGGGTAATTTATTTACAAGGAAAATCATGCAATTAGCTGAAACTTTCTTTATAATGTATGCTAATGAATCTGATTCTGAATTATCCAAAATAACTGACAGAGGTAAACTGAGGCCCATTGTTGCAATAACAATAGCACTTACTTTCTGAAAGCAAGAACATGCAAATAGAACTAAGAAACCCTAGACTGAATTGCTCAAAAACAGGCTGTAGCAGCACTATAATTACAGTGTTTTTGAGGAAAGTGGGATTTGGGAGGTTAAAGTAAAGGAAGAGTAAGGTAGTACCTAGACACAGATGTTACCTAACTCAAATCATATAAGCTCTGTGATTTCAGATATGCTTCATTCTTTTGGAGTCACTGAGACACTTTCTCAAGGTTTTGTCATTGTATCAGAGATATCACTCCCCAACCCGTTCTTTGGTTATTGGATTCCCTTCCTCCTGTATCTGGCATCTGAAACATGAAGTAAGAACTAATTTCTTTCTACATGCATAGTTTAGCTGCTACTTCCATTTTTTATAACTTCCTTTTAATAAACTGGTTGATTAACTGGTTAGGGATAAAAAGATTTCTGATTCTCTTTTAAGATAACCATTTGCTAGAAACTTCTATGTTTGTTGATAAATTATATTAATTAGCTCAAATGATCTGATTGTGCTATCTTTCAAACTTGAATTATTACACCTGTCTTTGGAACTTCTTGTATCATCTTTTTTGCCATTTAGGTCATTCTAAATACGTAACCGTTTGTTAAAATGAAATTTTGGTTCAGACCTATGTCTGGTCAATTAGAGTAATCTTGGGAATTAAAAACAAAAAGTTTATTAGAACATTAAAGGCATGAAGCAGTTGAAGTGTGGCTGGAATGGAATTCAAATTGCAGCTTGCTTTTATAGATAGGAGTAAACCAATTTGTATCTGAGGGTAAGACAAATTCTGTCTGGTATATATTTTCTTTTTCTTTTCTTTTGAAACTTATTTGTTACTTTAAAATGCCCAGATTATATATATATAGTTAATCACCTGAGCAGAGAATGATCCTCTTCAGGGCAGAAATGCTCAGTTCTGAACCCGAGTCTAAGGCAATATCTAGACCCTGAGATCCTATCTGGATAGATTGAGTTCCAAGCCAACACACACTCTTTGAGGTTCTAAGCAAACTTGCAGTGAGGTCTGTGTGGGGCTGAAAGTGAAGGGAGGAAGGTAGGAGGAATGGAGGAAGGAAAGAGGATGGTAGAGGAAGTGAAAGGAAGGTAGAGGTCCCCAGCTCCAGCAGGGGGAAATTGATCAGAACCCTTCAGGGCTCCAATAAATAATCAGAGAGCAACTTTAGAGTTTTGAATAGCTAGGCTTTATTTAGATTAGGAAAGGGATGGTCTAGGGAAAACTAGGAGGTAGGAAGAAAGGGAAAAAGGCACCAAGAGAGAGATCAGGGTCTCAGGGGAGAGAGAGAGCTCCAGGGTAGAGAGCATGGAGCTTCCAGCATGCAGAGCGCTGCTTCCAGGGTCGAGAGGGTTAGCCAGTCTCCAGGGTCTAGAGCGAAATGGTACCAAACTTTCCCTTTTATACTTTCCCTGACACCTCCCACAAAGGAAGTGGGAGGTGTCAGGGGAAGTTGTAACAGAGAGAGTCCCGGGAGATGTAATCTTCCAGGGTTTATAACAATTTCAAATGACACAGGTCACTATCCAGATCTGAAAGTCTTTAAACTTCTGATTGTAGATTTTCTGAAACAGCTTTATCTTCTGCTTGGTGATGTTCTGATACAGATTGTGTTTCTGAATGATGGAAACTCGAGGCTGATTGATCTCCTAGGTGTTGATACAACATTATTTGGTCTTCTGACACTTGTTATAAACTGGGTTGATTCAAAGAATGCTGTGTAGGGATGGATTGATTTACTGGCTGTTTTTCTGGGACTGATTGATCTGTAGGCTGCTGTGCTGTTATTGAATGATCTTTCTGCAGCTGTATTGTTACTGGGTCTTGATGTCGAGGCATATCTTTAG
Organism: Gracilinanus agilis; assembly: GCF_016433145.1. Classification (NCBI taxonomy): domain Eukaryota; kingdom Metazoa; phylum Chordata; class Mammalia; order Didelphimorphia; family Didelphidae; genus Gracilinanus; species Gracilinanus agilis. Next base: position 435,220,661 of record NC_058131.1, read on the forward strand.
CTGACTTGACATGTGTGACATGAAACTTTAGCCACTGGAGTTTTGGTTTTGACACCTTATGACCTCATTTGCCTAGTTCTTTGAGTAAATGGACACTGTTCCTTTGACAAATGGAAGCAGATGGTGACATCAGCAGGATGTCATCCACATAATGCACCATCTTGCTGTCTTGGAAGATGATTGACTTAAGGTCTTTCTGCAAGATTTGGCAGATGATGGATGCTGAATCTACATACCCTTGGGAATTTGTGTCCACAAAACAGGTTTCCCTTGCCATGAGAAGGCGATTTGCTATTGGCTGTCCCTATAAAGGGGAACAGAAAAATAGGTGGAGCACAGGTCTATGAAAGTAAACCATTCAGCTGTGTTTGGAAGAGCTGTAATAATTGGAGATGAACTAGGAACCACTGCATAGGTCTTTTTAATGTGGTTGTTAACAGCTCTCAGATCTTGTACCAATCGCCATTGAGTCTGCCCATCAGGAGTCAACTTTGCTTTCTTCACAGGCTTGATAGGGCTGTGATACTGTGAGAAGCTGTATCTTAAGATTCCTTGGTCTAAAAGACTCTCTATGATGGGTCTCACACCATTGATAGCATCCTTACTCAATTTGAATTGAGGAATTTGTGGTGGTATTCCCTCTTTGACCTCTATTCTCACTGGCTATGCAGACAGAATTCTGCCAACATTGTTGAAATTTCTAGCCCAAATGTAATCAGGAATATCTTGAAGAATCTGATATTCAATGCTGTCATGATGGTAAATTGGTTCCTTCTCACATGGGACTAAAAATAAGATTGGTTGGTGTTCCAGGGATCTCTTGGGTAAAAAGTAGTAGATCTGTCTATCTGGTTGGCATTGGATGGTAGTCACTAATTTACATAAGAGATCCCTCCCAATGAGAGTGGAAGGACATGATGGCATCAACAGGAAAGTGTAATCGACTGTGAGAGGGCCTAGTTTCACCATTTTGGCTCTAAATTTTGGGATTTGTGCTAGCCCTGAAGTACCCCTTACTCTCAAACTTCCCTGATATTTGCATCCTTCTGGAGCATTCTAGAGAACAGAACAAATAACCCCAGTGTCAATGAGAGCATTATAGACCATCCCCCCAATATTCGTACTAATCAGGGGTTCCTTGTGTCTATTAGACTTAATAGGGACTAGAGGTAGTAGGAATTTGTCAATAGATTGTGTGCATTGATTTTGATCCAGTCTTGTGTATGGTTTTGAACAAGCACTCCATCATGTCTTGTGTCAGCATTCTCAGTCAAAGCAGAGATCTCTGCAGCATCTCTGGAGGTTCTGCCCTGTCAGAGCTCAAATAGAATGTTGAGCTAGAGAGCTGACAGCTTCTCTGACCCAGAGTAGGTCTGTGAGTAACCGTGGTTAAAAAGCTGGCTTCAGCAGAGCTCATGGAATCTTAAGGCTGAAGCTGGCTGAGGGCTGAAAAGGTGGAGTTTTCACTCAAGTTTTCTCCCACTCTGATTTCCTGAGCTTGACAGTCATCAAGACTATGAGCTTCCCTTCAGTTGTGTGAGGTTTCAAAGTACAGACATTATCTACTCCCTTCAGCACTTCAGGGTTATTTTCTCCTAACTCAAAGATTGTTTGGAGTTCATATTACAGCACTGCAGTCTGTATGACTGAAGTTGGATCTTTGTTAACTTCAGTCACTGAACAGTTCTCATTGGTGTTATCACTGAACTCTTCAGCTACTTGAGATGACAGATCATGAGTCTTTCTCACCCAAGCTTCAGGTATGAATTCATTGGCCTGGGGATTGAGAAATATAGTTGAAAGCTACCCTATGTTTCTTCTATCACTTAATAACACAGTATCCTGCTCTACAGAAAGCAAGTCTCTTTCAAGATTCCATGTGGCAAGATGATATGATGGTCTACTTAAAAAATCCTAGAGAATCAACTAAGAAGCTTGTAGAAATAATCAACAACTTTAGTAAAGTTGCAGGATACAAAATAAATGCACATAAATCATCAGCATTTTCATATGTCTCCAACACATCACAGCAGCAAGAGGTAGAAAGAGAAACACCATTTAAAATCACACTAGACAACATAAAATATGTAGGAGTCTATGTACCAAAACAAAACAGCAATTATACTAAAACAACTACAAAACACTTTCCAAAAAATTAAAACTAGATCTAAACAATTGGAAAAAACATTGATTGCTCATGGGTAGGATGAGCTAACATAATAAAAATAACCATTCTACCCAAATTAATTTACCTATTTAGCACCATACCTATCAAACTACCAAAAAAATTTTTTATTAAATTAGAAAAAAACTATAACAAAGTTCATTTGGAAGAACAAAAGATCAAGAATATCAAGGGAAATAATGAAAAAAAAGTAAGGAAGGTGGCCTAGCAGGATCAGATATTAAGCTATACTATAAAGCAGCGGCCATCAAAAAGGTATGGTACTGGCTAAGAGACAGAGGGAGGATCAGTGGAATAGACTTGGGGTAATTAATGTCAGCAAGACAGTATATGATAAACCCAAAGAGCCCAACTTTTGGGACAAAAACCCACTATTTGACAAAAATTGCTTGGAAATCTGGAAAACAATATTGGAGAGATTAGGTTTAGATGTGAATGACTTGAATATAAAGAGGGAAACTATAAATAAGTTAAGTGAACAAAAGAGCATACTTGTCAGATCTCAGGGAAAGGAAAGATTTTAAAACCAAGCAAGAGTTAGAGAAAATTACNGGGAGGATCAGTGGAATAGACTTGGGGTAATTAATGTCAGCAAGACAATATATGATAAACCCAAAGAGCCCAACTTTTGGGACAAAAACCCACTATTTGACAAAAACTGCTGGGAAATCTGGAAAACAATATTGGAGAGATTAAGTTTAGATGTGAATGACTTGAATATAAAGAGGGAAACTATAAATAAGTTAAGTGAACAAAAGAGCATACTTGTCAGATCTCAGGGAAAGGAAAGATTTTAAAACCAAGCAAGAGTTAGAGAAAATTACAAAATATAAAATAAATGATTTTGATTATACCAAACTAAAAGGCTTTTGTACAAACAAAAACAATGCAACCAAAATCAGAAGGGAAACAACAAATTGGGAAAAAATCTTTATAACAAAAAACTCTGATAGGGGTATAATTACTCAAATATACAAGGAGCTAAATCAATTGTATAAAAAATCAAGCCGTTCCCCAATTGATAAATGGACAAGGGACATGAATAGGTAATTTTCAGATAAAGAAATCAAAAGTATCAATAAACACATGAGAAAGTGTTCTAAATCTCTAATAATTAGAGAAATGCAAATCAAAACAACTCTGAGATATCTCCTTATACCTAGAAGATTGGCTAAAATGATTGCAGGGGAGAGTAATGAATGTTGGAGGGGATGTGGCCAAATTGGGACATTAATGCATTGCTGGTGGAGTTGTGAACTGATCCAACCATTCTGGAGGGCAATTTGGAACTATGCTCAAAGGGCTATAAAAGAATGCCTGCCCTTTGATCTAGCCATACCATTGTTGTGTTTGTACCCCAAAGAGATCATAGATAAACAGACTTGTACGAAAATATTTATAGCTGTGCTTTTTGTGGTGGCAAAAAACTGGAAAATGAGGGTATGCTCTTCAATTGGGGAATGGCTGAACAAATTGTGGTATATGCTGGTGATGGAATACTATTGTGCGCAAAGGAATAATAAACTGGAGGAATTCCATGTGAAATGGAAAGACCTCCAGGAATTGATGCAGAGTGAAAGGAGCAGAGGCAGAACATTGTACACAGAGACCAATACACTGTGGTAAAATCGAATGTAATGGACTTCTGTACTAGCAGCAATGCAATGACACAGGACAATTCTGAGGGACTTATGGTAAAGAAAGCTACCCACATTCAGAGGAAGAACTGCAGGAGTGGAAACAAATGTGCTTCAACACATGGGTTGAGGCTGACATGATTGGGGATGTAGACTCAAAACTACCACACCAATGTAACTATCAATAATACGGAACTAGGTCTTGATCAATGACACATGCTAAAACCAGTGGAAATGCACATCGGCTATGGGGTGGGAGAGTTCAGGGGGTGTAATGGAAAGTAAGAGTATGAACCATGTAACCATGTTAACTTTTCTAAAAAATAAATATTTTTAAATGTTAAAAAAAAAGATTCCATGTGGCAGTCTCTAGCTACATCAGTATTCTTTACGTTTAAAGCAAGAGAATGGTGTAGCACTTTGAGACGCAACTCCTCTAGGATTACAGATTATATTCCTTTGTGAATACATTGTAAATCCCTAATGTTTTCTTCTTTATCCAAACTATCTAGTTGGTTTGAACTCGGAATAAAGCCAGGAGTTTGAGATGTTGATGACTTCAAACAGGATTGCAATGCTTCTGCAGGCAAGCCACTGCAAATTCCTGTGCAGCCCTTTTGCTTCACATCCACTCCTATTGAGGTGGAATGTGTAAGCTGACGCCTTTTATAGTCATCTTCTTCTGTCCCATAAATCTCTTTGTGCATTTGCATTATGTCTACCCATTCTTGGTGTTCTGCAACAGAAATGTCATTGTCTTCTGTGCAGCTTGCAAAACACATATGCTCTCCCTTGCCCAGTCTATCAGAGACATCCATCATGCCTACATCCGTGTGAGAATCGTCATTGATGGCATTGTCAGTCAAAATCAGGGCCTGGCTTCATAAATGTTTTGGAATGGCACCTTCCTTCAAATACCTTTTTATCTAATCTAGTGATGGTGACTGTCTAAAATTTTTGCACTGATCACTAGGTTTAGTACTCTCTACTCTGCCTGATTTGTTAGACCATCTAGAACTGTAGAAGGTCTTTCTATCATTGCTGTCTCTTCTGTCAGAGCTGGTGTTATTGCCCTTCCCAAAGTTAACTTGCTGTTTGTAATGTAAATGCCCAAACAACCCACAAAGAAAACATCTTTTAGAGGAATTCTTGCTTCTAGAAGTGTTAGGCTGTCTAGATTGACTGCACTTCCTATTGGCCTGGAAAGTGAAGCTTTTAATCTCCTTGATCTCCTGTATTTTTTGGTCTGTTTTAGTTTTCTCTTAAGGTCTGCAATAACTGCATCCTTATCTGAATCTAACTGTCTAGCAGCTTTTAGGTCTCTGGCCCTAGATTCATGGATGTAAGAGGCATGTTGACGTATATCCTGAAGGGATAGAATTTCCCATTGAGGGCAGCTCTGCCTAAAATATTGCTGGATTGGTAGAAGTGCACCTTTGACAAACTGTCTCTGAATATGGTCCAAAATTTCTGGTGACTGAATGTCTCTTAAGCCCAGGACTGTCTCAGCCAATTCAATTAATTAATTGATAAAATTGCTGGGTGGTTCGTCTTCCCCCTGCTTTAATCTTTCAAATTTAGACCACAAATTTGGTCTTTTGGCATGGAGACACATAGCCTCCAAGAGATTAATCTGGCATTGCAATAGATATCTCATGTTTGTATGAGATGTCAAGTCCAGGTCATGGTGTATGGTATGCCATGCAGTCTAATTAGGGTTGGTCCTAGTTTCATTAAGGATTTTTTCCTTTTCAGATGGAGAAAAGAACTCCCCCAGTAAAAACTTGACATCAGCAAAACTAGGGTTGAAGAGGGAGAAAGCTCTCTTTATTTCTTTTATGCTCTTATATGGACTTGGGTAGAATTTGGGAAAGCAGAGCCTGAGGACTTCAAGATCATTAGGGGTGAAAGCTTTATATGATTTAATTAGTAAAATCCCCCCTTCCCTCTATAAAATAGTTCCTTTGAAGATTGGGAGAACAGAAATGGTGGTCTCTGTCTTGGTATCCTTGTTCTCAGTTTGTCTAGGTTTAGAATTTATACCTGTATCCATTTGATTAGTTTCAATAATTTCTAGTTGGGGGATGGTATATTCACACCATGCTTTCCCTCACGGATCTCTTTGACTATCTCAACCAATAACTTGACTTGTTTAGTTACCTCTTTGACCAAGGAATCATTATTAGCAGGTTTGATTATTCCCAAAAAATGTCCACACACTCTTTTTAATGCCTGAAGACCTTGAAACACAGTAAATATAATGGCAGCCATGGTTGGTATAAAGCACACAAATTCAGCCAGTGTCAATGCAAACCACTGATAAGAGTCATAGAGCACAAGCAGCCTTAATAAATATTGGGGTATGATTGAAAACCAGAGCTGATAAGCTCCCTGCCAAAGGGTCCAAATGATCACATTGCTCACAATAAGCATCATCCTAGCTAAGCCCATTGCTGCAGATGTTACTTGCAAGGAAAAATAATCGAGGTTCTTGGCCTATGCTGTGCTTGCCAAAATGTAATGAGGGAGCTGCTACCATTCTTTAAAAATTAGAATTGGGTAAATAGAAACTAATATCTTTTTCATGAGACATCAAAAAGCAATAAAAAAATGAAAAGAATGGAAAAAAGAAACATGAATTACCTCAATTAAAAAAATAGCTAACTTGAAAAATAGATTCAGGAGAGACAATTTAAGAATTATTGGATTAGCTGAAAGTCATGATTTTAAAAAAAGCTTGGGAATCATAATACAAGAAAATCATCAAAGAAATCTACCCAGGTATTCTTGAACAAGAAAATAAAATAGAAATGGAAAGAATTCATAGATCACTTCCAAAAAGAAATCCTCAAATAACAACTTCTAGGAATATGATAGCTAAATTCAAGAGCACCCAAGGAAAAGAGAAAATATTGAAAGCATTGAGAAAGAAAAAATTCAAATACCATGGAGCTACAATTATAATCACATAGGACATTAGCAGATTCCATATTAAAGGATCCAAAAGCATGGAATATGATATTCAGGAAGGTGAAAGATCTAGGTTTACAAAGCATTCGTAATGGAAAAACCAGACCTAAACAAACAATTTGAAGTCAGAACATGAGACACAAGAGAAGAGTAAAACAATAAATAAGAAAGAGAAAATTTAAGGGACTCAATAAGGTCAAAATATGTCATGTTGTAAAAGAAAAAATCCATCTCTTTCATTAGAGAAAAAATTCATGAAAGTAAATAAAGTGAAGAATGACATGTTTCAATCTGCATTCATATTCCATCAGTTCTTTCCATAGCAATGGATAGCTTTTTTCATTAGATAAACTCCTCTGGACACAGTTGCGGATGTGGATCCTGAGTGCAGGCTCAGACCTTGGTCGGGGACCCAGATGGGTGCATGACTGTAGAAGCAGTTCCCTGAGAGTGTTAAAGGACCTTCAGGCAGAGGAAAAAGCAAAGGGATGACCAGGAGGCCTGACCTTGAGAACAATTAGACCTGAGACCTCAGGAGCCTAAGAGTGCAGACATACCCTGGGCATGAGGATAAAGCTAACAATGGCAAGCCAGTCACAAGAACCTCAAAAGAGAAAGATCAAGAAGAAATTTTTAACACGCAACAACTTTTACACTGAAAAAATCCAGACAACAGAGCAAACACCAGAGGAAAACAAAACAAGTAATCATATCCAAACTTTCCCAAAAAAATGAAAATTGGTCACAAGTTCTTGAAGAGTTCAAATCTGAGATCATGAGAAATATGGAAGAGATTTGGCAAGAGAAGTGGAAAAGGAAATTAACAGGTTAAAAGATAAACTCCCAATTGGAGAAAGATGCCCCCAAATCAAAAGTATTGATAAGCAACTTGGAGTCCATAATCAAACAGCTGGAAAACAGGATAGGCCAAATCAAAAAGGAAAATCAAAGGTTATAGAAGAAAACCAGTCTCTAAAGACAAGAATTGGGCAAGTAGAAGCCAATGATCTCTCAAGACAACAAGAACAAATGAAGCAAAGTCAAAAGACTGATAAAATAGAAGGAAACATGAAATATCTCACTGAGAAATTGACAGATTAAGAAAACAGGTCTAGAAAAGTCAATTTGAGAATCATTGGTCTCCCTGGAAAGCAGAAATTAATAGAAATTTGGACTCCATACTAAAATAAATTATTCAGCAAAACTGCCCTGAAGTTCTACAACAAGAGGGCAATATAGACATTGAAAGGATCCATAGATCACCCTCTACACTAAACCCTGAAAAGACAACCCTAAAGGAATATAATAGTCAAATTCATGAGCTTCTAAGGAAAAGCAAAAATTTTACAAGAAGCCAGAAAGAGACAATTCAGATATCAAGGAGCACCAATCAGGATTACACAGGATCTGGCAGCCTCCACACTACAAGACCTCAAGGCTTGGAATATGAATTTCAGAATGGCAAGAGAACTGGGTCTACAACCAAGGATCACCTACCCATCAAAACTGACTATATACTTCCAGGGGAAATTATGGCCATTCAACAAGAAAAAGATTTCCAAGTATTTGCACAGAAAAGACCAGGACTAAATGGAAAGTTCAATATCCAACCACAAAAACCAAGAGAAATATGAAAATGTAAGTAAGAAACAGAGAGGAAAGAAGGAAAACTCTTCTTTTTAAAATTGCCTCTTTAAAGGCTTCAATAAGATCTAATTATCTGTATTCCTATATGGAGAAATGTTATGTGTAATTCTCTGTAGTGAACTCTATTCACTATTATAGTATCCACTATCATAGTAATTAAAATAATTATTCACAGGGAGAGGTTGGAGTACTATATACTCTAAGATGAGATGGGGGTAGGTGGGAAAAAGGGGGGTGAATAGTAGATGGCAACAAGAGAAACTTGAATGAATAAGAAAAATAGGATATTCTATTACATAAAAAGAGGGCATAGAAAGGGGACGGGATGAATACTATTATAAGAAGGAGAGGAAGAGAACATTAAGAGACAAGGGTTACTGGTTTAAAACAAATCATTGGTTTAAAAGGAAATAGCCTTAGAAGAGGGGGTAGAAATAGAAGAGTATACAAAAATTTTGGGGAATACACAAAACATAATTATAACTCTGAATGTGAATGGGATGAACTCACCCATAAAACAGAAGCAAATAGCGGAGTGGATTAGAAAGCAAAATCCTACCATATGTTGTCTTCAAGAAACGCATATGAGGGGGCAGCTGGGTAGCTCAGTGGAGTGAGAGTCAGGCCTAGAGACAGGAGGTCCTAGGTTCAAACCCGGCCTCAGACATGGCCCAGCTGTGTGACCCTGGGCAAGTCACTTGACCCCCATTGCCCACCCTTACCACTCTTCCACCTATGAGACAATACACCAAAGTACAAGGGTTAAAAAAAAAAGAAAGAAACACATATGAGGCATGAGGTCATACACAGATTTAAGGTAAAGGGCCATTGCAAAATATTTTAGGCTTCTAATGAGAAAAAGAAGGCAGGAGTGAAGATCATGATTTCTGACAACGCCGAAATAAAAATAGATATGATTAAAAAAGACAGGGAAGGTTATTACATCCTGATAAAAGGCAGTATAGACAATGAGGAAATAACAGTGCTCAATATGTACATACCAAATGGCACAGGATCCAAATTTGTAAAGGAGAAACTGGCAGACCTCAAGAAGGAAATAGATAGTAAAACCATACTAGTGGGAGATTTAAATATTCCTCTTTCAGATCTAGATAAATCAAACCAATAAATTAATTAAAAAAAGAGATGAGAGGTGAATGATGTCCTAGAAAAATTAGATGTAATATATATGTGGAGAAAAATAAATAGGGACAAAAAGTTATACACCTTCTTTTCAGCTGCACATGGTACATTCACAAAGTTTGACCATGTAATAGTGTATAGAAACATTGCAAAAAATGCAAAAGAGCAGAAATAATAATGTACAACCTTCTCAGATGATAATGCAATAAAAATAATAACTAGTAAGTGCACCTGGACAGGCAAATCAAAACCTAATTGGAAATTAAATAATATGATTCTCCAAAACCAGTCAGTTAAAGAAGAAATCATAGAAACAATAAACAATTTCATTGAAGGGAATGACAATGATGAGACATCCTACCAAACTCTGTGGGATGCGGCTAAGGCAGTACTCAGGGGGAATATTTATATCCTTGAGTGCATATATTAACAAATTAGGGAGGGCAGAGATTAATGAATTGGGCATGCAACTTAAAAAACTAGAAAGCAAGCAAATTAAATATCCCCAGATGAAAACTAAATTAGAAATACTAAAAATCAAGGGAGAAATTAGTAAAATCAAAAGTAAAAGAACTATTGAATTAATAAATAAGACTAGAAGCTGGTACTTTGAAGAAACAGATAAAATAGACAAAGTATTGGTCAATCTAATAAAAGAAAGGAAAGAAGAAAACCAAATTAACAGTATCAAAGATGAAAAGGGAAACCTCACCTCTAATGAAGGGGAAATTAAGGCAATCATTTAAAACTATTTTGCCCAATTATATGGCAATAAATATAGCAATCTAGAAGATATGGATGAATATTTACAAACATATAAATTGACTAGATTAAAAGCAGAAGAAATAGAATACATAAATAATCCCATATGAGAAAAAGAAATTGAACAAGCCATCAAAGAACTTCCTAAGAAAAAATTGCTGAGGCCGGATGGATTCACAAGTGAATTCTATCAAACATTCAAAGAGCAACTAATCCCAAAACTATACAAATTAGTTGATATAATAAACAAAGATATAGTCCTACCAAATTCCTTTTATGACACAAATATTGTACTGATTCCAAAGCCAGGGATATCATAAACAGAATTGAAGGGGGGAAAATGCTAACAATTCTAACAAAGCACCTAACTCCAGAGTAATGCATTGATTTAAGAAAATTACTAGAAGAAACAAACTAGGTTGATTTATTTCGCTATTAAAAACCAACAAACTAAAACAAGTATGTGAAAGAAATGAAAGAATAAATCATCAATTACTTCTTTATAAAGAAATCAGAATACTTAGAGCAGTGATTCCCAAAGTGGGAGTTACCATCCCCTGGTGGGTGCTGTAGCAATCCAGGGGGAGCGGTGATGGCCACAGGTGCATTTATCTTTACTATTAATTGCTATTAAAATTAAAAAAAATAATTTCCAGGGGGCTAAGTAATATTTTTTTTTCTGGAAAGGTTGTGGTAGGCCAAAAAAGTTTGGGACTTAGAAGAACAAGTATTCTACACTAGTCTATAGACACAAATAACTGCTTTGACTTTCTAAACTATGAAACAAGAATAATATGCACTAAAAAAAGAAATAGATCAACTAATTCAAACAGAAACAATAGATATGATTGAACCACAACAAAAACATAAAATCAGAAAAACTAAAATAGAACAAACTATGACATCAATTATCAATTCTTTATATAACAAAAGAGTGACTGACAGCTATAGAATAATGGATGATAGAAGTCAGAAATTTACATAGCACAAATAGCTAACCTGGCAGGAGAAATACTCATAAGAACTATATTGGAAATAGTACTATTAAGAATGAGTAAATACATGACTACATATGAATGTGTGGAATAGGGGTGAAGACCACCCCTCACAGAAGTCCACTTTTCACAATGAAAGTTCAGTCAGAAGTTATGAGCAGAAAAGACAGTTTATTTCTCTTTCATGGAAGAGGGCACTGCCTCTAATCATAAGGTAAATGCACTGTCTTCTGGTTGAACCTAACCTTTTATTGGCTTTAAGCGCAAGCCCCATTTTCCACCTTCTTTCCTTGTCTGCCCCACAGAAACTGGGGAACCAAAACTTATAGGCTGAAAGTTTACCCAATCAGAAAATAGGACAACCACAATTTTAACACCTATAGCTTCACACAGCTTTTACCCAGTTAGCAAATATCATAAGCACAATTTCCCACCTGTAGCATATTGGCTCTTACTCAGGGACACAGTTTAACAGAAGTAAGAGGCTTGGGGTTAGAACTTTCCAGGAATGTTCTAACATATTTGTTCTAACATATTTTGGAGCTGGCATATTGCTCAACCAGTGTTATAAAATAAAACAAGATGTAGATGTTGAGGGAGAGGATGATATGACACCTCCCTCCTTTATAACAGTGCCTAGGAAGGATCCTTTAGGTCAATGGATGATATTCCTTCAGGTCCCACCTGGGGTTGATTGATATTGTATACTGGGCTCTTTTAACTTGGTAATGGTTTGTCTCTGACTGCGTATCTCCCTTCCCAGAAAAGCTAGGAAATAACCATTCCAGGAAGATACTCAAAGGCTTTGACTGTATTTAACAAAGATGGGGTATTGGGATTGGATAGAGGTAATGGGAAACCCTAATTAAATTTGGTAATGATAAACCCCTTAAACTGTAGGCAAGTAATGAGTCAGGATGGTTAGCTTCTCTCTGGTCCAGCCTGGCCACAGCCAACCCAGAGTAGACAAACTGCTGCTTGATGTTTCAGCTTCTTCTCTGCTAGATGATATGCCTAACCAGTCTTTGGGATATCCACCCCTTTCCACCCTCTTCTTCTTCTCCTGCCAACTTCCCGGATCCCTCCGGGGCCCTGAGAAACCTAGATAGCTAAGATAATTGATTTCCTAATATCTAGGGGCAGTAGAATCAGAGATGATGGTCTGGGTACAGGTTGATGATGTTAGCAGGAACAAACAGGAAGATCTTACAAGGTTGAGCCCAGCAAGTCTCAATCCCCAAAAGACCAGAATCCACAGATCTCAGGTCTCAGGGCAGGAAAGGAACTCTCAGCCAGGGCTGCCAGGGTGTTTTATACCCCATTGGGCCAACTGCTCTCTCTCCCTGTCCTCACGGCCCTCTGGGAACATTCTGATATCCAACAGACCCACCTGTCAATCAACAGTGTGGATTCCTGGCTCCCAGGGTTTCAATATAACACTAGGGACTTTTAGAAAACCTGTTTTGAGAGTAACACACAGCCCACTCTCCTCACAGCTGAAAAAGGAAAAAAAAATAAACTTAGAAAATACAAAATTATTTAAAATGCTAACTCTAAACAGTTACAATCCCAAAAATTCAATGCTGTGTACATTTAATAAGCAACTAGAAAGAAGCAACAAAATACTACCACAAGATTCAGCAAAAACAGATAAAAGTCTAATGAGCCAATAATACACAGATGTGTTAGTATAAAACTAACCACTACTTTAGATGTTTGGGTTAATATCATGCATTGACAATAAAGAAATATCAGAAATTATTCAAACACTAGAAAGTGTAGGATTTTATCCAACCTTGTGTAGCTACATAAAACATTGGAGCGATGTACCCATATGGAAGGAATATGGAGTGGAGCCAAAAAATGCTATAAAAAAAAGAAGACCCAACACAATTCATTTCAGAAATAAACATCGCAGGATGGGACTTTATAAACAACTCCAATGAACACAGTATTTGGGAAAGATCACCAGAAACAAACAACTCCAGAACAAATTCCTTTGCAAATTCTGCAACCATCTATGAAGAAGACAACACCAATTGACCAGCAGAACAACCCAGAGAAGTGGGACCCTGCTCTTTACAGCAAGCTCAACATTCATGTGGGAATTTAACTAAATTTGATTAATCACTTAGTATAAATTATCTCCACCTATACTGATACCCCTTTTGACCCTGAAGGAACTTACTTAGTGTTAGGGGCTTTTGGCAATAGCTCTTGAAAGCAGAACAGAGAAACAAATGTAAATGTGAGAAAATTGACTGCAATATTCTCATTTTATTATTCTGCCTTTAAGTATCCCTAGATATCAATGATTGAGAAATAAAAGAAACTTTTGCTATTGTTAAGAAAAAAAGAAAAAAAACACAGAAATGATAAATTCCAATGTGTAGATACCAAAGACAAATCGCCCAAGACAAGGTGAATCAAAAAGTAATTTATTAAGGGGCAGCTGGGTAGCTCAGTGGAGTGAGAGTCAGGCCTAGAGACAGGAGGTCCTAGGTTCAAACCCAGCCTCAGCCACTTCCCAGCTGTGTGACCCTGGGCAAGTCACTTGACCCCCATTGCCCACCCTTACCAATCTTCCACCTATGAGACAATACACCGAAGTAAAAGGGTTTAAAAAAAAAAGTAATTTATTACTAACTACCTCATATAAATATAAATGCCCCAACCTTAGCAATTTGTAACTCTCTGACTCAGGTTACACACTCCAAGTCTACAAATACAGTAGACAGGGCAATACCCTTGACCAGGGAGAACCAACTTATCCAAGTGATAAAGCTGCCAAAAAAAAGTACCAGCGCTATCATCTTTTACAACTGGGACATAACCCTTACTTCTACTTCAATGAAGCTGATTAAATTTATCAAAGAAACCAACCAAGCAAGGACTGTGGTGGTTGGGTAGAAAACAAAGACTTCAAATTCAAAAAAGTATTATTGTCAGAACTGGCATCACCATCCTAAAAAACCTAGAAACCAACCAACTATAAGTAAAAAAAGGATGTACCAAACACATATTTGCTAATCTAGCTAAAAAAAGAAAAGTACTGGAGCACAGGCTAAAGCACATATGACAGATCAAAATTCAGATACTATGGACAGTGACCAAGCAACATACACAGATGGTGAAAAACCAGAAACAGCATGAAGAGGAGAAATAGAGAAATCAGCAGGAAATTATAATAACATGACAGAACACTCTTTTAATGGAGACTGTGTAACAATAACATGTAATGCTAGCTGACACATAATATTAAAATAAGCAGAAAGTGAAGAATATTCATTATAAGTAACAAAAGGTATAGGAACAGCACTAATGACTTCATTTAATGAATGGAGAGACAAATAGTAACACCATGGTTTATACTAGACAGTAATACATAGGGAGTATGGATGAGTCCAGCAGACTTCATACATATGATACTTTTATGCAAATACATAGAACTTCTAGAACAAGAAATCTTCAACATAAGAATTAAAAAAGCAACAGAAATAGCAAACACACCAACACAAACCCAATACACAAATAACCTAATAGCAATTCTGTTAATAATAGCAGAAGACACAAACAACATGTTTCCATGGGCATCAGATGTTGGCCTACTAGGAACACTAGGATATGAATCATGGCAAACCAACCAACAAGAACAATATGCATATCACCACAATAGCTTTGAAGATTTTAATTATGGAATTACTTCCACAGGATACATAGCAAATACTAAAATACCAGACTGGGGCAAAATATTCATTACATTTGAAAATTCAATTCAATAGAAATGCTAAGAATAGGAGACAAGTTGATTTTAAGGAAAATATATATTTAAAACCAAGACAGGAAATCTTAGAAAACAAATTACAAGATACCAGAAAACTAGGAAGAGCATCAAGAAATAAAACTAACTATGACTCATTTAAACAAGCAGAAGTAATAAAAGAAAAACAAAACAGGGGTCTAAGAGCAGGAAGACCAGACACCGTATACTCAGAAGCAATAAGACAACATCAAGTAGGACACCTATTTCTAGAATATGTATTTTACACAGGAAAAAGAGGACCATCAATAGCATCAGGACCAATAGGAGCTCAAAACTGCTATGTAGAACAAATTCCAAACAACCAAGCAATATACAGTAGGCAAGGAGATGACAATGGCATAATGAGAATTATTTATGATTACTTACATGAAGGAGATTTCAGGTCTCCATAGGCCTTAGGGGTCAACGGACCCTGCTGGCCACTGAGCCGGTCCCTGAAGACTCTCAACCCTTACCTGCCTTGCCTCAAAGACCCTGCTATATTTCTAATAGTATAGATTTAGGTTAAGATTAGAAATAGTGGAGGGAAGGAGAATTTCTGGTTTTGGCCATCTGGTCAGACCAGGAAGAAGGACCTTTTGAGATTAGTGTTTAGAGACCCCTTAATACCTCTCCTCTCTCCCCATCTTCTGCAACTTTAATTACAACAATAAACTTGAATAGCAGTCAAATTAAAAGAAGATTTTATACCAAGGGTCATGGAGGGAAAAAGCGGTCTGAGAGAAGTATAGAAACCAGACAGGGTGCTGGCAGTACAGATTTCCGGGAAGATGGCAGCTTACATGGAGCAAATCTTAAAACCTCTGCACCCTTAGACACCGAGATAGAAAACAATGCTCTTCCAGGAGAAAGAGAACCAAATCTAATAAAGGAACAGAGCAGGGGGAACCCTACTGCAGCACAACTAAAGAGGTACGCCAAGAAAAAGGCTTCAATTCTTGAACTGTCGGGTCTGAGGACCTAGAAGGGGAATCCCAGGACGCCTCCCCCACATGCTATGTGGTGTCTCCAGCAGCCTGGGAAATCTCAGGGCTGGTGGGCTCGCCGTTCTGGAGAGAGGGCCTTGCTGGCTTCTGACTCGGGGAGTTAAACACAGGCCCTAGAGAGGCAACTGGAGGAGAAAACCAGAGAAACACAGCAAAAACGCCTGGAAGATGGTGGCTTAGAGAGAGCCAAACCCCAGACCGCAGACAGCTCAAAGCGAGATGGAGAATGAAGGGCTTCAAGAAGAAAGAAAACCAGTTCAAACACAGCAGACAGCCCAGGGGGATCCCACTGCTAGAGAGCTCAGTTCAGTGAAAATGCTCCTTCATGTCCCCCCACGGTTTTGTTTTTTGTTTGTTTGTTTGTTTGTTTGTTTTTACCTCCTCTTGAGGTTTAGCAAAAAGACTCCAGCCAGTGATCAAGAGGGTTATCCTTCATGATCAGGTGGGATTTATACCAGGAATGCAAGGATGGTCCAACATTAGGAAAACCATCCACATAATTGACCATATCAACAAGCAAACCAACAAAAACCACATGATTATCTCAAAAGTTGCTGAAAAAGCATTTGACAAAATATGACACCCATTCCTACTGAAAACACTAGAAAGCATAGGAATAGAAGGACCTTTCCTAAAAATAATAAACAGTATATATCTAAAACCATCAACAAACATCCTCTGCAATGGGGATAAATTAGAAGCCTTTCCCATAAGATCAGGCATGAAACAAGGATGCCCACTATCACCTCTATTATTTAACATTATACTAGAAACACTAGGAGTAGCAATTAGAGAAGAAAAAGAAATTGAAGGAATTAAAATAGGCAATGAGGAGACTAAGCTATCACTATTTGCAGATGATATGATGGTATACATAAAAAATCCTAGAGAATCAATTAAAAAGCTAATAGAAATAATCAACAACTTTAGCACAAAGTGGCAGGATACAAAATAAATGCACATAAATCATCAGCATTTCTATATATTTCCAACACATCACAACAGCAAGAGGTAGAAAGAGAAACACCATTTAAAGTCACTCTAGACAATATAAAGTACTTAGGAATCTATCTACCAAAACAAACACAGGAATTATATGAAAACAACTACAAAACACTTTCCAAACAATTAAAACTAGATCTAAACAATTGCAAAAACATCGACTGCTCATGGGTAGAATGAGCTAACATAATAAAAATGACCATTCTACCCAAATTAATTTACTCATTTAGTGCCATACCTATCAAACTGCCAAAAATCTTTTTTACTGAATTAGAAAAAAAACTATGACAAAGTTCATTTGGAAGAACAAAGATCAAGAATATCAAGGGAAATGATGAAAAGAAAAAGTGAAGGAAGGTGGCCTAGCAGTATCAGATATTGAGCTGTACTATAAAGCAGCAGCCATCAAAACAATATGGTACTGGCTAAGAGACAGAAGGGAGGATCAGTGGAATAGACTTGGGAAAAGTGACATCAGCAAAACAGTGTATGATAAACCCAAAGAGCCCAACTTTTGGGACATGAATCCACTATTTGACAAAAACTGCTGGGAAATTTGGAAAACAATATGGGAGAGATTAGGTTTAGATCAACATCTCACACCCTACA
This sequence comes from Gracilinanus agilis, assembly GCF_016433145.1. Taxonomy (NCBI): domain Eukaryota; kingdom Metazoa; phylum Chordata; class Mammalia; order Didelphimorphia; family Didelphidae; genus Gracilinanus; species Gracilinanus agilis. Next base: position 435,238,420 of record NC_058131.1, read on the forward strand.
CCAAGATAAATTCAGAATGGGTGAAAGATTTGAATATAAAGGAAACTGTAAGTAAATTAAGTGAACACAGAATAGTATACTTGTCAGATCTCTGGGAAAGGAAAGATTTTAAAACCAAGCAAGAGTTAGAAAAAAGGGGCAGCTGGGTAGCTCAGTAGAGTGAGAGTCAGGCCTAGAGACAGGAGGTCCTAGGTTCAAACCCGGCCTCAGCCACTTCCCAGCTGTGTGACCCTGGGCAAGTCACTTGACCCCCATTGCCCACCCTTACCAATCTGCCACCTATGATACAATACACCGAAGTACAAGGGTTTAAAAAATTTTTTTTAAAAATTAAAAAAAAATTAAAAGGCAAAAAAAAAAGAGTTAGAAAAAAATTACAAAGTGAAAAATAAATAATTTTTATTATATTCAATTAAAAAAGCTTTTAAACAAACAAAAACAATGTAGTCAAAATCAGAAGGGAAACAACAAACTGAGAAAAAATCTTTATAACAAAAAATTCTGACAAAGGTCTAATTACTCAAATATACAAGGAACTAAATCAATTGTATAAAAAATCAAGTCATTCCCCAATTGATAAATGGGCAAGAGACATGAATAGGCAATTTTCAGGTAAAGAAATCAAAAGTATCAATAAGCACATGAGAAAGTGTTCGAAATCTCTAATAATTCGAGAAATGCAAATCAAAACAACTCTGAGGTATCACCTCACACCTCACAGACTGGCTAAAAGGAAAGAAGGGGAGAGTAATGAATGCTGGAGGGGATGTGGCAAAACTGGGAGATTAATGCATTGCTGTTGGAGTTGTGAACTGATCTGGAAGGCAATTTGGAACTATGCTCAAAGGGCTATAAAAGAATGCCTGCCCTTTGATCCAGCCATACCATTATTGGGTTTGTACCCCAAAGAGATCATAGATAAACAGACTTGTACAAAATTATTTATAGCTGCATTCTTTGTGGTGGCAAAAAACTAGAAAGCGAGGGTATGTCCTTCAATTGGGGAATGGCTGAACAAATTGTGGTGTATGTTGGTGATGGAATACTATTGTGCTCAAAGGAATAGTAAACTGGGGGAATTATATGTGAACTGGAAAGACTTCCAGGTATTAATGCAGAGGGAAAGGAGCAGAGCCAGAGGAACATTGTACACAGAGACTGACATACTGTGGTAAAATTGAATGTAATGGACATCTGTACTAGCAGCAATGCAATGACCCAGGACAATTCTGAGGGATTTATGGAAAAGAACACTACTCACATTCAGAGGAAGAACTACAGTAGAGGAAACACAGAAGAAAAACAACTGCTTGAACACTTGGATTGATGAGGACATGATTGGGGAGGTAGACCCGAAAGGACCAAACCAATGCAACTATCAATAATTTGTAAATAAGTCTTGATTGATGACACATGTTAAAACCAGTGGAAATGTGATTTAGCTATGGGGGAAGAGTTTAAGGGGGTGAAGGGGAAAGTAAAAACATGAATCATGTAACCATGGAAAATTTTTCTAAAAAATAAAAAATTAATTAAAAAAAGAAAGAAAGAAATCTGTCTGAGAGGCAGACAGCTCAAGACTTTACTCCACCTAATCAAGTCCCCCTGTGCCATTACAACCCAGTGAGGGCCTTGTGCCTAAAGGGGTTCTGGGCTTATCAAGCCTGGGGTCTCACAGTCATTATTGTAGTACAGAGAGGGGGGACATAACAGTTTTGCAGGCTTTGGCTGAGTTATTATGCCAGTTAGGAGTTTAGAATCTTGGGAAAGAGTTTCAGTTGGACCTGGGAACTCGTGGAGGGAACCAGGGTCCAGCTGAGTTCCTTCTTCTTCTTGTTCTTGAGATTGAAAACCTAGCCTAGCTTTGGAGGGTTTTTTGAGATTTGTTAATTTAGATAAAACATTTGAATCTCCATACCCTACCTCATTTTCCTACCTTAATTTCCCTTACCCAAATGTCTGTGAGGAGTGAATAAGGAGAGTGAATCAGAGAGTTAGTTCAAATCTGTGAGAGTTTAGCTCTACCCTTGCAGTAATTTATCTAGAGAGGTTTTGTAGCCATCATCCTAATTCCTTTTGATTTCAAATCACCTTGTGAGCTGAGTAAAGGCAGAACCTTTCTCAGACTCCCAGACTCCATTCCTGCTTCCTTTCCCCCACCTGAGGTTTCTCTAAGCAGCTGTTAGGGCTTCCTTAATCCTTTGCCCTGACAATCTAACCTGAGAAGACAATAAACCCCTTTTGTGTTTAAAACAGACCTTTTAGTTACTTTGTTAGTTAATTAGTAAGAAAGGGAAGAAGAGGAATAGAATCAACATACTCTGGGTTTGAGGGAAACCAGGGTATCCATCTTGAAGGAGGTATAACTTCAAAACAAGTCCCTTCCTGTGAAATTAACTAAAGCCTGTAGTTAATTTCAATCAATCTATTTCCTTTCAGTGTTTGTCTTTAGTCTGTATGCCCTGCTGTTGTTTGCCTCTTTAGATTAGTTAATCCTCTCCCTGGCAATCCTTGTTACCTCAGTGTTATAACTCCTGAACTCAGACATTCCCTTATTTTGCCTATCACCTAAGCTGCCATCCTTCATCATTGAACCTTCTTTATCCACTATATTGCTTTAACTTCCCTATTACCTAGTATATTCACTTGAATACCTTCAGCCTTGTATCCCTTGCTTTGTCTTGTTCCCTGATCCTACCAGTTATTACCCCTAGCTTCAGCCTCATATTATATCCTGCATCTCCCTATTACATCCTACCTAATTCCCATATTACCTCCCTAGCAAGTCCCTGATAACATCCTTCCAAATCCCCCATAACATTATCCACAAGTAAAGAACCCTCTCAAGCTACCATCGCTTGCTCATTCTCTGGTAATCCATCTTTTACAGAGAATTTCCCTCTTCATCTCAGTAATGGTAATGGGAGAGAGAGGGATCCTGAAAGAAACACTCCTTCAAGTCTGCCATTCCATTACCATCTAGTCACCTCTCCAAATTTATCATCATTACATATATTACTTATAGCACAATAATATTCCATCATGATCATATACCACAATTTTGCCACCACAAAAAGAACAGCTATAAATATTTTTGTACAAACAGGTCCTTTACCATTTTTATCTCTTTGAGATAGAGACTTAGTAGTATTATTACTGTAACCAAAGGTATGCATTCTTTTATAGTCCTTTGGGCATACTTCCAATTTGCCCTTGTGTAAATGGAATTACCTCCAGCCCATTAATAGTCAAAAATCTACCCATCCTAGGCATAGAAATGATGTAATCCTAACCTCCCTTAGTGGGGAGGGGAGACGAGTTACCCACACGTGACAATAAGTAACAAATCAAGAATAAGGGACTGCCCTTTGGGCAGTCCAAATCAATGTAGAAACTGCCATTTGTCCATTTGAATTAGAGGTGGACCCACAGGAAGTGACGAAGGACACTATCTCTTTAAGTATGTTACTCTCTTCCTGTGGAGGGAGCTGCAGTCTCAAACTGGGAGCAGAAGCATCTCCTGAGACCACAGAACGCTTACACTCTGTATTGTCACGTGGGTAAGTTAGGCTGACTTCCTTGGCCTAGCTGGGCCATTTCTGAACTCTGCCTATCTGGCTGTTAGGCCTTTGGCTTGGACTAGCCTCTCCCTTTCTCTTTATTCCTACTTTTAACTACCAGATTGTAAATAAAATCTTCAACTGGATGCTGACTTGGGTCTGATTTAATTACGGAATCAACCTGAATTGTAGATTCCTGGCAGCCACACACTTTTAATATATATCTATAAATACCTAAATTTTCCTTCTTACACCCTTCAGAATGATTGGAAAAGTCCATGATGCAAGCTAAAAATTTTTCCCAGAAGTTTTTGAAGAAAGTAAGCTTGAAGGACTCTATTCAGAGAAATCTGTGCTTCTAAGACAGTAGAAAAGCAGTCAGTTGATAATGAGAAGATGAAAATGAAGGATAGGATGATCAAATAGATTAGGTATACACTTATGTAATCACACGAACTGAGTAGCATTAATGGAAAATAGCTTAATAAATTATTGGAAATAAACTTGAGGCAAATCATTTAATTGTCAATAAACCAATTATTTTTTCCTAACACTCAGGTAAGTTTTGAATGGGTACATGATTTTGATGCAAAAGATCACATCGTAATTTGAGGAGCAAAGAAAAAATTATTACCTTTTAGATTTCTAGGTAGGTTAGCATTCATGACAGAACAAAGGATACAGAGGATCACAGAAAATCAAACAAAAATTTTGATTACATTCAACGTATGGGTTTTCCACAATCAAAACTAAGGCATCTAAGGCTTAGAAAATGGACAACTGGGGGAATATTTTTACAACAACTTTTTTCTCATTTCCAAGTCCATGTTTAGTATGCTCTCAGACAAACCTGGAGAGAATTACATGAACTGATGCAAAATAAAGTAAGCATAAAAAGAACATTGTGGCAGTAGCAGCCAAGGTGATATAGGGACACAGCCAGGTTTTATATTTTTTTTCTTTGATAATCACATGTAGCAAAAAATTTCCAAATAAGTTTTCTGAAGTTATATTATCCATGTTATTTCTGTTCATCCTTCTCTCCCCACTCCAAGAACTGGCTAGCAATTCTATTTTATCATGCAAAACACATTTCCATGTTATTCATTTTTGTAAGTGAATAATCTCATAAAATCAAAATGCCAAAATATATACCCAAATAAAAAAGTGAAAATTAATTTGTTTTCATCTCCATTCCTACTCCAACAGTTCTTTCTCTGGAGGTGGGTAGCACACTTTTTCATAAGTCCCTCAGAACAATCCTGGATAATTATATTTTCTTCTTTTGTTATTAGAATCAAATTAAACATTGCCATATCTGTTTTTTTTCAAGAAATAGACCCCTTAACTTCAATTTTATTAATTTCTTCTCTGATTTTTAGTATCTCCAATTTAGCCTTCTATGTGAATTTAAAAATTTTGTTCTTTATCTAGTTTTTTAGTTGCATGTCCAATTCATTGATCTGCTTTTCCTCTATTTTTTTTTTTTGCTAAAAGTATTCGCTGATGTATATTTTCCAAGTGTTGATTTGGCCGTACCCTGTAAATTTTGATAAGTTGTATCTTCATTATCTTTCTCTTTAATTGACTGTTTCTATAATTTTTCTTGGACCCACCCATTTTGAACAATTTGATTATTTGGTTTCCATTTAATGTTTAATTTGTTTTTCAATGCACCCTTGTTGATTAATATTTTTATTACATAAGTCTTGAGAAAGAGGAAATCGTTGTGAGGAGGGGGAAGGAAAAATAGAATGGGGTTAAATTATCACACATAAAAGAGGGATGAAAGAATATTTACATTGGAAGAGAAGATGGGAGAGTAGGGAGAAGAGTACATGAAACTTTACTTTCTTTAGAATTAGTTCAATGAGGGAAAAACATACACTATCAATTCAGTATAGAAATCTACGGGAAAGTAGGAGGGGAAGGAAAATAAGAGAAGGTGTTTGGGGATGATAGAAAAGAGGACAATTTTGGGGATGTGGTGTTCAGCAACTAAACAAGGGGAAACAGGATGAAGAATGATAGACAAAAACCATAATGGTACAAAAATGTATAGAAGTATCTTTCCTAAAGGCCCTATTACATAGGAAAATCAGTCAAATATATATGAATACAAGTGAATCACCAATTGATATATGGTCAAAGGATATGAACAAGTAGTTCTCAGAAAAAAATAATTATAGGTCTTTATACTTATGCTCTGTATCACTATTATTTAGAGAAGTGCAAATTATCTATCAGATTGACTATTATGACAAAAAAGTATAATGGCAAAACATGGAGTGCAAAACAGTTGTAACTGTTGTGGAGTTGAGAACTGATTCAACCATTCTGGAGAGAAATCTGGACATATGTCCAAAGGGCTACATAAAATAGCATTTACCCTTTGCCCTAGTAATGCCATTTCTCTGAATCCCCAAAAGATAAAAACAAAAAAGTGAAAGATCCATTTGTAAAAAAAATTTAAAGCAGCTCTTTTTTCCTGTGGAGAAATGAAATGGAAAGTGAGAGGACACTATTCTAATAGAGAATGGATGAGTAAGCTCTAAGTTTATGACTATAAGGGAATGCTATTGTTTTGTAGGAAATGATAAGCAGGAGGAGATCAGAAAAACTTGGACTTACATGAACAGAAGAAGCAGAAGAGAAGGTAACAGCATATAGAGAAGCAAGCAGAACCAGGAGGACATTGTACACAGTGACAGGAAAAGTGTAAAATGAACACCTGCAAATTATTTAGTTATTTTCAACAATACAATGATTTAAAACAATTCCAATTCCAAAGGACTCAGGACAAAAAACAAAAACAAAAAAAATTTTTTTTTCTTCCAGAGAAAGAACTGATGGATTCTGAATGTAGACCAAAGAAAACTTTTTCATTTTTTTCTTATTTTTTTCATTTTATTTTCCTTTCACAACAGCAGAAAAATATCAAAAATATTTTACACAATGACACATCTAAAATCTATATGAGATTGATTCCTATCTCAGTGGGCGGATGGGAGATGTGCAGTGGAATGGAGGGAGGAAGAAAGGATTTAAGACTCAAAAATTATTTTTAAAATATTGGAATGTGATTTTACATGTAATTTGGGATGGGTGGGTAAATAAATAATTAAGAATAATGATTTACAGCCTTTGAAATATATATATATATATATATATATATACATATATATATATATACGTATATATATGCCTACAAATTTAAGAATTTAAGACAAATCAACATTAAAAAATATATGTTACATAGACCAGTAATGATGAACTTTTTAGGGATCCTGTGACTTGTCTGCCTCCCAGACTACATGCAGTTTCTGCCCCTCAAGATTGCATTTCGTATCTGGCCCCCACCCACAAACTGAGTTGTGCCCCACCACTCTGCTTTCTGGTTAATGTAGCCCTTCTTGTAATAAAGAACTAGAAATTAGCAGGGTGTCTATGAACTGATGATTTTTAAAAGGTCTAGTGCTCCCTATTTTGGGAAAACTGAGGTTATTGGTATTATATTGGTTTGGAAGTTATGAGTTGTAGTAGGGTTAAAGCTATTTGGGTATCCAGGGGTAAGAGTAAACTCCTGAGAGTAGAGGACCACCAAGCTGCCCCAAAAGTAACAACTTGGGTAAAGTCAGAAAAAAGGAAGATGTTTATACCTATAGGAAAATAATATTGAGATCAAGTCAATTAGTGGCAATCAAGATGAGATAGGAACACCCAATCAGGTGTCAGAATTTCAAGGCAGTTTTATCAAATAGTGAGTCTTTATGAAGTGAGGTAATATAAGTTATTGACCAGAAAACTCGTTTTTCCCTAGGGAAAGTAAAAAACAGAAATGAGTTTTCCTGTGAAGGTCAGTCAGCTCAGAACCCAAACAATAGCCAGGATCCATGAGAAAGTAACTCTGTTTCACACACTCACAGTACACGATAAAATATACAGGGAAATGTACTGAATTCCACGCTACTAAAATAGCTCCTAAATGATAAGGGTTGCTTACTTCATCAAGGTTATGTCTCATTAATGAACATAGTTGGTTTTGTATCTTGTATGCTATAAAAACTGCTTTGTAATTTCAGTCCAGTGCATTTTCCCTTGGAAACAGTCCTCTCCAGTATACAATTATAAAAATTAATATTGATTCCATTAATCTAAACTTCTGTCTGTCCAGACTCGCTTTATGAAGTGTACCACTTCATTTAATGCAGAATTCTGAGTCTTTGGTTTCACAGAACTCTATGCTATTTTGTATTTTCTTAACACCTGGATTTATGAAACTTTCTTATTTTTTAAACATTATCAAATGATTTTGATCTCTATTTGGTAATATAATTTGAAATCTGGGACTACTAGTGTGATTCCCTTCTCATTTTACCTGATATTTCCCTTGAGATTCTTCTCAGTTCTTCCAGGTAAATTTTATTTTCCCCTCACTCTATAAAGTTAGTCATTTGAAGATTGATCAATAAGCCACATGAAATTCAGTTGCAAAGAGAATAAGCAAAATGTGGCACCATAAGTAAGCAGAGACATCTAAGACCAGACCCAGAAATCCTAAAAAGAATAAATGAAATCATGAGGTCAATTCATTCTGTACTGAAGATCAGAAATGAAATAAAGGGTGAGCTAATTTCCTAATCAGAAATAGTATTGGGTAAGCTGAGAAAATATCAGGAACACAGAAATTGAGAATGGATCAGTTGGAGTGATGGAGAATAGACACTGAGTCCTAGCAATGACACTTGGGTTCCCCATGTCACCAGCCTTCCTCAGGGCTTTAGAACAAACAAAGGGAGTTTCAACTTCTTTAGCTCAGGGAGGGGCATCATCACAGTGGGAGGCAGCTGCTCTTCTTCTCATTAAAGATATGCAAATTGGGCTCCTCCCTCTAGGCATGAACCCAGCACAAAACCTGTGTCTGCTGCTCTGGGAGAGGAGCTTCTTCTCACATGGTCTTTCCCTCCTAAGGACTGACACTGCACAGCCTAAACCATGGGATTTGGACTAAAAGTGATTTTCATTCTGACTATTTTGCAAGGTAGTTTTAATTTTTGTTACTTGGAGTTTGGAGGAGGAAAACAATTCTTTGAAGTCATAGATTTGGGTCTCTTGTCTCTAATGACTCTTTGCTTGCAGGTGTCCATTGTGATATTCAGCTGGTGGAGTCTGGGGGAGACCTGAGACAGCCTGGAGGATCCTTGAAACTCTCCTGCAAAGCTTCTGGATTCACCTTCAAAGACTATCACATGAATTGGGTTCGCCAGGCTCAGAGAAGGGGCTGGAGTGGGTCGCATATAGTAATGGTGGAGGTAGCACAAACTATGCAGACTCTGTGAAAGGCCGATTCACCATCTCCAGGGACAATGGCAACAGCCTGCTACACCTGCAGATGAATTCCCTGAAAGCTGAGGACACAGCCATGTATTACTGTGCAAGAGGCACAGTGAGGGAGAGGAGTGAGAGAGCAGACATAAACCTCCTCCTTCAGAGAGTTCTTGTGGAGAATGACAGAGATTGAAGTCAAGAATATCCAGTTCAAGGAGCCCAGTTACAATAACAGGAAAAGAGTAAGACTTACAATTTTATTTTCAAGGTCTCTGATTTTCTCCCAAATCCCAGTGAACATTTTCTCTATCTTAATTCCTTTTTGTCTCTGCTGCTTTTTCCTTTTTATGATACCCAGCAACATAGAGAGAAGATGTATTCTTTTAATTGTTTACCTATTTTACATTCAGTGACTAATTTCTCTAAAGTTGTCAGAGGCACAGAAGCAGTCACATGAGAAATTAGGTATTACTGAACATTTACTATGTGCTCCTGTAGCTTTTTCATATGTACTGAGCAAAAGGAAAGATATTTGAGTAGGAAAACCAACTAATGTGCTGAGTCAGTCTGAGGGAAACCTTTATAAAATCTTGTTTTTAGCTCAGGAAGCTACCTAAGAAGGTGGGGACGTGCTCTCTAGCCTCTTCTCATTTGAATCATGGACCAATCAAACTGTTATGGAGGAGCTGAGGCAGCACTGATGCTAATTTCTCAGGGTCCAGCAAAGATGCCTCTGTTTGGCCCAACTGGTGAAGGTGGCAATTTCTCTTCACTTGTTGGACCGTAAAATCTGTCCCTGGATCCCTTCCTGAGAAATATAGCCAGAGTCGCCATACCTGGCCCACCAACCAACCAATGTCAAATGGATTCCTTCCTGGAGTTTTGGCTTTCTCAAGGTCTGCACTGAGGGTGGAGGGGGCCATATGGGGAGGAGAAGGGGGTGAGCAGGTGCAAGTCAGGCTCCTTTATTGCAGAGTAATTTTCCTGCAAACTATCTTCATCAGAGTGCCCTGGTTTCCCATATATTATTCCCTGGATCTCATAGGCCACTGAGAAGCCTGTGAAGATAACCCTGGACACCCCTTTCTTTGCACTGTGACATCGGGGTTGATCTGCTGCCACGGGGCCAGGATCTCCCATCCTCAGGCTGTACAGTGAAATTTATCAAGCAGGTTGCAGAGAATCGACCCTGCTGATAGACAAGCATATAAACTTTCACCAATATCATTTGTGGCGCTAACCAGTTCCCTTAAGAGCCTGCAGGATTCCTTCAGCCCATTCCCAGTAGGTAAATCAATATGACACCCAGGAGCCAGGAGACTTCATTGTCATTTCTCTAATAGTAACGGAGTCAAACTTTTGACTGCTTCAGATAGGGGTACAAAATGGGAGCAAAGGAATTTACCTATCTATAGTGTGCCTGAAAAACTTCTACAATATGGGGGTACAATGTCCCATGCCTCCTTCTCCAAATATGTAAGGGAACAGGAGCAATGGTTTCACTCTTCTGTAGTTTCTTTATAGGTGATAAGGGGCTCAGAATCCCTGAGAAGAGGAGGGAGAGGTGTGTATTGAGTGAATGTCTGGGTCCTAGTAACTGGGTACCTGAAAGCTTGGAGACCTGAAGGACTGGTTTAGAAACTCTTTCCCTCAATTGGCAGAAAGGTCACAAGTGGGAGAGTCAGTTCTTAAGGCAGAAGTATAGAAACCAGGACTGAGGCAAAAACTAGAGCAACAGATATAAACAGGGAAAATTAGTACAATAGAAATTTATATTAAACATTAACATTTGGGCATCTTAGCCAACAGACTCCATCTCTAGAAATCATCTTCTGACAGGAATGAGTACCTTTAGGAAATTTGATTCCTAAGTTGTTTGCAGAGTTGGCATGTGATGTTTCTGTTAAAGAATATCCTTTTGCAAAGACCACATTTACATAGTAGTTATAACCACCTGACTAACAATATTTCACAGATAAATTTCTTTACCCCAAATCCTGAAGGAAATCCAGAAACCTTTGGGTTATATTTCCAAGCTCAAGTTCCAAACTTCAATCATGGTAAATCAAGGCTGCATATACAAGCCATTTATTAATAAACTTCACCTACTTCTCAAAGTATATTCCTTAACAATTGGATAATTTTCAATTATTAACCAAATAGTTTGTTCGGGTAAATGGAAACTTTAATTCACAATTTTCATTTTGTGCTGATTATGGGAACTCATCACAAAGGAGAAGGCAGACAGGGAAAACATTTCCTCATGTCCCAAGGGACACATAGTGAATGGTCTCATGTACAAACTGAGGCTATCACTGGCTCATGCCATCATTGTGTCATACAGGGATTAGCAGCCTAGATGGTCAGAAAAGGTCCAGTCCAAGTTGAGCCCTGCATTGCCTTCCTATCATAAAATTTTCTCTGTCCTTTCAGTACTTCATTGCCATTAGCTCCCAGAAGCCTTTTTTTCCCCTTAAAAGACAAATCTTAGACATTACAACTCAGAGAAATTCTGCTTATCGCCAGTCCAGGAAATAAATTTCAATACCCTCAAAAAGCCTTTCTCATCCTATAAGGCTGATCACTTGCCCACTCTAAGTATTCCTTAAAGTCTATGAGTCCACATCCCCACAGGTATTCTTACATATGTTGGCAATATTTAACATATCACACTTTAGTCACAAAACCTGAAATAAGGAACAGGGGTGCTGAATTGAGTAATTCTCCAGTAAATAAAAATTAGGCCATCTGATGGCCTAAGACAAGGCCATACAGGAATCTCTTTAGGGTAACTTTCCAGAGGAATTCCAGAATCAGTTATGTTTTAACAACATCATATAAATCAATTTTAGAAATTATCCCTAGGTCAAAGATCCAATTATAGGAGCAGAACATCTACCTGTTCTCTTTTACTTCCTCTCCACCTCTCCCTCCCTTCCTCTCTCTCTCTCTCTCTCTCTCCCCCCACCAAATTTCCATCTATGTCTCTGTGTCTCTCCCTTTCTTTCTCTCTTCCTCTTTCCTTCCCTTTTTCTTTGTATTTTCTTTCCCTTTCACATTTTTTCCTATTTCTTTCCTTCTATTCTGTCATCCTCACATTGGTATCTTAGTAGCTAATCCAATTGCCATTGTAAGCTGAACCTCTTCCAAATTCTGAATTTAGAGTTTGGAATCTGCAGTTTCACCACTAATGCTTGTATGCTGTTGCATAAACTCCCATTTGCGAAAGTAAAGTCAAATCAGAGGTTGCAGTTTCACAGATTAGATTACATGAGGTCATAGTTTTAGTGCAGTAATATTGTGGAGGTTAAATTCTAAAATTCTGAATGTTCATAGGAATTGTTCCATCCATTTTAATCACCTTTCTTTTTCATTTGAAATCTGCATTTTCATTTCTCCTCACATAGATTCCCTTCAGAAATATGCATATTCAGATTATATCAAAGTCCCTCTTTCTTCTGTATTCAAATACAATATACCTCTTCACCTTCTCTGATTTGCTTTTACCATCATAAAAGTAAACATTCCATTTGATATCCCTGCAAGTGATCAATAACTCCAAAGAATCCTGATTTAAAGGATTACATAATTGAGACACTGTATCTTTAACATAGTGCTCATCAGTTATGAATTTTAGGTCATATTAGCAGCTATTCACATAACACTCATAAAATTCTGAGCAAGAGTTTTTCACACATATGCCATTTTTAAAATCCTACCTGCTCCTTGGCTAATTTTTACAACCTATATCTTTATACAGATCAATATTTAATCAAACTATCAACTAATATCTTGAAGTCTCTCAAGCTATATTCCCAAAGTTCATGTGAGGTAACTTTTCAATTACATATTACTCAACTCATTTTATCATTCTGAACATGGAATGTTTGCATTAAGATTCCATAGTTTCAAATAAACTGTTCTGTTTGAACATTTACTTGGTTGAACATCTCCTTAAAACGTCTGAAGTAGGGGGCAGCTGGGTAGCTCCGTGGATTGAGAGTCTGGCCTAGAGATGGGAGGTCCTAGTTTCAAATCCTGCCTCAGACACTTCCCAGCTGTGTGACCCTGGACAAGTCACTTGACCCCCATTGCCCACCCTTACCACTCTTCCACCAAGGAGCCAATACACAGAAGTTAGGGGTGTTAAAAAAAGTCTGAAGTATATAATTAAAGTATGCTCATCTTTAAGTTTTATCACATAGTGGTTGTCAATTTTTTGATGTCATACTCATTTACTATTTTTCTATTTCAGTCCCTATCAATGTGAAACAATTATAAGCACTTCTTTTTCCTTCCTGTAGGCAAGGAAGGTGTTAATAGCTTGTGAGCAATTTATCCTAAGGCTGCCTGGCTTGATTTAGATTTTTATTACTTAACCTTGTCTCTTATCCCTCTTTATCAAGTAAGAGATTTACCTTTTAAAGTTAAAATTAAATTTAAAACAATTTAAAGTTTTGCATGTATCAAACCCTTCATAATAAATTACTCTCAATGGATTTTTGTTTGAAATCCACAACTTTCAAATAACTTTGATTAAAGTCCTTTAACAATCTTTCATTATTTAAACAACCTGAAGTTCAAAGCATTTACTCTTACTCCTTTCAAACTTCTCTTTAAAGTAGAATAAAACTTCCAGTTTAGTTTCTTTTACCCCAAAATATTGCAATATAACTGATTAAATGCCATCGATATTATTCTGATTTACCATTTGTTGTATCTATTTTGCACTAGTATTCACACCTATTATTTTCTTCTCCATTACTCCTATTTCTTTTGGCTTTTCCTCCTTTACTATGATTGCAAGTCGAGGAAAGGTTCTATTTTTAATTGCATGTAATTCAAACCCTTCTTGATTTCCGGCCTGGTCAAATTTTCCTTGTTAAGGGTATACAGTTTTGCCTATCATATATCCTTAACCTATTCAGGTGGAAAACCTAATCTTCTTTACAGTACAAATGCTTACATATTTTGTATTCACTCATCATTACGTCCTAACAAATTGTGTCTGGATATATGCTAAACTCTAGATCATGAATTCCTTCTCATAAATTGTACACATTTCTAAAAAAATTCATATAACCTTAGTCAAATACAACACTGTTTAGAAATTCCCTCTTTTGCAATATACCAAATTCTTAGAACCTATATTGAATCACATGCACAGGCTAACCACTTGAAAAAGTTCTTATATGTCATATGATCACTTGTTGATAATTCTGAGAGCACATACATTAAAAGAACATCACATTTGAAAAATCTCAAGTTTAAATTCTAGAATGAGTTTTCCTCAACAACATTACAGCTTTTTCAGTATTAATTTTACATTTATAAAGGAGCCTGTACCATTTCTGTCCTTTTAGAATAAACATTCTACTGTGTAGAGGGAATTTCATCCCCTCCCCCTCCTGGATTGCTGACCTGGTTCATCCCATTTTTTACATGCCAGTGCTGAGTCCATGAATGTAGATAAAATGTGTGAGTGAAGCCCACCTGGGTCTCTTTTTGCTCTCACTACTTTCCTGAGCAGGGAGAGGTTGGAGGGAGGATCCTGCAGAATGAGCTACATGTGGTCAGAATTAGAGTAAGAAAGAGACTTTAAATCTATGCTTACCTGTCTTTTCTATTTCAAGTGATTATAAATAAGCTTTATAGAAAATAAGAACTTGGAAGATATTAATTTCAATCTAACGATTCCCTCTCTATGTCAGGCTGGCTATTAATGACATTTAAGCAATTCTCAAATTCACTGAAACCATTACACAGTGCAAGGTCTAACAAAACAAATCTCTAAACATGAGTTTTTGTGCTCAATAAAATTTGGTTAACATTTCACATTTAACTGACAAACAATTGCCACAATAAATGAAATTACATTGTTCCTTAAGGAAATCATTAGCAATCCTCCAAAGTTGCATACATCAACCATTAAAATTAAATCTTAAGTAAAATTGCCTCAAATTGTGGAATAGGATCTCCCTTTTCTGCTCTGAATTTTTTTTTTCGTTCCTTTGGGGGCCTATCCAAAGGAAGAAAGAGGAAAAATCATTGAACAGATATTTGCTTTGGTCCTCTCCTGAGGATGTTAGACTGTGGGCAGTTCAATTTTCCACCTCCCTTGTTTTTATTTTTGTGTGTCCAATTTAAGAACACATAGAGAGAAGCCTGTGAAAAAGACATGAATAAACAGAAACATACAACACTGTGACAAGCATACTTTGAAAGGAAAAAATCAGTTTTAGGATGCATACTTAAGAGAAATATTCACAGTGAAAAAATTCATTAAAACAATTTAAAATACTGTCCCTTTAACTGAGGAAGCTGTGCTCAGCTAAGCTGCTGTGGTTAGCCATCTGATTGGGTGAGCTGACTTCCTGAAATTCCTTGTTCCATAACTTTCCCTGTGCCACACATGCTGATTGATCTAAACTGTCTCGTCATTTGGCTGCAATTTCTTTCTTTTTTATGTATTTTATTTATTCATTTAAACCCTTACCATCTGTCTTAAAATCAATACTGGGTATTGGTTCTAAGGCAGAAGAGCAATAAGGGTTAGGCAAAGGGGGTTAAGCAACTTTCCCAGCATCAAACAGCTAGCAAGTATCTGAGCCCGAAGCTACCCAGCTGCCCCCTTGGCTGCAATTTCTAACAAAATTCTCTTGTAGCATCTGGAGAAAACTGCTCTCTGCTCAGAGTAGGGATTGGTGCATTAGGCTGACTGGGTTTCTTAAGGAATGAACTTTTATATCCCCTCCTCCTTCCTACTCAGATTTCCTTTCTTTTGCTTGGAAGCCTGCTGCTGGAGCGGGCACAGCCAGGGTCTGGAATGTAGGTGGAGGGAGTGAAACTGCATCTTAAAATCTTTCTGCCTCTTCCTTCCTAACTCCTTGTCTTTGTTTAATCCTATGGCTAAGCAGAGAGGGATGAAGCAAAGACTCAACAGAAATCTACAGGACACACTCTCTCACACATTCATACCCATTGAACCTGTACCTGTAGGTTTCCCCCAGAAGTTACTGAAATATGTCTCCTTTCAGTTACCTGGCTGTGAAATTTTAGTGTCTGGTCTGAACATGCAACAGCCTCCCCTGGCTTTTGAAAATAGTTCAGGACACCTAAAAATTTTAGGGGGGGCAATTTTAATCTAAAGAATAGTAATTCTAAGGGGTCTTGAAACCTGGGGTTACAAGCCAAATACTATTCTGGGAATTACACACTGAATCTCATCCCATAAAATCACTCATTTGTGTGTGTGTTCACTATTATATGAATTGATCTTCACAGTAGGAACCTACAATACAATATCTCTATTGACAATCTTTCTATAAGTGAAAGTAGAGGTTGTAAAAATGTTCAGTTTCATGAAAGAATGATTTACAGATTCTTACAGAAGAGGAAGCAGGCATCGTCAGAGTTGTCACAATGGGAATCCAAAGGCAACAAAGCATATTTTCATGGAGTTTTGTTCACCTTTCATGGTAGTATTCATGGTGAGCATAAACAAACAGACCACTATGAAGTTAATTTTTCCTAGTTCATTACATGTTGTTTCCCAACTACTCTGCATATAATTTGATTATACCTAGTTATTTACATCTTATATCCTCCATTACAATATGAACTCCTTGAGGACAGGAGCTGTTTTTTTAACTTTTTTTCTATATCCCAATCCCTTATTACCTACTACCTACTTAATCCCTACACTAATGATTTAGTAAATGTCTTTAATTTTAAAAATCATATTCCTCCCTTCATAAAATGATCCTTTTGCTTTGCCTAGATGTATTTTTCAATGTCTCATATCCCTGCTCTGTGAACTCAGAATAACCCTGGCTTATCCACAAAGTGGCTTAAGGAACCATTAAGGTTCATTATTGTCAAGTCCTTTAGATTCCTTAGGAATCTGTGAGAACAAGCACTTCCCTTTAAATATATTTTCTTTAGGCATTTCCTAGTGAATCACTGAGCCCCTCATAATGTTCAAGATATCTCTTTGCCTCTCAATGGACTTGGACTTTGTTTTAAAACTTTCCCTTTGCGATCTATTGAGTATCAAGCTACTTTCCAATCTTCCCAAACTAATATCTGAGTTCTAGAACTTAAAATGGACCTCATGGGCATTACTCTAACTTGTTGGGATGTGACACTTGAACTGGATTTGATGCTGAAAAAAGTATACCTTATTCTAAAGTGACAAGTTAGGTAAAATAGAATTCAAGGGGAGGTAGCATGATTATTAGAAAACCTGGCATAGGATCAGAAATTATTAATACTTTTCTATTCCTTTCTATTAAATGTAAGGAAATACACTGTAGTGGGAAAATTCAGGAAGCAAAGGGGGAGGAATTTTGAAGAGCATTTGGGAAAAAGTTGAAATGAAGTTAAAACAGACTCAATAATTTCATTCAAGATTATGCAAGACTACCTATTATAAAAGAAGAAATGCATGAGGATTGTAAAAATTGAAATTAATATATAATAGTAACTTCAAATATTATATTCATAAGATTTATTAATAATCAATAGAAGTAAAGTGATTTAAGTAATTATGCACTTACCCAATCAGTAGCCAGGACTACAGAAAGTTTGCCACACTTATAAAAGACAGAAAAGCGACTAGATTACAGGAGCCAGAATGGTAGCCAGGATGAGGTGCTTGGATAGAATTTGTTTCAAAGGAAGTACCGTGTCTTAACGTATGTTAAGCTCTGCAACCTCAAACCCCAAACAAGTTCAAGTCCTCTTGTCTTGTCTCAAAATTACATCAATACCACTGGGATTGGTTGGTCTCTTTGACTTTGTGCTCAATTTGCAGTATGCAGTTTGGTTTTGTGCTTCTTTAGCACTGTGCAGTGGCTCTTTTTATTTATTTTTTTAACCCTTAACTTCTATGTATAGGCTCATAGGTGGAAGAGTGGTAAGGGTGAGCAATGGGGGTCAAGTGACTTGTCCAGGGTCACACAGCTGGGAGGTGTCTGAGGCCGGATTTGAACCTAAGACCTCCCGTTTCTAGGCCTGACTCTCAATCCACTGAGCTACCCAGCTGCCCCAGTGGCTCTTTTTAAATACTCTTCTGGAATCAGATAGAATCATTAAGCAAAACCCCATAATTATTTAAACAATCAATGGCATTATTCTATTGTTTAAACCCTTTTGGATATGCATTAATATTAGAACAAATATATTTTAAACTTATATTACTACAAATTAAAAAAGATTAATATTGATAATGTGTTCAAGTACAAAAATGAGAGAAAAAAGAAAACTCAAAACTATTGCACATACAAGGGAAAAAATATAGCTTAGAATCAGTAAAAGGTTTCTCACCCAAAAAATGAGATCCAATTTCTATAGAGATCCAGCCCTATGTTTCTGGGGGTTCAGAGTGGCATTTAGTGGCGTCGGATGGAATGAGAACAGTCAGACTAAATGTTTAGCTCATATCTGCTCCAACTTGCCAAGGAGTCTTGATTTTAATATATTCCAGTTTCACACAAAGAGCACAGAGAAAGAATCACAGCTGTGAAGGGGTTACAAATTATACAAAAACCAATTAAAGTCTAAAAAGTAGAGAGATAGGTCCAGGGTCAAAGGCCAAATTCCAACTACCAATTAGTAGGAGGTTAATTCTGGGAGCAGAAATATATTTCATGGAGATCCTAAACAAATTGAGTCCCTTACTCTTGATTTACAGGATTGCACCTGGTCAGGTAAAGTCTTGTCTAGCTTTGTCTGTTTCCGGCCTTGATTATCTAAGTAATATATTTTTTGGAGTTTTGGAGTTAATTTTTGGAGTTCAGGCTTCTTAATTATCAAGGAGAGAAATTGTTAATTCAGTAGCTGCTGGTCTGCTAAGGACTCAAACTTTTCAATAAGTCTATAATGTTTTTCCAATAAGAAAGATCATAAAAGGGGTCAAAAGAGGGGTCTCAGATTTTTATCTATTCTCTTATTGCCTTCCCACAAATTCCCTTTTTAAACTTGGCCATGAACTACTGTGAATGCAAATTATTTTTACAGAATAGCAGATTTATAAAAAAATAATAATGTAGTAGATAATGTACCAAATAAAGTACCAAATTCCCAAAATTCACAATAGCCCAGCTAGATACAATAGCAAACAAACCCATTATTAAATAGGATTCACATGAGTTTATAGTTTATATCACTTACTGTGTGATGTTTAAAAAATCTATACTTGTCACAAATTCTATAGGTATTGCAAATCTTTCAACCTTGGCAATTACTGATGAAAACCTATTTAAGTCTAAAACATCACCAAGAATTTTAGATCCTTCTAGTGGGAAAGTAAATTAAACTAAAAAGTTAAAATATCATGCATGCAGGAGCTCTTTTTGGCTTTATATATATATAGGTTTTCATATGTATATATGAAAACTTATCATCCATTCAGAAGGTATCTAAAGTCATTTCTAAAGACCTGTTATAAAAATACAATTTAAATTCTTAAATCATTATATTCTCCAAGGTTGTATAAGCAGATGTGACCTCAATAGTTAAGATGACAAATCCAGGATATGTAAGACTTATGGGCTTTTTACAACTTAAAAAAAATTTGGGTAAGATATTCATGGGCTTTTTACAATGATGTATTGCTCAGTAAAATAATAGGGAAACAGTAGAGATAAAGAATCATATAACAGAAAAGATATTAATTAGATTAATGCAAACAAACTTAAAAAATTTAAACCTTAAACAAATCAGCAAATACAGTAATATAAGCAAATGACCAGTTATAAGCAGTGTAGTCAAAAATCCTTTTTACCAATCCCAGTGGGCTTGTTAATTATCTTGAGGGGAAAATTGAAAATAATTAGCAAGCAATAAACTTTCAGATAAGGTTATTTCCCCTCCTCCATATAAATCAACCACTGAGATTTCATTTGTCAGAGCTCTGAATTTTGTCATAGTGAGGGCAAATTCTGCACAGACCATAGTGTGTACGACCCTCATAATGGGTATGAGTAAACCAAAAAGTCAAAGGGGTGTGAGAAAATTAATTTCTCCCCTGAATTTTAAGAAAAGTTAAGCTCTCAACTGCAAGGTTGAGAGCACAATGAGCACAAACCCTCCCCTGGAAAAAAATTAAGCAGATCCAAACTGCACTTTGTAACTTTACCAACTCAAAGTGTTGTTTCACAGTTTCAAGCATGCTTTGAAACAGCATTTAAAAAAAAAACAAAACACTGAATGGAAGTTTGTTTACATATCAAACACAAAAAGGCAAAATCTTGCAGGAGAGCAATAAGGTATTTGCATATGAGAGAACTGGCCAAAAGGTAGAGACCAAAATCCCCAAAACTTCTACTTCAAATCTACTAATTTAGTCTCTCTGCCCTCAAAAGGAAAAAAAATGCAGAGAAATCCTTTTCCTGTGGGGAAAAAAAAATCCGAGTTGCAAGTCTCTCTCAGCCAGGAGTCCAGGATCAGTTTAAGACTTCGGCTTAAAAAAGGGTAGCACAGGCTGGAAAAACCACATGAGATGGGAGAAGGGATTGGAGTTCTCACCAGTCCATTGAAAAAAAGCAGTTAAGATTGGCTAGGATTTGCAGGCTGCAGGCTGGGTGGGGAACTGTGAGGAATGCTGGTTTATGCAGATGGGTGTGAAAAGGCAGTGGCAGTGAAAGCAGGTGGGCTGTTGGGCAGAATCTGAAGTGGCCTGGATGGGGTGGAAGCCATTAGGCTGAATGGTCAGCAAAGAAAAAAACTGCAGGAGCATAGAGGGAGAAAGGGAAACCCCAGCTCTCAGCTCTCAGGCAAACTTGCTAACTATACTGAAAATTTTAATTAAAAAAAATTGAGAATTCAGTCCCTTCATAGTTTCTATAAGTGTGGAGATTAAAATTAATATGCAAAATACTAAATATTATATTTATAAATTTTTATTGATAATAAACTAACAAAAGAGACTTACTAAAAGGTACTAACCAGCTCACTCCCAGGAACCAAAAAGAGGAAGAGGGAGGAGTTACAGCCAACTATAAAACAATAATGTGACCACACAAATATGAAGGTACAGTAGAGATTAAAGGGAATTTTGTGAAAACTAAGGGACATATGGGGGATGAAGTCCAAGGTTTAAAACTTCCTTTTATACAGTTCTTTGACCCACCCATTTTGAACAATTTAATGATTTGGTTTCCATTTAATTAATTTTTAATTTGTTATTCCATGAACCCTTGTTGATTAATATTTTTATTACATAAAGCATGAGAAAGAGGAAAGCAGTGGTAGAAGAGGGAAGGAAAAATAGAATAGGGATAAATTGTCACACATAAAAAAGAAATGAAAGAGGATTTGCATTGGAAGGGAAGATTGGAGAGTAGGGAGAAGAGCACATGAAACTTTACTTTCTTTGGAATTAGCTCAATGAGGGAAGAACATACACAATCAATTCAGTATAGAAATCTACAGAAAAGTAGGAGGGGAAAGAAAATAAAAAAGGTGTTTGGGGATGATACAAAATTTGGTGGATGTGGTGGTCATCAATTAAAGAAGAGGAAATAGGATAGAGAATGATACACAATAATCATAATGGTACAAACATGTATATGTCTCTCTAATAAAGGCCCTATTACATAGGGAAATAAGTCAAATATATAAGAATACAAGTCATTCACCAATTGATATATGATCAAAGGATATAAACAGGCAGTTCTCAGAAAAAAATAATTATAGGGCTCTATAGTTATGCAAAAGTGCTCTGTATCACTATTATTTAGAGAAATGCAAATTACCTATTAGATCTATTATCATGACAGAAAAGTATAATGACAAAACATGGAGTGGATGTGGGACAGTTGAGACTCTGTTGTAGTATTATGGAGTTTAGGACTGATTCAACCATCTGGAGAGCAATCTGAACATAATATCCAAAGGGCTAAAAAAAAA
>NC_058131.1:435314740-435371483 GCF_016433145.1 Gracilinanus agilis
CCAGGGACATATGAAAGGTTGATTTCATATTATGAAAGCTGTAAGTATAATTGATTATATCAATAACAAAAATCATCTGATTATTTCAATAGATGCAGAAAACCTTTTCAGAAAATATGACACCAATTCTTATGAATAATAGTAGAAAGTATTGAAATAAGTGAAGATTTTCTTAAAATGATAATTAGTGTCTATCTGAAATCAAATGCAAGGCTTATCTGTAATGTAGAAAACTTAGAAGACTTTTTGGTAAGAACAATGATGAAACAAGAATGCACATTAACACCATTATTATTATTATGATGACATATTAAATATTATATTATTTTAGCTATAGCTAATGTTATAGCTAAATGCTAGCTATAACAATAAAATAGTTGTAGAAATGCTAGCTATAGCAATAAAATAAGAAATAATAAAATAAAAAATGTAAAAGGAGGAAAGAAGTCTCATTTTTTGCAGAAAATATGATGGTATACTTAGAGAACACTTATCATTGAAACAACTTTAGCAATATTTCAGGATATAAAAAATCCCAAACAAATCATCAACACTTCTATATTTTAGAATAAAACTGCATAGGAAGAAATGGAGAGAGAAATACATTTTAAATGAGTACAGACATTATACAATACTTTACATTCTGCCTCCTGATATAAACCCAGGGAATATATTTACATAATTGATTACAAAACACTTTTTTGTACAAATTAAGATAGATCTAACCAATAAGAGAAAAATTCATTGCTTATGATAAGACATATTCAGTATAATAAAAATGGCAATTATATGGAAATTAATTAACTTCTTTAGTGCCATTCTAAACAAAGAAAGGCTTATGTTATTGTCTTGGAAACCATAATAACAAAATTGAAGCAGCAAAAGGACAAGAAATGTGAGGGAAGATAGCTTAGCAGTACCAGATTTCAAACTGGTTTCTTTTAAGGTCTACATAGTACCTTAATGAATATCTTTGTACTTACCTGGTTGAGCCCTCTATTCTCACTTTCTCCAAATATGGAACCTCAAAAGCTATTCTTGGGTCTGGCTAGTTTTTCATTGTGTTAGAAGACTGGAACTTTATTTCTCTGAGTGAGATCCATAATTTCACAAGTGGGAACTATTTTCTAGTGTGACTGACAATGTTCTGATTACAATTTATTAAATACTCTAAGAATAGATGAGGTAAATTTTATATCTTTTTGAATTTCTGATCTATTTAGTCTTAACTTGATACTATTCAGTCTCAAAATTAAAAAAAATTTTATGGATGGCATTGTGAAATATATGCTTTTCTATGAAGTTTCAAATAGCCATATCAATCAAGTCTGTTTCTTCTAAAATATTTAATTACCAAGATCAAAAGTATAGTCAAAATATTTTTTTTTCGGGGGCAGCTGGTAGCTCAATGGATTGAGAGTCAGGCCTAGAGACGGGAGGTCCTAAGTTTGTGTGACCCTGGGCAAGTCACTTGATCCCCATTGCCCACCCTTACCCTTCCACCTAGGAACCAATACACAGAAGTTAAGGGTTTAAACAACAACAACAAAAAGGTTTTTTTCATCTTGGAGAAATTTTGTAAACAGAATCTTGATAAATATTGTACTATCTCTATAATTCCATCATTAGTCAACACTCATTTTTTAGCACCTATTATGTGAAAGGAATTGAGGAAAGTGCTGAGGACAAACAACTTAAAACAATATCCATTTTCATTGTTTTTGTGGAAATATGTACATAAATAACTATATACAGAAAATGTTAAAAAAATAAAATTAATTCTAAGATAGAGAAGAACACTTGCACCTGGAGGGAACCAGAGAAGCCTACATAAATAACATGGTACTTGAAATGAGCTTCAGAGAAATGAAGGAATTAAAAGAATTATAGATGAAAAGAGAATGTTTTTCAGATTTAGGGTTCCGCTATAAGAAAAGCATACAAAACAGAAAATCAATGTCACTGTGATGAACTGCAGGGGGCTGAGTTTAACTGGACCATAGAGTGGTGAAATAAGATAATAAACTTAGAAAGATTAATTGGCATCAGGTTAAGAAGATTTTTAAGTGCAAAAGAAAAACACTTTAATTTGATCTTAGAAGCTAGTGTTGAAAAATAATTCCTTTATTTTCTATTAAAATCATAAGCCTTAATCAGGATTATCATAACAACCTAGACTTTTATTTAAGATAGAGGACATGGAAAGACAAGCAGTAAAAACATGACCCTACTATAGCAAGGCCTGATCTTGCTTACAAAGTTTTCATTTTTACACAGGACCAATTTGGAATTCTTATATAGAAGCAAACTTATTGGTATGGTCAGTGGAAGCAGGTATCTTGTCTTGACCTAGGGACTAGACATCTAGCCTGGAAATCTGGACTAGATACCTGCGTTGACTTTTTTGTACATCAATACCAAATATTGAGGCTGCCAAATGTTCAAAGGAGAATGTCCCCAATATCTTAGCATTCCTTTATTAGTATATCTAGTTTGAATAGTTGGTTGGGCATTATCTAGAGTCATTTAAACTGGTTTTATTATGATTATTAGCTTCCTTAAAAGAAGTCAGTGGTGCCCCTAAATTTTAGCAAGCATGTGATACATTCTAAATAATCACATTCTACTTTATTATGATTAAAAAGTCTATACTGAAGTATAGGATTCGAAGGGCCTTTCCTAAAAATAATAAATGGTTTATATCTAAAACCATCAACAAACATCATCTGCAATGGGGCTAAATTAGAAACATTCCCAATAAGATCAGAAGTGAAACAAGGATGCCCATTGTCACCTCTATTATTTAACATTGTACTGGAAATACTAGGAGTAGCAATTAGAGAAGAAAAAGAAATTGAAGGTATTAAAATAAGCAATGAGGAGACAAAGTTATCACTCTTTGCAGATGATATGATGTCTACTTAAAAAGTCCTAAAGAATCAACTAAAAAGTTATTGGAAATAATCAACATCTTTAGCAAAGTTGCAGGATACAAAATAGTTGCACATAAATCATCAGCATTCCTATATATTTCCAACACATTGAAACAGCAAGAGGTAGAAAGAGAAATCCCACTTAAAATCACCCTAGACAATATAAAATACTTAGGAATCTATCTACCAAGACAAACACAGGAATTATAACAGTGATTCCCAAAGTGGGCACTACCTCCCCCTGGTGGGTGCTGCAGTGATCCAGGGAAGCGGTGATGGCCACACTTTTTTTTTATTACATTCTATTCTAAGTTCAATAAATAGTTTCATAATTTCCAGAGGGCGCTAATTAATATTGTTTCTGGAAAGGGGGAGGTAGGCCAAAACAGTTTACGAAACCCTTTCTACACAATTAAAACTAGATGTAAACAATTGGAAAAACATTGAGTCCTCATGGGGAGGATGAGATAACATAGTAAAAATGACCTATACTTATCAAACTAACAAGAAACTTTTTTACTAAATTAGAAAAAAAAACTATAACAAAGTTCATTTGGAAGAACAAAAGATCAAGAATATCAAGGGAAATAATGAAAAAAAATATAAAGGAAGGTGACCTAGCAGTACCAGATCTTAAACTGTACTATAAAGCAGTAATCATCAAAACAATATGGTATTGGCGAAGTGACAGAAGGGAGGATCAGTGGAATAGATTAGGGGTAAGCAACCTCAGCAAGACAGTTTTCAATAACCCCAAAGAACCCAGCTTAGGAGACAAAAACCCAGTATTTGATAAAAACTGCTGGGAAAATTGAAAAACAATAGGGGAGAGATTTGGTCTAGATCAACATCTCACACCCTATATCAAGATAACCTCAGAATGGGTGAATGACTTGAATATAAAGAAGGAAACTATAAGTAAACAGTGAGCACAGAATAGTATACCTGTCAAACCTCTGAGAAAGGAAAGATTTTAAAACCAAGCAAGAACTAGAAAGAAATTACAAAATCTAAAATAAATAATTTTGACTACATCAAACTAAAAAGTTTTTGTACAGAAAAAAAACAATGCTACCAAAATTAGAAGGGAAGCAACAAATTGGGAAAAAAATATTTATAACAAAAGACTCAGACAAAGGTCTAATTACTCAACTACACAAGGAGCTAAATCAATTTTACAAAAAATCAAGCCATCCCCAATCGATAAATGGGCAAGGGATGTGAATAGGCAATTTTCAGATAAAGAAATCAAAACTATCAATAAGCACATGAGAAAGTGTTCTAAATCTCTAATAATTAGAGAAATTCAAATCAAAACAACTCTGAGGTATCACCTCACACCTAGCAGATTGGCTAAAATGATAGCAGGGGAGAGTAATAAATGTTGGATGGGATGTGGTGAAAATGGGACATTAATGTATTGCTGGTGGAGTTGTAAATTGATCCAACCATTCTGGATGGCAATTTGGAACTATACTCAAAGGGTTTTAAAAGACTATCTGCCTTTTCATCCAGCCATAGCACTGCTTGGTTCATGCCCTAAAGAGATAATAAGGAAAAAGACTTGTACAAAAATATTTATAGCTGCGCTTTTTATGGTTGCAAAAAATTGGAAAATGAGAGAATGTCCTTCAATTGGGGAATGGCTGAAAAAATTGTGGTATCTGTTGGTGATGGAATACTATTGAGCTCAAAGTAATAAAGAACTGGAGGAATTCCATGTGAACTGGAATGACCTCCAGGAACTGATGCAGAGTGAAAGGAGCAGAACCAGGAGAACATTGTACACAGAGACTGATACACTGTGGTACAATCGAACATAACGGACTTCTCTACTAGCAGCAATGCAAGGATCCAGAGCAAGGCTGAGGGACTTACGAGAAAGAAAACCAGCCACATTCAGAGGAAGAACTGTGGGAGGAGAAACACAGAGGAAAAAATAACTCCTTGAACACATGGGCTGATGTAGATATTATTGGGGATGTAGACACTAAATGATAACTCTAGTCCAACTATCAATAATATGAAATTAGGTCTTAATCAATGATACATGTAAAACTCAGTGGAAATGTGTGTCGGCAAAGGGGGGTTGGGAGGGTTGGGGAGAGGGAAAGAACATGAAACATGTAACTATGGGAAAATATTCAAAATATAATTTAAAAAATAAAAAATTAAAAGTCTGTACTGATGGCTATTTTAAAATTTTAATATCTGAAGTCAACAGAAGAAAATAGAATTTATTAAGCAGCATAGTAATAGTTAGTCTTAGGTACTCAGGAAATGACTTTGGCACACAATGAAGGGAACAATGGAGAAGTGAAAGAATTGAGACAGAGAGACCAATTAAGAGATAGAGTAGTAGTCTATATAGTAATATAGCTATAACAGTCCAGGTAAGAGATGATGAAGCCTTAACTAGAGTGAAGAAGTGTTGTAGATTGAGAAATGATAAGATTTTCAAAATAATTTGAATATGTGAAATTAGAAGTGAAGAGAGAAGAAAAATGTTGATGATGCAGACTAGAAGAGCAGTTAGGCACTCCATAGTAATAAGGGAGGATTAGTTATGAAGGGAAGAGATATTGACTTCTTTGCTGACATCTTGAGCTTCCTGTACTTATAGAAGATCAAAAAGGGAAAAGAGACATCAAATAATAACATATAAATTCAAGAAGGTTTTTTAAGCTTGGAGATACCACGGTATATTTTATAGGAACAGAAATGTAAACAGATGGAAAACAATTCCATAAATTCCATAAGCTTTGACTTGTTCTTTTCCCTATTTGTTATGCAATAACACAGGACTATGCAACTCTAAGACCTGTAACCTAGTAGGAAAAACCAGAGAGGAACTGACCCAAATTTGACTGGATAGTATGCAAAATTATATAATCTCAGATGGTGATTCAAGAATAATTTGCATTTTGAGCTGGGATCTAAAAGATTCTGAATTCCCAAACTAATGAAAATCTTCTTTTCCTACTGAGCAAAGAATTCATATTAAGTGGACATAAGCAAGAAAAATGTTCTCTCTTTCCTGATACCACTGTGAATTGTCCAGTAGGTGGCAGTAGACTTGGTTACTCTGGGAAAGAGGATGTCTCTAACAGTCTGAGGATCAGTCTGTACCTGTTCTCAGATAATACAGAAGATACTGTTGATGGCTTACATATACATTGAGCCCTTCTAAGAAACATATCATGGGACTTTCTGGAAGATCCAGGAGATGCAGTGGGTTTTATTACATCCTGACCATTATGTGTCTCAATTCTTCCAGTTCGAAGAGGAGTATAAATATAGATGGATTAGTAAATTTTCAACAACCAGCTTTCCAAGGGAAAAGAAAAATGTATGCATGGAACTTTTAAGTTTATTCTACTTCATCAACATTTTATCTTTCCCTTCCTTAAATTTATGTTATCAAAGGTAGACAGCAGACAGACAGACAGCCAGATAGATAGACAGATAGATAGATCAAGTCCTGATTCTAGTGATTCATGATTTCTGAAGTGAGAAGACTTACACTGAAAATTTAAAAATCAGTTCTTTCAAGTCAGTAAGAACTGACTCCAGGATACCCTGGATATGAGGGAACATGTCTGTGAGTGGGAATTATAATTCCTATGAACTACTGTTGTACAAAGAATAAGAAAAAAAATGGCCTCATAAGGAAGCAGAGGTATCTGGGAGAAGGTCCAGAAATCCTAAAATAAACAAAGAAAAAAGAAATTAGTACAAAAGGTAAATTCACTCTCTGCTAATTTAATAAAATTAAAAAGGATTAAGGTACCTTCCTAATGAGAAATGTACTGGGGGGTTTCTTGCCTCTGCAGCTCAGGGAGGGGACTCAACACAAAGGAAGGCAGCTGCTCTTCTCCACATTAAATAGAGGAAGTCATGCAAATTGGGCTCCTCCCTCTAAGCATGAAAGCCAGCACAAAACCCGTGTCTGCTGTTCTGGGAGAGGAGCTTCTTCTTTATGAGAACTTTCTCTCCTAAGGATTAACACTGAGTACCTAAACCATGGGTTTTGGATTAATTGGAATTTTCATTCTTTCTATTTTGCAAGGTAATTTTGTTTTTGTTTGTCTTTTGGGGGAAGAAAACACTCTTTGAAGGGATAGATTTCTTTAATCTATCTTTCAATGACTCTTTGCTTGCAGGTGTCCATTGTGATATTCAGCTGGTGGAGTCTGGGGGAGATGTGAGACAGCCTGGAGGATCCCTGAAACTCTCCTGCAAAGCCTCTGGATTCACCTTCAGCAGCTATTACATGAGTTGGGTTCGCCAGGCTCCAGGGAAGGGGCTGGAGTGGATCTCAGAAATTAGTAATAGTGCAGGTAGCACATACTATGCAGACTCTGTGAAAGGGCGATTCACCATCTCCAGGGACAATGGCAACAGCCTGCTGCACCTGCAGATGAATTCCCTGAAAGCTGAGGACACAGCCATGTATTACTGTGCAAGAGACACAGTGAGGGAGAGGAGTGAGAGAGCAGACATAAACCATTTCCTTTGGAGAGGCCTTGTGGAGAATGACAGAGAGAGGGAAGTCAAGAATATTCAGAATAAGGAAACCATTTATAATAACAGGTGAAGAGTAAGGTAGACAAGTTTATTTTCGATATTTCTGGTTTTGTCTCAAATCTCAGAGAACAGCTCTATAGCTATCAACTTGTCTCTGAGACTTTCCTATTTCTGAGTCAGAGTGGGGATGTATCCTTTTAATGGATTATAGGTTTCATACATGGCACCTAATTTTTCTGAATTTGTCAAACACAAGGCACAGACAGTATCAAATGAGAAATCAGAAATTATCTAAAATTTGCTATGTTGCATCCTGTAGACATTTCATGTACACTAAGCACATGGAAACATACCTAAGTAGGAAAGCCGGTTATCATGCTGAATCACTCTGAGAGTGTCTATTTTATTTCATTTTTTTCCATGTGGTTTCTTCACATTATTTTATTTATTCTTAGAATATTTTTCTATGGTTACATGATTCATGTTCTCTCCCTCTCCTCTTCCCTTCCCCCTGCTGGAGCTGATAAGCAATTCCACAGTTTTATACATGTCTTATTATTTAAACCTATTTTCATATTGCTCATATTTGGAAAGAGTAAATTTTCTAAAACCACAACCAAAAATCATATACTCATATAACCAAGTGATAAATCATGTTTTTCTTCTGCATTTCTACTCCCATAAGTCTTTCTCTGGATGTGGAAAGCATTATTTTTTCATAAATTTCTCAGAATTGTTCTTGATCATTGCATTTTTATTAGTTTCAGAGTCTTATTACATTTAATTGTCCCAAATGTTTCACTTTCTGCGTACAATGTTCTCCTGGTTCTGCTCCTTTCACTCTTCATCAGTTCCTGGAGATTTTTCCAGTTCACATAGAAATTCTCCAGTGCATCATTCCTTATAGCACAATAGTATTCCACCTCAATCATATGCCACAATTTGCTCAGCCATTCCCCAATCGAGGAACACCCATTGAGGAACACCCCTTTGTTTTCCAATTTTTTGCCAACACAAAAATTGTAGCTATTAATATTTTTGTACAAATTTTTTATCTCTTTGGAATACAAACCCTGTAGTGGTATAGCTGGACCAAAGTGTTCATGCAATCTTTGAAGTCCCTTTGGGCATAATTCCAAATTGCCTTCCAATTCACAACTCTACCATCAATGAATTAGTGTCCCAATTTTGGTACATCCTCTCCAAGGTTTATTATTTCCCTTTCCTGTCATATTAACCAGTCTGCTAGGTGTGAGGTGGTACCTCAGAATTGTTTTGATTTGCATTTCTCTAATCAGGAGGAATTTAGAACACTTTTTCATGTGACAATTAATAGTTTTGATTTCTTCATCTGAAAACTGCTTATTCATATCCTTGGACCATTTGTCAATTGGTGAATGGCTTGATTTCTTATATATTTGACTTAATTCCTTATGTATTTGGGAACTTAAACCTTTGTCAGAGATTTTTGTTATAAAAATTTGTTCCCAGTTTGTTGCTTCCCTTCAAACTTTGGTTGCATTGGCTTTGCTAGTACAAAAAATTTTTCAATTTAATATAATCAAAATTATTCATTTTACATCTTTTAATGTTCTCTGTCTCCTGCTTGGTCCTAAATTTCCTTATTTCCCATAGGTCTGACAGGTATATACTATTCTATGTCCACCTAATTTATTTATGATTTCACTCTTTACTTTTCAAAAGGTAAAAACCCATTTTGAATTTATCTTGGTATAGGGTATAAGATGTTGATCTAAATCTATTTTTTTCCATACTGTTTTCCAATTTTCCCAACAGTTTTTGTCAAATTTTTTTTTTATTTTTTATCCTAGGACTCCATTCTAGGACCATAGGGCCACAACCAGTAGGCAATGGGACACACAGTCGCTCAGGGTCACCCAGCTGGGAAGTGTCTGAGCCCGGACTTGAACCGAGGACCTTTCGTCTCTAGGCCTGGCTCTCAATCCACTGAGCTAGCCCAGCTGCCCCTACTTTAGGTTGCAGTTTCTTTAGCAGATGTAGTTTTTACAGGGTGGGGTTGCTAGCCCCACGCCCAACCCTCCTCCTTTTTCATCCAGGCTAGGGACCATCCTTAGCCCAGGAGTGGTAACGGTCACTATTTTGTCAAATAGTGAATTCTTATTCAAATAGCTGGAATCTTTGGGTTTATCAAACACTAGCTTGCTGAGGTCATTTTCTCCTAGTCTATTCCATTGATTCACCCTTCTCTTAGCCATTACCATATTGTTTTGCTGCTCACTTCTTTGTAGTACAGTTTAAGATCTGGTACTGGTAGGCCCTCAACTTTCCTTTTTTTCCATTAGTTCCCTTGATATTCTTGATCTTTTGTTCTTCCAGATGAACTTTGTTATAACTTTTTCTAATTCTATAAAAAAAAAACTTTTTTTGGTAGTTCGATAGGTATGGCATAGGAACATACTGAATATGATAGGTATATACTGAATAAGTAAATTGGTTTAGGTAGGATTGTCATTTTTACTATATTAGTTCATCCTACCCATGAGCAATTAATGTTTTTCCAATTGTTTAGATCTATTTTTATTTGTGTGAAAAATATTTTGTAGTTGTAGCTATATAATTCCTGAGTTTGTCTTGGCAGATAAATTCCCAAATATTTTATATTACCTAGAGTTATTTTAAATAGAATTTCCCTTTCTAACTTTTGCTGCTGAGTTTTATTGGAAAGATATAGAAATGCTGATGATTTATATGGGTTTATTTTATTCCCTGAAACTTTGCTAAAGTTGTTAATTATTTCCACTAGCCTTTTAGTTGATTTCCTAGGATTCTCTAAGTATACCATCATATCATCTGCAAAGAGTAATCATTTAGTCTCCTCATTGCCTACTTTAATTCCTTCAACTTCTTTTTTTTTCTCTAATTGCTACCACTAGCATTTCCAGTACAATATTAAATAATAGTGGTGATAATGGGCATCCTTGCTTCACTTCTCATCTTTTTGGGAAGGCTTCTAATTTATCCCTATTGCAGATAATACTTGCTGATGGTTTTAAATCAATACTGTTTAGTATTGTGATGAAAGACCCTTCTATTCATATACTTTCTAGTGCACTGTATTTTGTCAAAAGCTTTTTCTGCATCTATTGAAATAATCATGTAATTTTTGTTAGTTTGGTTATTGATATGGTCAGTCATGTGGATGGTTTTCCTAATATTAAACCAGCCTTGCATTCTTGGTATATATCCTACCTGGTCATAGTGAATAATCCTTCTGTAGGCTATGAATCTAAGTGGGGTAAATTTTGTCAGAACCCCAAGAAGGCAAGGGCAATTGAGGATGGTTGGAACCAGGGAATAAAAGGGGGAACCTCAAGCAGAGCTGGCACTCTGGGTTTTGGGGGAGCTGGGAAGGAGGATAGTGTAAACCAGATACTCTTAGGCCTACCAAACCTCAGACCAGAAGAGCCTAGTGCTTTCAACCCTGTAACCATTTATGGTATCCTGTCCTAACCAAACCTGATTACTGCTGCTGTTGAAAGATCTTATAGGCAGTTAGTTGTTTCAGATCATCAGGGGCAGTAGCACCCACTTTGGGAATGTGTGGGTGAAAGTGAAGGGATGGAGGTAGGATGGTAGGACAGATGGGAGAAAGGAGAGAGGAAGGTAGAGGAAGGGAAAGGAAGGTAGCGGTCCCCAGCCCCCTGGTGGTGGAAATTGACCAGAGCCCTCAAATGAATGATCTGAGAGCAGCTTTAGGGTTAGAATAGCTAGGTTTTATTTTAATTAGAAAGGGAAAGGTCTAGGGAAAACTAGGAGGTAGGAAGAAAGGGAAAAAGGCGCCAAGAGAGAGATCAGGGTTTCAGGGTAGAGAGAGCCCAGCCAGCCTCCAACATCCAAGAGGGAAAAGGCGCCAAACTTTCCCTTTTATACTTTCCCTGACCCCCCCCACCCCACCCCACCCAAAGGAAGTGGGAGGTGTCAGGGGAAGTTGTAGCAGAGAGAGTCCTGGGAGACATAGTCTTCCAGGGCTTATAATAATTTCAAATGACACAGGAATCACTGGTTTAAACCAAACATTCTGAAACACCCTCATTCTCTCTTCCACTGGTCCCTGGAAAAGACTGCCCATTCTCCAAACAAGTCTTTATGGAACGAAAGATGAATTGTCTTATCCTCTTTGAGAATGGGAAGATCTCCACTCCTGATGTCCTCTGACATGCACATCTATACTTTCTGTTTTAATAAATTATTTTATTCAACCAGAACTCCTCAGAATTTGAGGTTTAGGTTTTCATTAATGGACACTAGTCCAGTAGCTAGATGATTATTTATTAAATGAGAAAAATATGATTTTGGTAATAACAGAACTAATTTAACAAAAGCTTCATATTCCCTTTAATTACAGCATCATGTTCCTCCTATTTGTATATGAAAAAATATATATATATGTGTGTGTATTCATATGTCCATATTTACAAATATGTATGTAATATACCTACAGATAGCAATAAAAAGAAATCCATGTTTTAAGACTTTGCCCTGATTAAATGAAGAAAAATCAAGAAAAAGCATTGGGAAGTCCAGGAATAAGTCCAGTTGTATCCAGCTCTTATAACCAGAGTAAGCATCTTCCAAACAAAAGCAAATATTGATTAAATCAGGCAGTTATGATGAGGTAAGATTAGTGCCATCTCAGCTCCTTCCTAAATATTTTGACTGGTCCACAATTTGAATGAGGAGATGGGGTTAGGGAAGCATGTGCCTCACTATCTTAAGTAGTGGTCTTCCTTGTAGTTAAGATTAAAAACAAAGTTTTTAAAAGAGGCCCTCAGACTTCAACCTTCCCTTATCAGAACTACATAAATCAAAATAAAAAAATCAATAAGAGAGGAATAAGGGAAGCGAAAGAATTGTAAGAAAAATTAGCCTTAATCAATATCTGGAGAAAATTGAATAGGGATAAAAATGAATATACTTTCTTTTCAGCAGCACATACTACATATGCAAAAATTGACCATGTATTAGGGCATGAAAACATCACAGACAAATGCAGAAAAGCAGAAATAATAAATGCAACTTTTTCAGATCATAATGTGAAAAAATTATTAATAAGGGTTCAATGGAGAGGCAAATTTAAAACTAATTGGAAATTAAATAATCGAATTCTTCAAAACTGGTGGATCAAAGAAATTGAACAAGTCATGAATGAACTCGCTAAGAAAAGATCCCCAGGGCCAGATGGATTCATAAGTGAATTCTATCAATCATTTAAAGAACAACTAATCTTAATACAACATAACTATTTGACAAAATAAGCAAAAAATAAATTTTACTAAATTCCTTGTATGCCACAAATATGATGCTGATTCCCAAGTCAAGAAGACCAAAAACAGAGAAAGAAAACTATAGACCAATCTCTTTAATGAACATAGATGCAAAAATCTTAAATAAAATGTTCCCAAAGAGTCTACAGCAAGGGTAAGATCAGCAAGCTGCAGGCAGGAAGGCACCAAGCCTCCAGAGGGAGATGGGTGGAAAAGCAGTTGGAATGCTTCCCCCAGTCAAGTACAGGTCCTGCTGAAAACTACTTGAAGAAGTAGATCAGTGGCTTCCTTTTGAGAACTGAGTAAAAACTCCCTTAATGAAGTGGAAAGGTTGTGTGA
This sequence comes from Gracilinanus agilis, assembly GCF_016433145.1. Lineage (NCBI taxonomy): Eukaryota > Metazoa > Chordata > Mammalia > Didelphimorphia > Didelphidae > Gracilinanus > Gracilinanus agilis. Next base: position 435,327,846 of record NC_058131.1, read on the forward strand.
ATTGAATCCTCACTGGTTTAAACTGACATGCTGCTTCAGATAGAATTTGTGATGGACAAGGTCATCAAGGTCAGCCAGTGAACACCAAAGAGACATCTGTGAGTGGTCAAGACTAGATAAGATATTGGAGTGATTAACAAAACTTTTCACTCATTCCCAAAGTTTATATTGGGATCTTGCCCAAAGCTTTGAGGCTAGAAGTTCCTTTCTGTCCAGAGACATGAAAGAGTTTTATTCATAGAAAAAGAGGTTTAGGATGATGAATGGTGTAAGGGCTGTTGGATTGGCCCCAGGTTTATATCAAGGTTTACATATTTATTGAGGGTGTAGGGATTTGGCAATACCCATCCCAGGGAAATCTCCACCTTTTCCCAGAATAGCCCATCCATGAACATTTCCATGTGTGGTGTAGATTTTAAAATTAATATTCAATGCCTCCAGAGTATGGGATTTTATAAGGATTTATTAATATAAAATTTGAAAACTAGAGAAACTTGGGGAAACAGTCCCTACTCACCCCACATGGCTGCAAGCTGCTGGCCTCCCAGCATAACACACCACACCATCCACGTGCAAGAGAGAGCCCCTGGCCATGCCTACCGAAATTAAATATAGACCCCGAAACCCAAGTACAATATGCAAAGCTTAAGGAAATATGGGTAATATAGGAAGGGAGTTTGGGTAATGTAGTTTCAGGGGGTACAACTTTACAGTGGAAAACCCTGGAAAATGGGTATGTAAGGAAGGAGGGTACAAATGTGGCTTATATATTGACCAAGGAAAGGAGAAGGAGGGATTTAGCTCTGAGGTCATTCTTATAGACCCACTTCTATATGGCAAAGTTTAAGATTCTGCCTCTACAGAACTGCCCAAATGTTCTTGAACAAGAAGGGAAATAGAAATTTAAGAATCCACCAACCACCACCAGAAAGAGATCCCCATTTATGAATCCTAGGACTATTATAGCTGAACACCAGAACTCACAGTTGAAGTAGAAAATATAGTAAGCAGTTAGAAAAAATAATTCAAATATCGTGGAACTACAGTCAGCATTAAACAGGACTTAAAGTTTCTACAAAAAGCACTAAAGGCGTGAAATATGGCATTCCACAAGAAAAAAAAGATGTAGGACAATGAAGAGTTGCCTACCCAGTGAAACGTATAGGGGAAGAAATACATATTTAATTAAATAGAAAACTTTTAGGGATTCCTGACAAAATGAGGAGAGCTGAAAGAAAATCCATTGATTGAATTTGACTGTAAAAGAAAGCATAAAAAAGGTAAAGAGAAAAGAAAAAAGTCAATTGACTTAATAGGGGTGTTGATCACATTCCTACACAGGAAAATGTTAACTAAAATACTTGAGAAATCCATGATGCAAAAGATACTGAATGTAATCATGGGAAACAATGAGGTTAAATTAATTTAATTACTGGAAAAGATGATAACTAAGTTACTTAAGATATCTATGATGTATGAAATGTGTATGGTACTTAGATTATTTAGAATGCTTAATTTATGGAAGAATAGTGTGAGAGAGCTTTGAGATAAAAACCCAAGATTCAGGACAGGATTTTTTGCAAGAATTCAAGACTCCAAAATTTAGCTTAAAATAAAAAAAGAAATTTATTAATTTGGAAGTCTTGTTGAGAGGCTAGGAGACAGTGTGCAGGTGGAACACTGCCTTGCTGAGGAGAAGGGGTATCAGGATTTTATACCCTTTTGACAACAGAGATTATGTGACAAAGGATGAAGATGGGTCTCTGGAACTTAAGATGAGTCATGTGATTATGCCCTATGCTTCAAAGTCAAAAAGGGGTGAACCATGAAGCTTAGAGGATAATCAGATATCTGGGATGTAAAATAGATCAAGAGCAAGTGGGGATGTGCTTATCTGTGCTCATCAAGAATAAAGGGAGGGGATTTCCAAAGGTGGAACGAAGATGAAGGAGTAATCCAGAGCAACTCTGTGCCACCATGACAATCTCTCTGACGAATATTAAAATATCATCACAAAACAAATACAGGAGTGAAAGAACCAACAGGGAGACAGAGTGAAACAATTTTCAAGAAAAGAAAAAACCAAAAGTTAGGCAAAGATCATCTGGGGCATGGGGATGAGAGGAGAGGAGAGCCAGCAAGAAGTTGTAGCAAGGAGGGAAGAGCAAGCCGAGAACAAACCACACATCTCTCACCCTACATCTGCTGACCAAGGTTTGGGAACCTATTCCCAAGTCAACATTCAGAACCTGAAATCCTGCCTGGGCAAATAGTGGTACAAACCAATCCATACCCCTTGAAATTTCAAACCTGTGGAGAAGTCCAGAGCCCAACCCTGGGAATTCTAGTCTGAGTTTGAGATAAGGACTTAGTTCTGTTATATGGAAGATATAAGTTTAGTAGGATAATGAAGGTTTTTCAGAGGACAGATGCATGAGACCTACAAGGAAAGATTCTGGAATGCTGGAAGGAAGGGTTAAGCTTAAACTCTGGATTTGAACCTGGAGGGAGTGGCTGCCAAGTCCTGAGGGATTTGATCCTTTCAGTGTTGCTGTCCTGGTTGCTGTGTGTCCTTGAAGAAAGAGTCTGTGATCCTGTCACTAGTATCAACATCCATCTGTTTTCACTGTCAGTAACCACTGTCTGGGTCCAGTAGGACCTGGGACCTACCCTGGGTCCCTGACTAATCTGTCACAGACCAGCATCTCTAGTAATTACTGTAAGAATGAAATTTGGGAGATGCCATCTTTAAGTATATATATGTATTTTCTATGGACACGTGGAAATTATCAAACTACATTTCCCATGGTCCAACGGGTTTCTGGTTCCGGTTCTTTGGGCGTGGGGAAGCCTACGTCTCCACGCAGAGAACAGTTTAAATCTCCTGGGTTAGGGGGGAGTTGCCTCTTGGCCAGCAGACTCAGGAAGAGAGGTAACAGTAATAGCTGGGGAGGCAGTTTTGAATTCTTACTAGCAAGTGGTCTAATAACTTTATCTATCAGCATGGCTTTAATTAAAATACTAATTTATATATTTATCTCAGCCTTTATCATTTTTTATCGTAATAATTTTGGCAACCTTACAAAATTTGGAAATCGAATTCTCAATTTTTCAGATAGCCTTTCAGAAACGATAGCCATGCCTGCTTTTTGGTCTTCTGGCTCAGCTCTTTTGAGAACTTTTTTAAAAAAGGAAAATGGCTTTTTGTGCCATGCTTTTGCTAAAAGCAACAGCATGTTTTTGCCTCAGGTGGGACTCAGCCAGCCAGTCTAGCCCAAACCACCTTGGGAGGTAAGGCCAGCCATTTCTGGCTTTTGGCTTTAAAACTAAAATGCTGGAGCCCAACCAGTGTGTCTCTGCTGCTGATCTCCTGACTCCAGACCCGAACTCCATTCCTGCCGTACTACAAGCCTGCCAGCGTTCCAGTCCCTGTGATCTCCGAGCCGCTTTTCCTGCAGCTGGTGCTGCTAGTTCTGCTAAGTCCTAGAACCCCGAGCCCCAACAGCTATGACCCTGGGCTACTGCTTTTGCTAAGATCTTCGGAGACTTCCGCCACTGCTCCTTAGGATTTGGTATTGTTCCCACTACCCCATCTCTTGGTTTGGTATTGGCCTGCATTCTAGACCTCCACGTGTTTCTCTAAAGACCTAATTTAGGCAACCCCCACCCCCACAAGCTCTACGTAGTATTTTCTACAAAACTGACTTTAAGCTTTTTCTCTAGCCCTAAGTCCATGACCCGACACCACGTGGGCCTAGCGTTTATCCTTAATCGGGCTGAATGGCCTATTCACCCCCATGCCTGCTCAGAACTTTGAACTGAGAGCAAAGACTGATTATTAAAAAACCCCTTAAACTCAGCAGAACTCAATTAGAAGAACCTTAAATTGAACAAGGGGTAGACTTTTAAACCTCAAAACTGAATGTGTTTTATTTCTGTTTTAAAGAGATTTGTATCTTACTGTATTTTGCTAATTAGTGTTTTGTAAATTAATCTTGCTTATTTCGTTGATTTTCCTGTTACACTGAATCATTTTAAGTTAATGAAGTTTGTGGCTGCTAGATTAATTCTGTTTATGATTTTATTTGTAACTCCCAAATAATGAGAAAAATCTATTAGAACTGGTAAGAGGTTTTGACCAGCTTGTTACCCTAATACTCACATTATATTTCCTACACATTTTTTATGTTGTAACTTGCCTTATGTATACTGGATTTATAGAGCACATGTCTTTTAAAACTTATTCTGTCTTGGTAAAGAACCTTGAAGTTTCCATGCTTTGAATATTACCTTGTAATTTTACAAGAGATCTTTTAACTTTTACTTTAAATCCTTAGGAATTGTTGTCTTAAAGGATAAGCTTTTATATATTTTATTATAAGATATTATTGCCTTAAACGGGTAGAAGCATTTCCTACCCAGGATTTTTAAAACAGGAAGCCAAGGAGCTCCTGTATATTCTTATCTGAGGATGATTATATCAGAAGGTTTCTTTTCTTTAAATATCAGATTTTGCTATGGAAGCAATAACAGGGTTTGTTGAGAAACTCTTAGCCAAGATTTAAAAGTTGTAACAAGTATATAATTTTTAAACATCATTGTTTATTGTTTTAAAATGTGCTATTGGAAATATGGTACTCTATTTGAATGTGCATTGTGAATCTGCTATTTGTAAGATCCATTTTCTCTCACAGAATGAAAACCTCATTTTTGGGTAACATAACCCTTCTAGTTCTAAGATATATATATATTTGATTTTTAAAACATTTTTTTAATTAGACCAATTAATTTTTCCTTTTTTCTCATCTTGTACTGGAAATACATATATAATCATTATTTATCCTTTTTCTGATTCTACAGCAAATACCTGAGCCTATAGGACTGTGACTAAATGCCTTTCTGTCTGATTCTACGAAAAGGGAACATGAGAGCTGTTAATAGTGCTAAAGAAAGCACATGGTCAGAGACTTGACTGACTAAAATCTGCATAAATTGCAGCAGTTCTATGCCAATACTTTAGGGCTTGGAAATTGGGGTTTGAGTCCTGGAGTCCCAGTCTTTTCTAAAACTTTAGAGGACATGGGTCCCCTCAACTTAGATCCTAGAAAGCACCTAAGATTGGTTATTTATTTGGCTCAGTTCCCTGAAAAGCTGATGATAAGCCAGATCAGAGAGAGACATTTTCCTTAAGTCCTGGCCCTGAATGGGTAATTGCAAACTGCTGAATTCATTTTAATTAGACCTTCATTCAAAGGTCTAAGTTTATTTTCCTCAGATTTTTGCACATTTTACATTTCATTCACAAGTTAATTTTTTCTTCTTTTTTCTTGAATTTTATTCTTTGTATTTTGCCATCCTTAGCTGACCTGAGGTACCCTTTTTAAGAAAAAAAGGTGTATTTAAGATTTACCTTAGGGGAATATCTGTTAAGTTTTTTAAAATTCGATAATGTCAAAATATATGTATATTTAACTCTTTTAGGAGTAATTTCAGGGGGAATTGTATAAATCTTAGAAGAAAATGTATGTTTTGTAATCTATAATGTATAGTTTAAATTCTTTTGAGAATAATTTCAGGATAAGGATCCTACCATCTCCCCAGAATCCAGACGATGAACCTGTTTGGTGAAGACACCATGAAGATGTCTGAAAAGCCTTCACTGTACCATGAAGACCAAATTTTGAACTTTGGGGTGCAGATGATTGAACTATGGGGAGTTGAAATTGAGTTGAATATATTGTTCTAATTGTACACTGTTATACCAATAGGGGACTGCCCCCAAATTGGTTTTTTGTCAATGTGGCTAATTTTACCCATTTGTTCATCTATTTCTTTTATCTCCCAAATTCCTAAATTTTAGAAGTTGTCTATTTTTACAGGTCCAGTGAAGAAAAAGGGCTAACCTTTTTTTTGCTGGCCCTCAGGGGGAATTGTAAGAATGAAATTTGGGAGATGCCATCTTTAAGTATATATATGTATTTTCTATGGACACGTGGAAATTACCAAACTACATTTCCCGTGGTCCAATGGGTTTCTGGTTCCGGTTCTTTGGGCGTGGGGACACCTACATCTCCATGCAGAGAACAGTTTAAATCTCCTGGGTTAGGGGGGAGTGGCCTCTTGGCCAGCAGACTCAGGAAGAGACGGGAGGTAATAATGGCTGGGGCAGCAGTTTTGAATTCTTACAAGCACGTGGTCTAATGACTTTATCTATCAGCATGGCTTTAATTAAATTACTAATTTATATTATTATATTAAACTTTATTATTTTTTATCCTTATATTACCAAGAGAGGGTTTAGTGCAGGACATCTAGAACAGGGTCTGGGTTTACAACTTAGGAGAGGGTGATAAGAGTAGACAATCAAATCTCTGAAGACCCTTCATGAGAAGGTTTTAGATTCTGGGTATTTAGCTAGTGCAGTAGTGCCAAGAATTTCCTTTTTCCTCTTAACTTCTCTCTCTTTGGAAATAAATTGCATCTTCCATTCACTGTGACTGAGGAAATCTGTGTCCTGGTCCCAGATAAGACTCTGGCTTGACCAGGCTAACTGTTAGGCCCTTCAACCCACTGTGTGGAAACCTTGATACTGGCCCCAAATAATCCATTGATATCCATCTAATCCCATCTCCTACAACCCCCCTAATACACTTCACACTTTGGGATGGTGGATAGTAGTACTAAGTATTAGATATTCATCTTTTTGCCTAAAGCTCAGGGTGGAGTTCCAAGACAGGACAATCAAGGGTGTGCCTGGCTGGATCAAATACACAGCCCCTGACCTGATCAAGATCAGAGTAAGATCAGAAGCTTACACCAATATTTAGTGATTCCTGACAGCTTGATCAAACTCCCACCAGTAAAGATTACCTATAACAACACCATGATCAAGAAAAAACCGTGGGCATCATGTTACAAGAAATTATCAAAGAATGCTACCCAGAGATCCTCAAACAAGAAAATAAAAGTGAAATTGAAAGAATTCACAGAATACCTCCATAAAGAGATCCTCAAATGACAACTTCTAGGAATATAATAGCTAAATTCAAGAGCCTCAATCCAAGGAGAAAATACTGCAAGCAACCAGAAAGAAAACAAATACCATTGAGTTATAATCAGGATCACACAGGACCCACCTTCTAAATTAAAGGATCAAAAGGTATGGAATATGATATTCAGGAAGACAAAAGATGTGGATTTACAACCCAGAGTCACGTACCCAGCAAAACTGAGTATATCCTTTCAGGGGGGAAATGGACATTTAATAAGCCAGAAGATTTCCAAGAATTCTTTAGGAAAAAGCCAGACTTAATAAAAAATTTGAAGTCCAAACACAGGGCAGAAGAGAAGCCCAAAAAGTTAAATCAGAAAGAGAAAATTTATGGGACTCATTAAAGTCAAAATGCTTACCTTTCTATATGGAAAGAAGATTTCTGTAATTCTCAAAAGTTACTCTTAGTAGTAAAGAAGATAGAAGGAATTTACTCAGAAAGAGGGTACAGAAGTAAGTTAATTATGATGTATATAATGATATGATTTATAAGTAAATGTGATGATATGAAATAATATGTATGTATTATATATGCATATGAATGATATGTAAAAAATCAATCAAGGGCTGAAAGAGAGGGTTGCACTGAGAGATAAGGGAAGGGAGAGATATGATAGGATAGGATAAAATTATTATAGAGAGTGGAAGATAAGGATGGTAATGGGCAATGCTTAAACTTTATTATGATCATAACTGGCTCACAGAGGGTAAAACAAGTATATTCAGTTGGGTATAGAATTCTGTCTTACCCTAATCTGTGGGGTATAGAATTCTATCTTACCCCACAGAGAAGTAGAAGGCAAATAAGATAAGGAAAGAGGGAAACAATTGGAGCAAGGGGAAGTGGTAGGGTGATAAAAAAACAAAATATTGGTGAGGAGGAACAGAGAGAAAGGGAATAGAGCAAGATTTAAAGGGGATAATATGATGGAGGGCAATACACAGTAATCATACTGCTGAATGTGAATAGGATGAACTCACCCATTAAACACAAGTAGATGATAGAGTGGATTAAAAACCACAATGCTACTATATATTGTTTACAAGAAACACATTTAAGGCAGGGTGACACACAGATTCAAGGTAAAAGCCCAAAACAGAATTTATTATGAGTCATCTAAACTAAAAAAAAGCATGAGTAGCAATCTTGATACCAGAAAAATATAAAGTAGAAATTGATCTGATTAAAAGAGATAAGGAAGGAAATTACATTTTGCTGAAGGGTACTAAAAACAATGAAGTAATATCATTACTAAACATTTATGCACCAAATGGTTTAGCATCTAGATTTTTAAAGGAAAAATTAAAGAAGCTCAAGGAAGAAATAGATAGGTAAGTAGTATGCTACTTGGGGATCTCAACCTTCCCCTTTCAGAACAAGATACATTGAATGAAAAATAAATAAGAAATAAGGGAAGTGAATGAAATGCTAAAAAATGTAGTTAATAGATATCTAGAGAAAATAGAAAAAGGATAAAAAGGAATATATCTTCTTCTCAGCAGTACATGGTACATTTACAAAGATGAACCATGTACTAGGGCATAGAAATATTGCAAACAAATACAGAAAAGCAGAAATAATAAATGCAACTTTTTCACATCATTATGTGATAAAATTATACTTAAGGATCCATGGAAAGGTAAATTTAAAATTAATTGGAAACTAAATAACCTAATTCTTCAAAAGTGGTGGATCAAAAAAGAAGTCATAGAAACAATTGTGGACTTCATTAAAGAGAATGACAATGAGGAGATAACATATAAAAATATATGGAATACAGCCAAAATAGTACTTATGGGAAATTTTTTATATCTCTGAGTGCCTATATCAACAAAATAGAGAGGGAAAAAAGAGATCATTGAGTTGGGCTTGCAACTTAAAAAATTAGAAAAAAATAATTAAAAATCCCCAGATAAAAACTAAATTGGAAATCCTAAAAATTAAAGGATAAATTAATAAAATTGAAAGTAAAAGAACTATTGAACTAACAAATGATTACAAACTGATAATTTGAAAAAAACAAATAAAATAGATTAAGTACTGGTTAATCTAATCAAAGAAAAGAAAAGAGAATCAAATGAACAGTATCAAAGATGAAAAGGGTGATCTCACCTTTAATGAAGAGGAAATTAAGGTAATTATTAAGAACTATTTTACTCAATTATATGGCAATAAATATGACAATCTAGGTGAAATGACTGAATATTTACAAAAACATAAATTGCCTAGGTGAACAAAAGAGGAAACAGAATACTTCAACAATCCCATATCAGAAAAAAATTTGAACAAGCCATCAAGGAACTTCCTAAGAAAAAATCCCCAGGGCCAAATGGATTCACAAGTGAATTCTATCAAACATTTAAAGAACAACTAATACTATACTATACAAACCAATACTATACAAACTATTGGAAAAAATGAGCAAAGAAGGAGTCTTACCAAATTCTTTTTATAACACAAATATGGTACTGATTCCAAAGCAAGGCAGGCCAAAAACAGAGAAAGAAAATTATAGATCAGTCTCCTTAATGAACATAGATGCCAATATCTTAAATAAAATACTAGCAAAAAGTTATCACAAGCATTATTCACTATCACCAGATGGGATTTATACCAGAAATGCAAGGAGGATTTAATATTAGAAAAACAAATCCACATAATTGATCATATCAAACCGACCAAAATCATATGATTATCTCAATAGATGCAGAAAAAGTCTTTGACAACATATAACACTAATTCCTATTGAAAATACTAGAAAGTATAGGAATAAAAGGATTATTCCTTAAAATATTAAACAGTATATATTTAAAATCATCAGCAAATATCGTCTGCAATAGACACATTAGAAGCCTTCCCAATAAGATCAGGAGTGAAGCAAGGATGCCCATTATCACCTCTATTATTTAATATTTTACTAGAACTGCTAGCAATAGCAATTACAGAAGAAATTGAAGGGACTAAATTTCTGTATATTTTCAACAAACTCAGCACGAGGAGTTAGAAAGAGAAACTCCATTTAAAATCACTCTAGAGTAGACATTACAAAATGGTCAAGGGACATGAATAGGCAGTTTTCAGATGAAGGAATCAAAACTATCAATAAGTACATGAAAAAGTTTTCTAAATCTCCAATCAAACAGCATCTTCTCATTTTCTAATTTTTTGCCATGACAAAGAGCATGGCTATAAATATTTTTATACACATCTGGCACACAATCTGAAATGTTAGTGTTGTGGAGGGATTTGAGGTGAACCACATAGGGTTGGGATAGGTACCCTTTGCCAGAATAAAATACTCCATAACTTAGCTTAGAAATAAAAAGAGAAATTAATTAATTTAGATGTCATGTTGAAAATGGCTTGGGGGAAAGTGTGTAGGGGTTGATACTGCCTCCTATTGGAGATATCTTCCGGCCTTTTTAATAGCCTTACAATACCAGGAGTCTATGTGACAAAGGATGAGGTAATGGAATGAGCTTGGGCAGCAGTGGGGGATGTTTATTATTTGACCAGCGTTTGTGTCCCCAAAATAGAAGTGGTGACTGGCATAGTTTAGGGGACGATTAAATGTCCTAGATCTGAGCATAATCAGAAGATGTATATCTGTGGCCATATCAAAATATAGGAGAGAATCCAAGGGGAATATTCCTCTCAGGGGATTTTTCTTATCATGTGTCTCTGAGGCCCAAAGTCACCTTCTCCTCAGCGTAACAAGAATTTGAGGAAGGAAAGGATTTTCCTCCTTTCAACCTGACCTGAAAGACTTCTCGATTTGGGGTCCCTAAGTGAAACCTAGATTCCCAGACCTAGGTGTCTAGGGGAAGCCTGTGCACCCACATCAATAGGGCAGTGAATAGAAGCCTAAGTAGAGAGGAGGAAGTAAGTTGAATGAGATGAGATGATATCCAAAAACAAAGAAAGAAAATTGGGGGTAAATTATCTCACATGTAAGAATCAATATAGTGGAAGGAAATATGGTGGGGGAGAGTAGAAGATAATGATAATTGATAACTGAATTTTTCATCATAATTGGTGAAAAATGAGAATAATATCCACATGCAATTAGCTATAGAAATCAATCTTACCCTATAAGGAATTAAGAAGGGAAGGGGAACAAGAAAGGAGAGGGACAAACGAAAGGGGCAGTGATCTCAGGTAGGTGGTAGTCAGTCAGAGACAAAAATATTTGTGAACAAGAAAAGGCTAAAAGGAGAAGAGAAGGATAAATAGGGGGAAAGATGGAGAGAAACAAACAGTAATTATAATTGAGAATGTGATTGGGATTTTTTGAAAGATAGGAGAGACCCCCACCAGTATAAACACAAATACTTGGGAGTCCAAAGTCAAAGAAAGATTTTATTAGAACTACCCTCATCTGTGGCCACAAGAGGAGAAAGGAGGAAAAGTTTGCATTCCTAGCCCATAGTGAATGCTCAAATAGAGTACAAATTCAGACTCTATTGAAATCTCTCCCCCAAACCCACCCCCAGTATCTTTCTCTAGACAGAAAGGGGGACACCCACTGGCTAAAGTCTAGAATAATGCCATGGAGAAAGCCTGGGTGGTCAAATACCCACATAGTAACCCCACCTTTCCCCAGTACCTTTCTCCAGACAGAAATGGGACCCTTCCCCACACCCAAGATGTCTAGGGAAAATACAAAGATTTGTGAATCAAAACAATTTTTATAATGATCCTGACACAAGATCTCCATGATTAAACATGATTGAATTCTCTTTCTCTTGTCCAATACCCCATGAGGAGGGCTGTGACACTTCCAATTTTGAGCACATGTTGTTCAATATTATGTACCACCAATCCTCATGATCAAAAACCCTTGACTATCATGTGATTTTCAGTTTGGGACAGTACAGATACATTTTTGCAAAGACCAGGGTCATAATGTTTGAGAAAATACCTCATTCGTGGTTACCTTTTACTTCCTAGAGCTGGCCTCCTTCCCTCCTTCCTTCTGGACATGCTTCTTGGCCTTGTTCCTGGACTGGCAAGGTCCCTTACTATAGGAGGCAGTAATTTTACCTCAAGGAGACCCCAACTCTCAACTAAGGTGCAATTTCTTTTTTTTTTTTTAAACCTTTACTGCATATTGGTTCCAAGGAAGAAGAGGTTAAGGGCTAGTCAATGGGAGTTAAGTAATTTGCCCAGGGTCACACAGCTAGAAAGTGTCTGAGGTCAGATTTGAACCTAAGACCTCCTGTCTCTAGGCCTGAATTTCAATCCAATGAACCACTCAACTGCCCCTCTGAGGTGCAATTTCTACTGAGAAAAACACACTATTTATTCCATTCAGGATAAACTCATCAAAAAAATGGTAGAGGATATCAGAATAGATTAAAAGTCAGAATTCCACAATATGCTATCTTTAAAGAAAAACATTTAAAACAATAAGACACACATAATGTAAAGGTAAAAGATGAGAAGAGAATATATTTTGCTTCAGTCAAATGTAAAAAAGCAGGAGTATCAATTATGACCTCGGACTTATTGCAATGGCAACAATTCTGGAAAGAATGAAATGTTCTGATGGTTTTTAAATCATTTGGTGTCAGTTCTTAGAACATCAGGGAAAACTAATCTCATGAGTCATCTTCTAGCAGTATTTTGTTATACTTTCATTAGAATTTACTTGTAACAAGTAAAAATGCCATGCTAGTGACATAGTTAAAACATGTAAAGAGGAGATAAATAGTAAACTATAAAAGCACAAAAACTAAAAACAGGACACAGGTTGCCAAAGTTCATAAACTGGCAATGAAACAAAGTACTATTAATGAAGGAAAAGGAAAAAGAAAATAACAGATATTAGTAAATAAAAAATGTAGTTGAATATCCTATTATAAAACAAAACTGTTAATATGCTTGCTCAAGTATAAAGCAAATAAATATCAGAGATCCGTCATAAAAAATACTCCAATGAAAATTTTCAAGTTCAAAATTCTCATTTCCTCCTGAGGAGATATTACTAAGGAACTAATCACCACATTCTTTCTAAGTCATGTAATTAATTAACTCAAAAGATCCTATTTTAACAAAGGGTAGGGTATTTGAATTGGGTAGGTATTATGTCAGTTCAATTGTATAGCCATACTCAAATAAGCTAAACATTATGCCCACCTAGTTCACTGTTCTCAAAACTTCTTTCAGATCCCTTTGAAAGACTTGTGCAATTTGTATTTCAGAGAATGTTTTATATACAAAATTTAATCCTATATTAAACGATAAATCCAAGTAAAAGTAGATGTCTTTTTTTTAAAACCCTTACCTTCCATCTTGGAATCATTGCTGTGTATTGGTTCCAAGGCAGAAGAGTGATAAGGGCTAAGCAATAGGGGTTAAGTGATTTGTCCAGGATCACACAGCTGGGAAGTGTCTGAGGCCAGATTTGAACCTAGGACCTTCCTTCTCTAGGCTTGCTTGTCAATCCACTGCTCAAATCAAAGCCAGCTGCCCCCTAGATGTCTTTTTAAGATAACAAGACAGACCATAAGTCACTTTTCTGTTAGATAACTTATTTAGTTTTATTAAGTAGATTTATATCTTGCTTTCACAAACTATTAAAGCCTTGTCTAATTAGCTTCACAATGCTCAAATATTTCCAGGACTTTATCTTATATATGCATTTAAAAATAACAGGCAGATGACAAGCCCTAATACTTACTACCTGATTCTTTGAATAGCTACAACCTTATACCTGCAACTTTACCTCAGATATGTTTCAATATTAATCTATCTAAAGACTGCTTCATCCATAATGATTATAGAAAATTGCTACAAAAGGAGAAAGAGGCACATAGTTATAATAAGTGAGAAATGGTCCCCTAATTTGATCTATTCATTCTAGGCAGATATAAGTATATTTTTCAGCCAGGCTTAGAAACAGCCAAACTTTCCATGCATTCCATTTCAAATGGAAAACTTGCTATTCAAAAGGAAATTTTTTTCTTCTGGGGAAATCAGCCAGGGATGTCTTCCATCAGCCCATGAGAACGGAGGCAAAGGGAAGATTCTTGGGGGACATGGAATGTTGGAAGAGGAACAGGAGATCAAACAGCAGTTGAAAGAACAGAGGGACTTCTGGGAAGGATTTCCTAAGAATGGGGTCTTTGGGGGTAGAAGCTCGAAGAAGGAGGAAGAAGAAACGAGCTTTTAGCAAACTGAAGGCAATCCTTGAGAGTTTCCTGATTTGATACAGAAGATCTGGTACCTTGTTCACTGCCAACTGAGATATCTACATTGTCCAATACCATGCCAACCATTTTGGGGAGATTTCTGGACTCCTTTGGGAGTAGATCCCCGAAGCTCCAGTTTTCCTTGAACCTTGCCTTGCTAAGACCCTAATCAAATTATAAACAGACTGAACTGAGATATGAGGCATAGATTTAGTGTGAAGGGCAGGAGAAGCTTTGGATTGAGACAGACTTGGTCTCCCCAAGGTGACAGACCTGAAGGGGTTAAGCTTTAGGGATACCTGCACCCATGACGAACACCTTTTCCTTCACCCTCATCCATTACTTAGATTACTTCATTAAATACTTTAAAGTCATATAGCATTACTAATTATTTGAGAGACAGATAAGGGAAGGAGTGCTACAATTTTATCAGGCAGGGATCCATTTTTAAGCCTGACCCACTGTGGTGCAGAAGATCAATTGAGGGGGTGGTCCATACTAGTTGTCATTCTCCCAGGTTTCTGTTCCTTTGCAGTTTATGGACATCACTCAAACTCTCCTACTCTAGTTAAATATGAGTCTAGTCTGGGGAATTGGTCTACCATTGCTATTGTCTGTTTCTTTTTTTGAAAGTGAAAGGTTGAAATAACCAGTAGTGGCCTGGGGTGTCCACTTGGAAGGTGGGGCTCTCTAAACATAAGAAGTATCTATCTGTCAATTCCCTTTACCTTTGTGACAGACAGGTTGATCAGGAGTACTTAAAAAGGTCCTTCCTCCCCCCACCCCTGAGCTCCAGACATCCTTGCACAAGTGTGTTTTCCAAAAGATCTAGTTTCTAGGCCCCTGCTATGAGGTGCACTGGTCTGGGACTGGCCCCTTAGGAGATAACTAGGAAGCAATATGTTTAAATCTAGTGGTTTTGGGTCAATATCTTCTGCAACAAGTGAAAAGGGAAATCTTGAGGGTGAGGAAGTCACATTGGGGCAAAAGTAAGGGCATCAGATGCTCAGTGACAATTACAAATGTCTAAGTAGAAATTTTTTTTCAAAAAAGACAACCCTATGTTTTAGGAGGACTAAAGGAAGGGCTCTGAGACAAAGTAGGCTTACATAAATGATAAATCTTGACAAGCTGAACCTTAATAATCCATTTGAAAAGCACTATCAAATGTAAAGATTGAGAAGATTGGGGATACTAAGGTGTAGTGTAGTGGTTGAAGCCAAGCAGCCAACAATTGAGAGGCAATTAAAAGGGTAAATTCAGTTCCTCTTCATAACTGTCAGCAACCTTTTTGGCCATGAGAGCCAATAACGCCTGCTGAAGGAAGAGGATGGAGGCAGAATGCGCTGGAATACGGGGGCAGGGGCTGAAAGGCCCCCTGGGGCACATCCTGGGGCTCTGTCCAGACTGGCCAGTTGGGAGGTGGAGCCAGGTATGGCTCAAGAGCCATACGTTGCTGACCCCTGCTCTATCACTATGCAATTCCCTAGCTAGTAAAATCCTTTCTAGCAAACATCTTGAAAAGAATTAATGGTGAATGGCTATATAATATGAATATGTAATATCTTACTTTGTCCAAGATTTACAGAGTTCTTCACATTAAGAAAGCATAGGGCCCGAATGAGGCTTCTGGGTTAAGATGGCAGCAGAGTAAAAAGTAGATGCTTGACCTCTCCTAACCCACACACATAGGACTCCTCAAGAAGACATAGAAACAAATTCAGACAAACGAAGGGACCCCAAAACAGGGAGCAGCATTGAAGGTATGTGGAAAATGGGCATTTCCATGCTATAAAGGGGTGAAATAGCTCTAACTAAAATGCTAGCTAAGCAATTCCCTCCCCCAACATACTACCTACAGTGCCAAAGCCAGCACGAAAGAGTTAGAGCAAGTTTGGGACACCCATTAAGACCTTGGGAGCTACCAGGGCCTGCTCCTGAGAGCGGCAAGACTTAAGATACCAAGAAGCTAAAGAACGCAGGGACTTTGAACGCAGACCCTGACCTCAGGCGTGGACGCGGATCCTGAGCACAGGTGCAGATGCAGATCCTGAGCGCAGGGTGCAGACCTTGAGTGGGGGACCCAGGCCAGAGGGGTGCATGACTGTGGAAGCAGTGCCCTGAGACTGTTAAAGGAGCTTCAGGCAGAAAAATAAGCAAGAGGACCACCAGGAGTCTTGACCCTGAGGACAACTAGACCTGAGACCTTAGGAGCCTAAAGAACGTAGACAGACCCTGGGAATGAAGATAAAGCTGAGAGGGTTCTGGGCTAACAATGGCAAGCCAGACATAGGAACCCAAGAAGAGAAAGATCAAGAAGAAACCTTTAACACTCGACAACTTCTACACAGAAAAAATCTGAACAACAGAGCAAATAGTGGAGAAGAACAAAAAAGTAACCATATCCAAACCTTCCCAAAAAAATGAAAACTGGTCACAATGCCTTGAAGAGTTCAAACCTGAGATTATGAGAAAGATGGGAAAGATCTGGCAAGAAAATAACAGCAAATTGGAGACCAAAGTAAAAAAGCTGGAAAACAGGATAGACCAAATTGAAAAGGGAAATCAAAAGATTATAGCAGAAAAGCAGTCTCAAAAGACAAGAATTGGGCAAGTAGAAGCCAATGATCTCTCAAGACAGAAAGAACTAATAAAACAAAGTCAAAAGACTGATAACAAAGAAGAAAACATGAAATATCTCAATGAGAAATTGATGAATCAAGAAAACAGGGCTAGAAGAGACAATTTGAGAATAATTGGTCTTCCCGAAAAAGCAGAAATTAATAGAAATTTGGACTCCACACTAAAAGAAATTATTCAGCAAAATTACCCTGAAGTTCTACAACAAGAGGGCAATATAGACATTGAAAGGATCCATAGATCACCCTCAACACAATACCCTGAAAATACAATCCCCAGGAATATAATAGCCAAATTCAAGAGCTTCCAAGTAAAAGAAAAAATTTTGCAAGAAGCCAGAAAGAGACAATTCAGATATCAAGGATCAACAATCAGGATCACATAGGATCTGGCAGCCTCCACACTAAAACACCACAAGGCTTGGAATATGATATTCAGAAAGGCAAGAGAACTGGGTCTACCACCAAGGATCACCTACCTATCAAAACTGACTATATACTTCCAGGGGAAAGTTTGGGCATTCAACAAGATAGAAGATTTCCAAGTATTTGCACAGAAAAGACCAGGACTAAATGGAAAGTTCGATATTCAACAACAAAAATCAAGAGAAACATGAAAAGATAAATAAGAAACAGAAGGGAAAGCAAGAAAACTCTTATTTTTTAAATTTGCCTCTTTAAGGGCTTCAATAAGATCTAATTATTTGTATTCCTATGTGGAGAAATATTATGTTTAATCCTCTGTAGTGAACTCCATTCACTATTATAGTATTCAATATTATAGTAATTAGAAGAATTATTCATAGGGAGAGGTTGGAATACAAAATGATCTAAGATGATTAGGGGGATGAGAAAGAGGGGGGTGAATAGTAGAGGACACTGAGAGAAACTTGAATGAATAAAAAAAATAGAATATTCTATTACACACAAAGAGGGCATGGGAAGGGGAAGGGATGAATATTATTTTGGGAAGGAGAGGAAGAGAGCATTTGGAAGTAATATTTAAACATTACTCTCAGTGTAATTAACCTGGAGAGGGAAGAGTAGCTATATCCATTGGGATATAGAACACTATCTAACCCTACTAAGAAACTCAGAAGGGATAAACCAAGGGGATGAGGGGAGTGGGAAGGTCATAAAAGTGAGGGGAAAAGAAGGGAGAGGGAATTCATTAGTCCTTAAAAATAAAAAGAGAGGAATAATAAGGGAGGGGGTAGAAAGGGACGTAAATTAAAGGAGGGGACAAGGGTTACTGGCCTAAAGCAAACCACTGGTTTAAAAGGAAATAGTGTAAGAAGAAGAGGTAGAACTAGGAGAGGATACCAAAATGTCAGCAAATACACCACTGATAATTATAACTCTGAATGTGAATTGGATGAACAGGCCCATAAAACGGAAGCAGAGTGGATGAGAAACCAAAATCCTACCATATGTTGTCTACAAGAAACACAAAGGAGGCGGGTAGACATACACAGGTTTTAGGTAAAGGGCTGGAGCAAAATATTTTGTGCTTCAAATTAGAAAAAGAAGGCAGCAGTGGTGATCATGATTTCTGACAAAGCCAAAGTAAAAATAGATATGATTAAAAAAGACAGGGAAAGTAATTACCTCCTGATAAAAGGCAGTATAGACGATGAGGAAATAACATTGCTCAATATGTATGCACCAAATGGCATAGCATCCAAATTCCTAAAGGAGAAAATGGCAGAACTCTAGAAGGAAATAATTAGTGAAACCATAATAGTGGGAGATTTAAATATCCCTCTTTCACATCTAGATAAATCAAACCAAAAATAAAAAGGAAAGAGAAAAGAGAGGTGAAGGAAGTCCTAGAAAAATTAGGTTTAATAGATATGTGAAGAAAAATAAATAGGGACAAAAAGGAATGCACCTTCTTTTCAGCTACATACGGTACATTCACAAAGATTGATCTTGTAATAGGGCATAGAAACATTGCAAACAAATGCAAAAGAGCAGAAATAATCAATGTTACCTTTTCATACCATGAAGCAATGAAAATAATAATTAGTAAGGGCACCTGGACAGGCAAATCAAAAACTAATTGGAAATTAAATAATATGATTCTCCAAAACCAGCTAGTCAAAGAAAAAAATCATAGAAAGAATCAACAATTTCATTGAAGAGAATAACAATGATAAGACATCCTACCAAAGTCTGTGGGAGACAACAAAGGCATTACTCAAGGGGAAATTTATATCCTTGAGTGCACGTATAAATAAATTAGGGAGGGCAGAGATTAATGAATTAATTATGCAACTTAAAAAACTAGAAAGTGAGCAAATTAAAAATCCCCAGATGAAAACTAAAATTAGAAATACTAAAAATCAAGGGAGAAATTAATAAAATCAAAACTAAAAGGACTATTGAATTAATAAATAAGACTAGGAGCTGGTATTTTGAAAAAACAGATAAAATAGAAAAAGTACTGTTCAATCTAATAAAAAAAGGAAAGAAGAAAACCAAATTGACAGTATCAAAGACGAAAAGGGAGACCTCAGCTCTAATGAAGGGGAAATTAAGGCAATCATTAAAAATTATTTTACCCAATTATATGGCAATAAATATAGCAATCTAGGAGATATGGATGAATATTTTCAAAAATATAAATTGCCTAGATTAACAGCAGAAGAAATAGAATACCTAAATAATCCCATAACAAAAAAGAAATTGAAGAAGCCATCAAAGAACTTCCTAAGAAAAAATCATTAAGGCCTGATGGATTCACAAGTGAATTCTATCACACATTAAAAGAGCAAATAATCCCAATACTATACAAATCATTTGATTTAATAAGCAAAGAAGGAGTCCTACCAAATTCCTTTTATGACACAAATATGGTACTGATTCCAAAGCCAGGTAGATCAAAAACAGAGAAAGAAAACTACAGACCAATCTCTCTAATGAACATAGATGCAAAAATCTTAAATATAATACTAGCAAAGAGACTCCAGCAAGTGATCAAGGGGATCATCCATCATGATCAGGTGGGATTTATACCAGGAATGCAAGGATGGTTCAACATTAGGAAAACCATCCACATAATTGACCATATCAACAATCTAACAAATAAAAATCACATGATGATTATCTCAATAGATGCTGAAAAAGCCATTGACAAAATACAGCACCCATTCCAATTGAAAACACTGGAAAGTATAGGAATAGAAGGACCTAAAAATAATAAAAATAATAAACAGTATATACCTAAAACCATAAACAAGCATCATATGCAATGGGGATAAATTAGAAGCCTTCCCAATAAGATAAGGAGTGAAACAAGAATGCCCATTATCACCTCTATTATTAACATTGTACTAGAAACACTAGGAGTAGCAATTAGAGAAGAAAAAGAAATTGAAGGTATCAAAATAGGCAATGAGGAGATTAAGCTATCACTCTTTGTAGATGATATGATGGTCTACTTAAAAATTCCTAGAGAATCAACTACGAAGCTTATGGAAATAATCAACAACTTTAGCAAAGTTGCAGGATACAAAATGAATGCACACAAAACGTCAGCATTTCTATACATTTCCAACACATCAGAGCAGTAAGAGGCAGAAAGTGAAACACCATTTAAAATCACCCTAGACAATATAAAATACTTAGGAATCTATCTACCAAAACAAACACAGGAATTATATGAAAACAATTACAAAACACTTTCCAAACAATTAAAACTAGATCTAAACAATTGGAAAAACATTGATTGCTCATGAGTAGGATGAACTAACATAATAAAAATGACCATTCTACCCTAATTAATTTACCTGTTTAGTACCATACCTATCAAACAACCAAAAAACTTTTTTACTGATTTAGAAAATACTATTACAAAATTCATTTGGAATAACAAAAGATCAAGAATATCAAGGGAAATAATGAAAAAAATGTGAAGGAAGGGAGCCTGGCAGTACCAGATATTAAACTATACTATAAATGAGTAGCCATCAAAATGGTATGGTATTGGTTAAGATACAGAAGGGAGGATCAGTGGAATAGACTTGGGGTAATTGACATCAGCAAGACAGTGTATGATAAACCCAAAGAGCCCAACTTTTGGGACAAAAAATCCACTATTTGACAAAAAAAATGCTGGGAAATTTAGAAAACAATATGGGAGAGATTAGGTTTAGATCAACATCTCATACCCTACAGCAAGATAAATTCAGAATGGGTGAATGACTTGAATATGAAGAGGGAAACTATAAATAAGCTAAGTGAACACAGAATAGTATACTTGTCAGATCTCTGGGAAAGGAAAGATTTTAAAACCAAGTAAGAGTTAGAAAAAATTACAAAATATAAAGTAAATTATTTTGATTATATTAAACTAAAAATTGTTTGTACAAACAAAAACAATGCAGCCAAAATCAGAAGGGAAACAACAAATTGGGAAAAAATCTTTACAACAAAAAACTCTAATTACTCAAATATACAAGGAGTTAAATCAATTGTATAAAAATCAAGCCATTCCCCAATTGATAATGACCAAGGGACAGGAATAGGCAATTTTCAGATAAAGAAATCAAAAGTATCAATAAGCACATGAGAAAGTGTTCTAAATCTCTTAAGAATTAGAGAAATTCAAATCAAAACAACTCTGAGATATCACCTCCCACCTAGCAAATTGGCTAAAATGATAGCAGAGGAGAGTAATGAATGTTGGAGGGGATGTGGCAAAATTGGGAAATTAATGCATTGCTGGTGGAGTTGTGAACTGATCCAACCATTCTGGAGGGCAATTTGGAACTATGCTCAAAGGGCTATAAAAGAATGCCTTCCCTTTGATACAGCCATACCATTGTTGGGTTTATACCCCAAAGAGATCTATGATAAACAGACTTGTATGAAAATATTTATAGCTGTACTTTTTGTAGTGGCAAAAAATTGGAAAATGAGGGTATGCCCTTCAATTGGGGAATGGCTGAACAAATTGTGGTATATGCTAGTAATGAAGTACTATTGCACTCAAAGGAATAATAAATTGGAGGAATTCCATGTGAACTGGAAAGACCTCCAGGAATTGATGCAGAGGAAAATGAGCAGAGCCAGAAGAACATTGTACACAGAGACCAATACAATGTGGTAAAATAGAATGTAATGGACTTCTGTACTAGCAGCAATGCAATGATCCAGGACAATTCTGAGGGATTTATGGAAAAGAATGCTACCCACATTCAGAGGAAGAACTGCAGGAGTTGAAACACAGAAGAAAAACAAGTGCTTTAACACATGTGTTGAGCCGGGCATGATTGGGGATATAGACTCGAAACTACCACGCCAATGCAACTATCAACAATTTGGAAATAGGTCTTGATCAATGACACAGGTTAAAACCAGTGGAAATGCGCATTGGCTCTGGGGTTGGGGGAGTTCGGGGTTGAAGGGGAAAGTAAGAGCATGAATCTTATAACCATGTTAAGTGTTCTATAAAAATAAATATTATTAATTGTTAAAAAAAAAAGAAAGCATAGGCACTTGCCCAATTTGAGTTAAATGATTTGCTTTTACATTATAAAACAAATGGGTGAATGCATGGCAAAGAATGTCAGAGATGACAATCGAAATGGTGAGCCAGTGAAGCTGTGAACTTATAGAACTGAAAAAATTCAGAACTGGAATGATTTAAAGGAAATCATGGCAAGAATGGGTCTAATGAATGATGGGTATAAATTTTTTCATTCACTGATAAAAAGAATTATAATCATAATAAAAGACAATAAGATATTAATTGGGAAAGAAGCATAGAGGCTTTAACAGTACTTTTTATTTAAAAATGTATAGAATCAACATTGGAAGAGATTTAACAAAAACCACACTCTTTTTCATTCTTAAAATATATTCCATGTATTTGGCTTTAGAACCACAACAGGATGAGACCCTTGACATTGCACATTCCTTGTTCAGTAAGGAAGACATAGAAAGTAGATACCCAAAGGGAAAAGGCTCTCTGTCTTTCTTTGAGCACTGTGAAATGTGCCAATGTTCAACAAAATTTGTGGCTCCAAATAGGGAGGGATATTCTTCCTTATCTGAGACACAGCACAAGGGCTATCTTTACCCAGATATTTAGGAAGAAAGACATGTGTCCACAGGATAAGTAGATAGGCATACATGTCTCATATAAAATGAAACCTTTAAGGTGGAATATGAGGATTTTTGGAGGACCCTAGAGTTTCATAAAGATTTTTCTTAAGATATTTAATCCATTTCAAGCCTCATTTGTACCAGATAGAAAAGGTATGTGCAGTAGCAGGAGAAGGATTTTGGGAAATAATCTGGGCTAAATCTAGATTCAAAAAGAATGAAACATAGATAGCTCTAGAAGGATGCAGAGAATTCAAGTGACAAGGTCAGAGATACAAAGATGAGGGTAGTTCACATGGCCAATGTAATTTCACTTGAAAATTTGAAATGACATAGAGATAAAGTACCCTCCTACCCAGAAATGAGAATAGGATTGAGTCAAAACATATATTTTTAAAAGGCTAGTGAGCATTCACTGGGTATCTAAGTGTTATACTTAGATTAGACCCAAAATCCTATGAACGATGTTTCAACTCTTCCCCAGAGATTAGGAATCAGTTCTTAGGACTGTCTTTGCAGTTGAAAGAGAAGTCTCATTTCAGAAAAAACAGCTGATTTTCCTCTTATTTTAACAGTGAGGGACATGCAAATCAGGTACCTCTTTCTAGGTATGAAAGCAACTCAAAATGTGTGCTGGTAGTTCTGGGAGAGCAACTTTACTCCTGTGTATTCTCTCCTTCCTATTCCTCCCCGAAAACTGGCCCTATAAAGCCTCTACAATGGGATTTAATATCAGCTGGATTTTCATCCTGACCATTTTACGAGGTAGATTTTTAGAGAAGTAGACATATTGTAAAGTATTATTCTTCTGAGACAATTGCATTTAACGTAGTGTCTTGATGTTTGCAGGTGGTCAGTGTGATGTGCATTTCATTGAATCTGGAGGAGATGTGAGACAGCCTGGGGAGTCTCTACAGCTTTCCTGTAAAGCTTCTGGATATACCACCAGCAACAAATGGATGAACTGGGTCCGCCAGACTACAGGGAAGAAATTGGAATGGGTAGGAAGTACTTATGGAAGTAGCTTTTACTATGCTGATTCAGTGAAAGGTCGATTCACCATTTCCAGAGATGATTCCAACAGCATGCTATATCTGCAAATGAATTCTCTTAAAGCTGAGGATACAGCTGTATATTACTGTGCAGGTGACACAGTGATGGAAAAGTGACACAAATGTGATCCTGAAGAAAGGCCTTGAAGAGATTGGCTTAGAGCTCCAAAACATAGCACAGAAAAAACACTCACAATACTGGTGAAGTGATGTTGAGCTGTTTCTTTTCATGGTTTAAGCCTAACAATTCCTAGTGCACATATGCTCCAGGGACCTTTGTTTACTTCCTGTCTATGAGGACCTTTCCTATATCTGTGAACCACAGGCACAGAAAGGAGATATTATTTTTATCATTTATGAGTTTTCAAAAGAGTGAAACAAAACAATGAAGTTAAAATTAGAAGGAAAGCAGGAAGCTGGGAAATAAAATTACATCAGTTCTCTGACAAAAGCCTAATTTCTCAAATATATAAGGATCCAAACCAAAATTATAAAAGTAAGAGACATTCCTCAACTGATGTATCATCAAGGGATATGAATAGGCAGTTTTAGGGTGCAAAATTAAAAACCATTTATAGTCACATAAAAAAATGTAACAAATCACCAATTATTAGAGAATTGTGAATTAAAAAATCATAACCATCAAATTAACAAAAAAAGGAAAATAACATATGGTGAAGTGCATATGTAAAAATAAATAGAATAGTATATTCTTCACAGACTTGTGAAGTGGTCCATTCATTCTGGAGCACAAGTTAGGATTATGTTTAAAGGACTATATATAAAACAGATTATACCCTATGACTCAGAAATACCACTACTAATACTATATCTCAAAGAGAGGAATGAAAAAGGAAAAGAAGCTTTATGGGCAAAAAAATTTTATTGCAGCATTTTGTGGGGGAATGGCTTATAAGAAATAGAGGGGATATTGATTAATTGAGGAATGATTTAAGAAGTTGTATGTTTTTGTTTTAAATTTTATTTAATTAATTAATGTAGAATAATTTTCCATGGTTATATGATTTATGTTCTTTCCCTCCCTCCCTGCCACTCACCTCCTAGAGCCAATGAACAATTCCACTGGATTTTACATATATCATTGTTCAAAACCTATTTCCATATTATTACCATTTGTAATACAGTGATCATTTAAAATCAACATCTCTAATTATATCCTGTAATGCAGGGTTTCTTGCATTGCAATATTACCCTAGGCAATCCTGTCAGTTATCAGAATGGAATTCTACGGTGGCATGTGCCTGATGCCAGGTGCTAACTGGCAGTTGGGCTGTGACTATATAAGGCCGTATGAACCCAACCTTGGGGTTCTATTTTCCCTTGACGTCACCCAGACAACTTGCTATCACTGACCATTCCCCCTGGGTACTGGGTGGTGAAGGGAGGTGGATCATGGGTAGGAACTTAGTGTAGCCTAGTGGTTAGGGCCATCTCTAGAGCAACTCAAAACATCATTGGTATACCTAGCTGATCAAATAACACCAAGCCAGAGTCTAGTTATCTCTGGCTGAGGGCTGGTTGCCCTCAGCCTGTCAAGACCTTTTAGGTCCTTTGCCAGCACCTGCCAGTTGCCCCTAGCAACAGCTTAGCAAACCTAAGTCCTTTTACCTTAGTTTTCTCTTTCCAGTTCAAATAAATCCCTTAGCCTTAATCTGTGAATTCCTGTGATTATTATAACACATTCAAGGCTAAGGAGACTAAGGGGAGGACAGAATTTTGAGAAGTAGGGGTTACTGTGGAACTGAAAGCTAAGCCTCCATTGTTAGTAGGAAGTTGAGCCACCATTTCCTTCTGGGCTCTTCTCTCACCTAATAGGGAGTCAGTTACCTCAGCAGGGAGGGCCCACCAACCCAACATCTTAAAGAAGCCTGCAGCTAGCAATGGAGATTCACTGGGCATCTCTACTGAGGCTGCTCCCCTCTGATAACATCAACTCCAATCGCCAGCTAGTTTAATTACTGGCTCCTAGGCCCCTGGTGACCCCCTCATTACCATCTCCTCCTATCCCCTTATTAAAATCCACATCAAAACATATGATCAATCATATGTTTTTATTCTGCAATTCTACTCCCACAGTTCTTTCTCTAGATGTGGATAGCACTCTTTCTCATAAATCCCTCAGAATTGTCCTGGATAATTGCAATGCTGCTAATAGGGAAGTCCATTACGTTCAATTGTGCCACAATGTATTAGTTTCTGTGAACAATGTTCTCCTGGTTCTGTTCCTTTTGCTCTGCATCAATTCTTGGAGGTCTTTCCAGGTCACATGGAATTCCTCTAGTTCATCATTCATTACAGCACAGTAGTATTCAATTACCATCAGACACCACAATTTTTTCAGCCATTCCCAAATCAAGGGATACCCCCAGATTTTCCAATTTTTGCTACCACAAAGAATGGGGGTATAAATATTTCTGTACAAGTATTTTTCCTTATTATCTCTTTGGGTTATAAACCCAGCATTAGTATGGCTAGATCAAAGGGCAGGCAATCTTTTAAAGCCCTTTGGGCATAGTTCCAAATTGCCTTCCAGAATGGTTGGATCAATTCACAATTCCACCAGCAATGCATTAGTAACCCAATTTTGCCACATCCCCTCCAATATTTATTACTTTCCTTTGCTGTCACTTTAGTCAATCTGCTAGGTGTGAGGTAGTACCTAATAGTTGTTTCGATTTGAATTTCTCTAATTATGAGAGATTTAGAAAACTTTTTCATGAGCTTATTGATAGTTTTGATTTCTTTATCTGAAAACTGCCTATTCATGTCCCTTACCCATGGCTTGATTTTTTTGTACAATTGATTTAACTCCTTATAGATCTGAGAAATTAGACCTTTGCCAGAGGTTTTTGTTATAAAGATTTTTTCACAATTTGTTGCTTCCCTTCCAATGTTGATTTCTTTGGTTTTGTTTGTAGAAAACGTTTTTTAATTTGATATATTCAAAATTATTCCTTTTATATTTTGTAATATTCTCTATTTCTTGTCTTGGCCTTAAATTTTTTCCTTTCCCATGGATCTGACAGGTATACTATTCTATGTTCTCCTAATTTAATTATAGTTTTTTTTCTTTATGTTTAAGTCATTTACCCATTCTGAATTTATCTTGGTGGAGGGTGTGCTTTGTTGATCTAAACCTAAATCTCTCCCATACCGTTTGATAGTTTTCCCAACAGTTTTTGTCAAATAGTGGGGTTTTGTCCCAAAAGCTTGAATCTTTGGGTTTATCATTCACTACCTTGCTGAGGACATTTACCCCAAGTCTATTCCATCAGTCCTCCCTCTGTCTCTTAGTCAATACCATATTATTTTGATGATCACTGCTTTATACTACAGTTTAAGATCTTCTACTGCTATGCCACCATCCTTTACATTTTTTTTTCATTATTTCCCTTGATATTCTTGATCTTTTGTTCTTCCAATGAACTTTGTTATAATTTTTCCTAATTTTATAAAAACATATCTTGGTAGTTTGATAGTCATGTCACTGAATAAGTAAATTAATTTGGGTAGGATTGTCATTTTTATTATATTAGCTCATCCTACCTATGGACAATTAATGTTTTTCTAATTATTTAGATCTAGTTTTAATTGTGTGGAAAGTGTTTTGTGGTTTATGTTCATATAATTACTGTGTTAGTCTTTGGCAAATAGATTCCTGAAATATTTTATATTGTCTATGGCAGTGATGGGCAAACTTTTTAAAGAGGGGACCAAAGGAAAGGAAATGTTCATCTGTCAGTCTGTTTCTAAGGAAAGTCTTTCAAAGTTTTATTATTGTATCCTACTCATTGTATTCATAAGACTAGGAATAATGTTGCATAGCTGGATATAACATTTCAGGGTGTCACATCTGACCCATCTGCCAGCCTTAGTTAGCCCATTACTGGTCTAGGGTTATTTTAAATGGAATATCTCTTTCTAGCTCTTGCTGCTAAGTTGTGTTGGAAATATACAGAAATTCTGATGATTTATATAGGTTTATTTTTGTTTTGTAAGATTAAAATTAAATTCCAATAACTCCATGCATTATATTTTATAAGATTTATTCACAATCACTTGAAGTAGTGGAAAATAGATAAAGCCTGAGTAAAAACAAGTTTACCAAAAAGCTATAGTGGAAGAAGAGCAAGAGAGGGACAAGGTTAAAGAATCTTTATCTCCAAAATGTAAAGATGAAACTAGGATTCTGGGAAAATAGGATTTTTTTTCCATAGTAGTCATTTTGTGGAGGAGATCACAAAAAAAAGTTATATAAAGTATGTTTTGGTCTAGATTCAGATTCCATTAGTTCTTTCTGTGGAAGCAGTTGGCATTTTTCATCATGTATCTCTGGGATTGTCTTAGATCAATATATTGATGAGAATAGCTATGTCATTCATACTTGTTCATCTAACAATATTACTGCTGTTTTGTACGATGTCCTTTTGCTTCTGCTCACTTCACTTTGTATCAATTCATCATGTCTTCCAGATTTTTCTGAAATCATCCTGTTCATCATTTCTGGGAAAGCATTGATGGCTTTTTCCATTTATTTTTCTGAGATTGGACTCTGTAAACATTCTATTTTCTATTTTGTTAATCTGGACAATTCATATTTCTGTAACTGTTCACCCTACATTTCTTGCAGATTATCAGATTTACTGTAATAAAATTGGGGGAAATAGCTCCTAATGATTGCTTAAATTTCCTCTTCACTGAAGGTGAATTCACCTTTCTAATTTATGATATATAAGCATTTTATTTTCTTCTTCCATTATTAAAATAAAATTAAACATTGCTATATCTGCTTTTTTTCATGAAATCAACTCCTACTCTTATTTATTAGTTCAAAGGTCCCCTTAATTTCAATTTTATTAGTTTCTTCTGTGATTTTTAGGATCTCTAATTTATTCTTTGATTGTAGATTTTAAAATTGTATTCTTTAACAAGTATTTTAGTTGCATACTCAATTCATTGATCTGCTTTTCCTCTATTTTTTTTTGCTATAAGCATTCGTTGATATAAATTTCTGGAGTGCTGATTTGGCTGTATCCCGTAAATTTTGATAGGCTGTATCTTCGTTATCTTTCTCTTTAATTGATTGTTTCTATAATTTATTCTTTGACTGACTCTTTTTGAACAATTCAATAAATTGGTTTCCATTTAATTTTTAATTTGTTATTCCATGAACCCTTTTTATTGATATTTTTATTACATAAAGCAAAAAAGGGAAGGATCCATAAGTACAAAAATATTTAAAGTAATTATTTTTTCCTGTGGAGAAATGAATTGGATAGTGAGAGGATACTCTTCTACTAGGGAATGGCTAAGTAAGCTATAAGTTTATGACTATAAGAGAATGTGATTGTGTTGTAAGAAATGATAAGCAGGAGGAGCTCAGAAAAACTTGGAAAGACTTACATGAACAGAAGAAGCAGAACAGAAGGCAAATAAAGAAGCAAGCAGAACCAGGAGAACATTGTACACAGTGACAGGAACACTGTAACATGAACACCTGCAAATTACTTAGCTGTTTTCAGCAATACAATGATTTAAAACAATTCCAATTCCAAACGACTCAGGACAAAAAACAAAAACAAAAATGATTTGCTTCCAGAGAAAGAACTGATGGAGTTTGAATGTAGACCAAAGAAAGCTATTTTTCTTATTCTTTTTCTTTTAGTTTCCTTTCACAAGAGCAGAAAAATATGAAAATATTTTACACAACGACACGTCTAAAATCTATATGAGATTGCTTGCCATCTCATTGGGAGGATGGGAGATGTGTGGTGGAAGGAAAGGAGGAAGAAAGAATTCAGGACTCAAAAATTCTTTTTAAAATATTGGAAACTGTTTTTACATGTAATTTTGAGGGAGAGTAAATAAATAAAAATAATGATTTTTTAGTCTTTGAAATATATATATATATGTACATATGTACATATTTATATACATACCTATTTAAGAATTTAAGTGAAATCAACATTAAAAAATATACATTACATAGACCAGTAATGAAGAACTTTTTAGGGACCCTGTGACTTGTTTGCCTCCCAGACTGCATGCTGTGCCCCATTCCCTCCCCCCATTGCATCTTCTGTCTGGCCCCCCACCCACAAACTGAGTTCTGCCCCACCACTCTGCTTTTGGGGTTAATGCAGCCCTTTTTATTGTAAGTGGAAACTAGCAGTCACATGACAAATCAGGTATTATTCAACATTTACTACATTCATCCTGTAGCATTTTCATATACACTGAGCACAAGGAAACATATTTGAGTAGGAAAGCCAATTAATGTGCTGAGTCAGTCTGAGGGAAACGTTTTTAAAAACCTTGTTTTTAAACTTTACTTCTCAGGCAGCTATCTAAGAAGGTGGGGACGTGCTCCCCAGCCTCTTCTCATTTGAATCATGGACCAATCAAACAATTATGGAGGAGTCGAGGCAGCACTGATACCAATTTCTCAGGGTCCAGGAAAGATGCCTCTGATTGGCCCAACAGGTGAGGGTGGCAATTTCTGCACCACTTGTTTACCATAAATTCTGTCCCCTGATCCCTTTCTGCGAAATACAGGCAGAGTTCCCATACATGACCTGATGACCAACTTATGTTGGAAGGTTCCTTCCTGTAGTTTTGGCTTTCTCAAGGCCTACACTGTGTGTGTGTGTGGGGGGGGGGAGTTCCATTCTAGCAAAGTAATTTTTCTTGCAAAACAAGCTTTATCAGGGTGCCTTGGTTCCCCATATATTATTCCCTGGACCTCATAAGCCACTGAGAGGTCTGTGAGGAAAGCCCTGGACCCACTTTTCTCTGCAGTGTGACATCGAGGTTTATCTAGAGCCACGGGGCCAGGATATCCTGTCCCCAGGCTGTATAGTAAAATTCACCAGGCACATTGCAGGAAGTTGACCCTGCCAACCGACAAGTATATAAATGAACTTTAACAAATATCAATTCCCCCATTTGTGCCACTGACCAGCCCGTATAAGAGCCTGAAGGATCTCTCCAGCCCGTACCTGGTAGGAAAATCTATCTGACACCCAGGGGCCAGGAAGCTTCATTGTCCCATCTCTACTAGTAACTAATTCAAACTTTTGACTCGGCATCAAGTAAGCATTCATAGTGGGAGCAAAGGAATTTCCCTGCCTATAGTTTGCCTGAAAAACTTTTACAATATGGGGGTACAATGTTCCGTGCCATCTCCATCTCCCAATATCTAAGAGAATAGGGGTGATGATTTTAGACTTCTGTAGCTTCTTCATAGCTGATAAGGGGCATCGAATACCTGAGAAGGGGAGGAAGGAGCATGTCCTCAGCAAATGTCTGGGTACTAGTAAGTGGGGACCTGAAGGACAGGTCCAGCACCTGTTTCCCTTGACTGGCAGATAGGTCACAAAGGGTAGAATCAGGCCCTAAGGCAGAAGTATAGAAACCAGAACTGGTGCAAAAAATAGAGGAACAAAAATAAACAGAAAAACTTAGTACAATAGAAATTGATATTAAACATGAACATTTGTGTATCATAGTCAATAGACTCCATCTTCAGAAATCATCTTCTGACAGGAATGGATCCCGGTAGGAAATTTTATTTCTAAGCTGTTTGCAGAATTGGCATATAATGTTTCTGTTAAAGAATATCCTTTTTCAAAAATCACATTTACATAGAAGCTATAACCACCTGAATAACAATATATCACAGATGAATTTCTTTATCCCAGCTCCTGAAGGAAATTCAGAAAGTTCTGGGTTATATTTCCAAGCTGAAGATCCAAACATCAGTCGTGGTAAATCAAGGCTGCAAATACAAGCCATTTGTTAATAAACTTTACCTACTTCTCAGAGTATGTTCCCTAACAATTGGGTAATTTTCAGTTATTAAACTAATAGGTTGTTTGGGGAAATGGAAACTTTAATTTGACAATTTGCATTATGTGCTGATTATGGGAACTTATCACAAAGGAGAAGGCAGACAGAAAAACATTTCTTCATGTCCCAAGGGACACATAGTGAATGGCTTCATGTACAAGCTGAAGCTGTCACTGGCTCATGCCACCATTGTGTCACTCAAGGATTAGTAGCCTAAATGATCAAAAAAAAAGTCCAGTCCAAGTTGAGCCCTGGATTGTGTGAGGGTGAAGGCAGGAAGGTAGGAGGAAGGATGGATGGGAGAAAGAAGAGAGGAAGGTAGAGGAAGGGAAAGGAAGGTCATATCCCCAGCCCCAGCAGGGGGAAATTGACCAGAGCCCTTCGGGGCTCAAATAAAAGATCAGGTAGCAACATAGATTTTAGAATAGCTAGGTTTTATTTAAATTAGAAAAGGGAAGGTCTAGGGAAAACTAGGAGGTAGATAGAAGGGAAAAAGGCTCTGAGATAGAGCTCAGGGCAGAGGGAGTCCAGGACCCTAGAAAGCAACTAGCAGAGAGAGCTCTCAGAGCCTAGAGTAGAGAGAGTAAAAGGCACCTAAACTCTCTCTTTCATACTTTCTCCAACAACTCCCACAAAGGAAGTTGGAGGTGTCTGGGGAAGCTGTAATGGGGAGTCCTGGGAAATGTAGTCTCCTAGGGCTTAGAATAATTATAAACTGCACACTCCCCCCCCTGTGATCCTTTGGGAGACCAGTCTCCCCAATGGATCATAACAAACATAAATAAATTTACAATTACAACAAAATAAAGGGTATATACATCAATATAAGGGGAGAATGGCAACAATTTTTACAATATAAGGATATCAAATAATTGGCACTTCTTTTACAAAAAAAATTCAGGGGGCAATCCCCTTCTTTCACAACAAAACATGTATATATATATACATACATATGTATATATATACACACACACATAAAACAAATACATTTAAACAAAACATATGAATTTAGCAAAACAAATGAATTTTAGTTAGACAAATGAATTTAAAACCAGACAAATGAATTTAACCCCCCTGCCAAGGTTCAAAATTTTGCACATCCGGATGCTCTCTTTGGCTTCTGGGTTAACATGTGTTCTCCATGTGGTCTCCATGGGCATCTCCATTTGGTTTCCAGGAGGTAATAAATTTTTTTTCCTAAAATAACTTAAACTCTCCATGTGAAATATAAACACATTCCCCACTGAGAAGGATACAAAGAAACATTGAAATCACAGAGGGATATGACTGAGACAGGAAGCATATGAATCACTGCCAATCAAATTCATCAGAAAAATTAGCACAAAAAGGTCAGATAACTAGTGGATGAAAAATTCTAAACATCCAGTTCTAAATTTTATATGAAAAAAATTCTAACATAAGATAAAAAATCACAATCATAATAGGTCTTTTAATAATGCCCAATTAAATAATCCATGTCCAACATCACATACTTACTCACTTAGCAGATAGGACCACAGTCAATCACAATAGTAAAAAATTTAGGAATAAAGACTAGATTTGTATTTATTAATCTGATATTATGTTGTTTCTTCTTTTCTTCTTTAATCATTTCTTCTTGAGGATAGAATATGGAGCCAGAACAGCCAATTGTTAGGTACTTGATATAAATTTTACAAGTGGGGGAGCAAATGGGTAACTCAGTGGATTGAGAGTCAGGCTTAGAGGCAGGAGGTCCTAGGTTCAAATTCGGCCTCAGACACTTCCCAGCTGTGTGACCCTGGGCAAGTCACTTGACCCCCATTGCCCACACTTACCACTCTTCCACGAAGGAGCCAATACACAGAAGTTAAGGGTTTTAAAAATAAATAAATAAATAGATTTTACAAGTAGTGTAGTTCTAGGAGTGCTATGTCTTAATGTATGTTAAGCACTGCAACCTCAATTCTCACACTAGTTTCAAGTCCTTTTTATTGGCATAGAAGTGTCAGCAATCCTAGTAGGATTAATTTCTCTATTTGACCTGTGTGCTCGTTTGGCATCATGCAGGTTAAGTATGTATAGCTTTGGCACTGTGTAGGTATCTGTGCTTTTTTGGCACAGTACAGATAAAATCTGTGCTTCTTTGTTGATTCCATTTCTTCAAATCAGACACATGTGCAAAGACCCATATTAGCAAAATACCAATGGCAGTTTCAGTAGTCTAAGGCTTTTTGGGCAGGCGGCTACATTTAGAACAAATAGATATACTAAACCTACACTATTCTAATAATCAAAAACTCTTTCAATTTAGATAACATATGCTTCAAATACAAAAATTGCACATGCAATTATAAAAATGTGCTAAAATTTCAAATTATATATATATATACATATATATCTCCTATAATCAGTGGCAATGAGGAAAAATATGTATGTATATGTATGTTGCAATTCATGTCACTTAAGGAGGGGTAAAATATATAGGTTCTTACCCAAGAATTCAGATGCATTTCCTCTTAGCTTAGCCATGATCCTCAGTGTGAGAGCAAATGAAGTAAAACAATAGAGTATAAAAGCAATGATACAGTGAAGAAAACACAAAAGTTTCACAAAAAGCACAAAATGCATATCTAGTTAATACAGATAGAGGTTTCCTTCATGGTAATATATGTATAATATTTCAAAATATACAAAATACAAGTTTTACAAATTATCAATTCAAAGGCACATGTCAAATACGAGATGGCACAAATAAAGATAAGGGTAGACAAGGACTATATTGTAAAATTCTGTTTCTTCTTTGCTATTTGGGGGAGACAAAACTGAAGAGTTAATAGCGACTTCCTGGTTAAGATGGCGGCTCAGTAAAAAGCAGCTGCTTAACCTCTCCTAACCAAAACATATAGGACTCCTCAAGAAGACATAAAAACAAATCCAGAGGAAGGAAGGGACTCCACAACAGCATTGAAGGTACGTGGAATTGGGGCATTTCCATGTTATAAGGGGGTGAATAAGCTCTCACTAAAATGCAAGCTGAGCAACCCCTTCCCCCACCCCACCTCACCTACAGTGCCAAAGCCAGCACTCAAGAGCTAGAGCACGCTTGGGGCACCCATTAAGTCCTTGGAAGCTACCTGGGGTCACAAGGGCCTGTTCCTGAGAGCAGCAAGACTTAAAACCCTAAGAGGCTAAAGAACGTGTGAACTCTGAACACAGACCCTAAGCGCAGTCTCAAGCTCAGGCTCTTGCTTCCATGGATCCTGAAAGTAGGAGTGGACTCGGATCCTGAGCCCAGAAGGGGACTCAGATCCTGAGCACAGGAGTGGACCTTGAGTGAGGATCCAGTGCAGAGGGGTGCACAACTGTGGAAACAGGACCCTGAAACTATTAAAGGAGCCTCAGACAGAGGAACAAACAAGGGGGCCACCAGGAGGCTTGACCCTGAGAACAACTAGATATGAGACTTCAGGAGCCTAGAGAGCACAAACAGACTCTGGGTGTGAGGATAAACCTGAGAGGGCACAGGGCTAACAATGGCAAGTCAGAGACAAGAAGCTCAAAAGAGAAAGATCATCAAGAAGAAATCTATAACACTGGACAACTTTTCCATAGAGAAAGTCCAGACAGCAGAGCAAACAGCAGAGGAGAACAAACAATTAATCACATCCAAACCTTCCCAAAATAATGAAAACTGCTCCCAAGCTATTGAAGAGTTCAAATCTGAGATGATGAGAAAGGTGGAAGAGATCTGGCAAGAAAATAACAGTTTAAAAGGCAACATTTCACAATTGGAAAGTGAGACAAATCAACTGAAGACCAGAAATGACCAGATTGAAAAGGAAAACCAAAAGATTATAACTGAAAACCAGTCCCTAAAGGTTAGAATTGAGCAATTAGAAGCTAATGATCTCTCAAGACAGCAAGAACAAATAAAACAAAGTCAAAAGACTGATAAAATAGAAGGAAACATGAAATATCTCAATGGAAATTGACAGATCAAGAAAACAGGGCTAGAAGTGATAATTTGAGAATCATTTGTCTTCCTGAAAAAGCAGAAATTAATTGAAATTTGGACTCCATACTAAAAGAAATTATTGAGCAAAATTGCCCTGAGGTTCTACAACAAGAGGGCAATATAGACATTGAAAGGATCCATAGATCACCCTCTACACTAGACCCTGAAAAGACGACCCCCAGGAATATAATAGCCAAATTCAAGAGCTTCCAAGTAAAAGAAAAAATCTTACAAAAAGCCAGAAAGAGACAATTCAAATATCAAGGAGCACTGTAAGAAAATATAAGTAATGGGGTCACCAGGGATATTAAAAATCAACTATGGGGTTTGTGGGAACACTCTCTGGGACGTAAGAGAGACTAAAACTGAACACTGAAGTCTTGTACAGCTACACCACTCCCAACTGAAAAAATAACAGCCAACTGTCACTCTGGCCAGAGGCCTTGAATTAACTGACAAAGTAACAAGGTGAAATTGGGTTTTAATTAGAAACAACTAAAAGGAGGGATAGGAACGACTACTCTAAAATCTTAACACCTAATAACAAAACCAAAATGGACAGGGAAGGACTTATTCAACTACACTAATCTAAGCTATCTAACTAACAGGGCCCAAGGAGCTATACTGGAGTCTTTGGGTTTCTGCCTCACACCTGGAACCTGCCAGGCTTGAGTGCAGCTAGGGTTTGTGGCTTTGGGATTTCTCACTGCAATCCACTGATGATGTCTGGATGCCAGGAGCTAAAGATGTCTCAGGAACCAAGAGTAAGGGGTTTGCTTGAAGCACTGTCCTCTTCTCTTGGCTCTGTAGATCTTGTCCTTTCCTTAAATGCCACACCACACAGGATCCCAGGGGAAAACAGGATGCAAGGTGTCCTTTGCTCTGAGGGCTCCCAGGCTGGCAACAGTTTTTGCCTACCACTAATGGAGCCCACACACAGAACACAGATAGACTTCCTCCTCCTTCATTCCAACCTGGAATTCCCAGTTCCAGCTCCTTCCTGCTAGTTACTTCCTAATCAATATATAATCAATACCTAATAACTAGCTAATCTAATCTTACTCATAACAGCACCTATCAGGATCACACATGATCTGGTAGCCTCCGCACTAAAAGATTGCAAAGCTTGGAATATGATATTCAGAAAGGCAAGAGAACTGGGTCTACAACCAAGGATCACCTACCCATCAAAACTAATTATGTACTTCCAGGGGAAAGTTTGGGCATTCAACAAGATAGAAGATTTCTAAGTATTTGCACAGAAAAGACCAGGACTAAATGGAAAGTTCGATATCCAATCATAAAATCAAGAGAAATATAAAAGGGTAAATAAGAAATAGAGCGGAAAGAAAGAAAATTCATATTTTTAAAATGTGCCTCTTTAAGGGCTTCAATTTAATTATTTGTATTCCTATGTGGAGAAATGTTATGTATAATTCTCTGTAGGGAACTTTATTCACTATTATAACATTCACTATTATAGTAATCAGAAAAATTATACATAGAAAGAGGTTGGAATACTAAATGGTCTAAGATGACAAGAGGGTGGGGGGGGAAAGGGGGAGGTGAATAGTAGAGGACACCAAGAGAAACTTGAATAAATGAGAAAAATAGGATTATCTATCACACACGAATAGGGCATGGGAAGGGGAAGGGATGAATACTATTATAAGAAGGAGAGGAAGAGAGCATAAAGGGATAATATTTAAACCTTACTCTCAGTGTAATTAACCCTGAGAGGGAAGAGTAGCTATATTATCATTGGGATATAAAACTCTATCTAACACTACTGAGAAAGTCAAGAGGGATAAACCAAGGGGAGCAGGGGAGTGGGGAGGTAAAAAAAGGAGAGGAGAAGAAGGGGGAGGGAATTAATTAGGCCTTAAAAATAAAAAGAGGGGAATAATAAGGGAGGGGGTAAAAAGGGAAATTAATCAAGGGAAGGGACAGGGGTTACTGGCTTAAAGCTAACCACTGGTTTAAAAGGAAATAGTTTAAGAAGAAGGGGTAGAACTAGGAGAGGATACCAAAATGTCAGTGAATACACAACAAGGTAGTACTCAAGGGAAATTTATACCCTTTAGTGCATATATTAACAAATTAAGGAGGGCAGAGATTAATGAATTGGGAATGCAACTTAAAAAATGAGAAAGCGAGCAAATTTAAAATCCCCAGATGAAAACTAAATTAGAAATACTAAAAATCAAGGGAGAAATCAATAAAATCAAAAGTAAAAGAACTATTGAATTAATAAATAAGACTAGAAGCTGGTATTTTGAATAAACAGATAAAATAGACAAAGTACTGGTCAATCTAATAAAAAAAAGGAAAGAAGAAAACCAAATTGACAGTATCAAAGATGAAAAGGAAGACTTCACCTCTAATGAAGGGGAAATTAAGGCAATCTTTAAAACCCATTTTCCACAATTATATGGCAATAAATATAGCAATCTAGGAGATATGGATGAATATTTACAAAAATACAAATTGCCTAGATTAACAGCAGAAGAAATAGAATACCTAAACAATTCCATATCAGAAAAAGAAATTGAACAAGCCATCAAAGAACTCCCTAAGAAAAAATCACCAGGACCTGATGGATTCACAAGTGAATTCTATCAGACATTCAAAGAGCAACTAATCCCAATACTATACAAATTATTTGATATAATAAGCAGATAAGGAGTCCTACCAAATTTCTTTTATGACACAAATATGGTACTGATTCCAAAGCCAGGTAGATCAAAAACAGAAAAAGAAAACCATATGAGTGTTGGGTTTGTACCCCAAAGAGATCATAGATAAACAGACTTGTACAAAAATATTTATAGCCATGCTTTTTGTGGTGGCAAAAAACTGGAAAAGGAGGGTATGCCCTTCAATTGGGGAATGGCTGAACAAATTGTGGTATATGCTGGTGATGGAATACTATTGTGCTCAAAGGAATAATAAACTGGAGGAATTCCATGTGAACTGGAAAGACCTCCAGGAATTGATGCAGAGGGAAAGGAGCAGAGCCAGAAGAACATTGTACACAGAGACCAATACACTGTGGTAAAATAGAATGTAATGGATTTCTGTACTAGCAGCAATGCAATGATCCAGGACAATTCTGAGGGATTTATGGAAAAGAATGCTACCCACATTCAGAGGAAGAACTGCAGGAGTGAAAACACAGAAGAAAAGTAGCTGCTTGAACACATGGGTTGAGGCAGACATTATTGGGGATTTTGATTCGAAACTACCACACCAATGCAATGATCAACAATTTGGAAATAGGTCTTGATCAATGACACATGTTAAAACCAGGGGAAATGCGCATTGGCCAGGGGTGGAGGGAATGCGAGAGGTGAAGGGGAAAGTAGGAGCATGAATCATGTAACTATGTTAACTTTACTAAAAATGAATATTAATAAATGTTCAAAAAAAGAGTGAATAGCAACAAAACAACAAAAGCAATAGAGTTTTAAGGGGCACATCCTTTTGCCCCAAGTGGAGGGGCTACTGCGCCCTGAGAAGTGCATGGATGAGCTCCACTTAGAAGATATTGTTTGCGGGTCATTTGTTGTGGCCTATCTGCCTGACCATCAGTCCTGAAATTCCGATTGCTATAGTTATTGTTCCAATAGTTATTGTTTCTGAAATTAGTATTTTTTTCTGTAGTTTTTATAATTGTTATTCCTGATTTTTTAAACAGATTCCTGTAATTCTTCATTAAGTGGCTCTTCTTTTTATAGAAGTGGCAGGTCAGAGATTGATAATTAGACTCTTGGAGAGAGGCAAGTGTTATTGGTGTAGTATCATCATGCCCTCTTTCTTTTTTTTCTATTTTATTTTGGAATGATTTCAGTTCTTTTTATATGGTATCCAATAGATCATTAGTTTGTACCATTCTCTCTTCATGTCCTTTAGTGACATACATAGCTATTCTCCTTAATTCATCCAGATCCATTTCTGGTCATTTGGGACAATGATAATTAAAGTAATCCTGAACCACTCTGCTAGAATTGTTTACAAATTGTTGCCTTATTTGTTGTATGCCTTATCTGTTGATAAATCTAAGTCCAAAAATCGAACTCCCAATTAAATAAGCCTGTCTTAGGCACTGAGAGGCAGTTTTGGCATCATTTTGTGTTAGGCGATCAAATTTCATCCAGTTGTCTGGACATTCTGCACATTCTTTCATTATTTTTAATACTGCAGCCATGGGAGTATTTAAATGCAAATATTCCTCAGGATCATTGTAATTCCAGTGAGGATCCTTGTGTGGCCAGTGTATTGCATTTCATCCTCAGGCCTTATTTACATGAGACATGATTTTTTCTTTCTCACTCTGTCAGAAAGATCTGGAGTAATTTTTCCACATCCTTATATGAAGGATTGTATCGGAAAAGTATGTCTTCCATCCTTTTCATTACAGCTATGCGTGCATTGTTATAGTTTGAAACATCTTTTTAAAATTCTGTTATCTTGAGGAGTGAATGGAGTGTTAAATTTATTACAACCCCAGATCGGTCTAATTTAGGCATTTCCCTTAGACCTTAACTCAACCCATTTTTCTCTCAGTCCCTGGTTCCCCTTTCTGAGTCTTTTACCCACTAGGAACTTTTGCGTAGCTGCTGGTCAACTGCAGAAAAGACAGAAAGATTCACCATCAGCTGGTTCCATACTGATTAGAATTTAGTCTGAAATTTTCTTGTCATGAGAGCTGAGGACAGTCATCAGATAGGCTCCGCTTATTTCCCAGGGTTTCTGACCCACATCCTTGGGTGCTATGGGAACTGCATATACCCTCAGACTGCTCCCCAGCTCCATACTGGAAATATCTCTCTGGGGCCTCTATCTGTAATGGACAGCAAAGTAATGCAAACACACACAAGTCCAAATTATATGAATCGTTACCTTTATTTCTGACCATCAGGGAGACCCCAGAGGGGAATGGGGCCTAACGAAGGGGTAGATGCAGAATTTATAGATGGACAGGAAAGTGCACCAAAGGAGGGGATTGATAGTTCTGAACAAAGCATACATTTGTCTCCATATCAGGATTCTGCAGAGCAAGCAAACAATAAATCATAGAGGTAGACTATTTATACTTTTAGCAATTCCTCAGGATTCCAGTGTTTAGCAGTGGGAAGGGGGCATATGTCCTGCCATAAATTTAACCCTAGGGTGGACTGTGTCTGAGACTATGGAGGAAGCTAAACCTTTCAGAGGAGACTAGAAGGGCTGCCTGAAAATATGGATTTGTCACTATCACTGCAGGCTTCCTAGACATGCCTGGGAGTGAGTTTTTGTCTACTTCAGTTTAATCAAAAATTGACATGAAATTCCACTGCAAAGAGAATGAGCAAAAATGACACTATAAGTAAACAGAGATAACTAGGAGAAGACCCAGAAATCCTAAAAAGAATAAATGAAATCATGAGTCCAATTCAGTCTTTACTGAAGATCAGAAATGAAATAAAGGGCGAGGAACATTCCTAATCAGAAATAGATCTGGGATCAACAGAGAAAATATTAGGAACACAGAAAGAACTAGTGAGCTTTCTCTTGGTATTGAGAATGGATAAATTGGAGTGATGGAGCATAGGCACTGAGTCCTAGCAATGATACTTGTATTCTCAGTGTCACCAGTCTTTCCCAGAGCTTTAGAACAAACACTGGGGGGTTTTCATGCTTCAGCAGCTCAGGGAGGGGAACCATCACAGTGGGAAGCACCTGCTCTTGCTCCCATTAAACAGAGGAAGACATGCAAATTGGGCTCCTCCCTCTAGGCATGAACCCAGTACAAAACCTGGGTTTACAGCTCTTGGAGAGGAGCTTCTTTCCCACCTAGAGACTGACTCTGTACAGCCTAATCCATGGGATTTGGACTAAAAGGAATTTTCATTCTGATTATTTTGCAAGGTATTTTTAATTTTTGTTATTTTGAGTTTGGAGGAGGAAAACAAGTCTTTGAAGTGAAAGATTTGTGTGACTATTGCCTTTAATGACTTTTTTCTTGCAGGTGTCCATTGTGACATTCAGCTGGTGGAGTCTGGAGGAGATGTGAGACAGCCTGGAGGATCCTTGAAACTCTCCTGCAAAGCTTCTGGATTCACCTTCAGTAATTATTGGATGCATTGGGTCCACCAGGCTCCAGGAAA
The DNA here is from genome assembly GCF_016433145.1 of Gracilinanus agilis. NCBI lineage: Eukaryota > Metazoa > Chordata > Mammalia > Didelphimorphia > Didelphidae > Gracilinanus > Gracilinanus agilis. Next base: position 435,369,908 of record NC_058131.1, read on the forward strand.
GGGGCTGGAGTGGGTCTCAAGTATTAATAGTGGTGGAGGTACCACAAACTATGCAGACTCTGTGAAAGGCCGATTCACCATCTCCAGGGACAATGGAAACAGCCTATTGCACCTGCAGATGAATCCCCTGAAAGCTGGGGACACAGCCATGTATTACTGTGCGAGAGACACAGTGAGGGAGAGGAGTGAGAGAGGAGGCATAAACCTCCTCCTTCGGAAAGTTCTTGTGGAGAATGACAGAGATTGAAGTCAAGAATGTTCAGTGCAAGGAGCCCAGTTACAATAACAGATGAAGATGAGGCTGACAAGTTTATTTTCAAGGTCTGTGATTTTATCCCAAATCCCAGTGAACATTCATCTTTCTATTTTAATTCCTTTTTGTCTCTGATGCATTTTCATATTTCTTTTTTTAAATTTTATTTATTCATATATTTATTTTTAAGCACTTACCTTCCATCTTAGAATCAACACTGCATATTGGTTCTAAGGCAGAAGAGCGGTAAGGGGTAGGCAATCAGGATTATGTGACTTGCCCACGATCACACAGCTAGTGTCTGAGGCCAGATTTGAACCCCGGACCTCCTATCTCTGGGCCTTACTATCAATCCACTGAGCCACCCAGCTGCTCCCTCTTTCCTATTTCTGATACCCACAGGCACAGAGAGGAGGTGTATTCTTTTTATCATTTACATATTTTGCACGTGGAGACTCTAATTTCTCTGAAGTTGTCAAATTCACAAATGCACAGAAACAGTTACATGACAAATCAGGAATTATTGAACATTTACTACCTGCATCCTGTAGTGTTTTCATATACACTGAGCACTGTTATAGGGGAATTTAGGAAAGATGTTATCTGTTATAGGGGATTTGGAAGGGATATTGTCAGGGACTTGCTAGGTAGGTAATATGGGTTGCAAGTAGGATGTAATAGTGAGATGCAGGATATAATATGAGGCTGAAGTCAGGGACTATAACACTTAGGTAACAAAGATTTTCCAGGGAGAGGATGAATTAATCTAAACAGGCAAAGAGCAGCAGGGCTTATAGCCTAGGACTTAGACTAAAGACAAACTGAAGGGAAATAGACTGACTGAAATTAACTACAGGCTTTAGTTAATTTCACAGGAAGGGACTTGTTTTAAGTTACACCTTCATTCAGGATGGATACCTCGGCTTCCCTTCAAGCCCAGAGTATGTTGATTCTATTCCTCTTCTTCCCTTCCTTACTAATTAACTGACAAAGTAATTAAAAGGTCTGTTTAAACACAAAAGGGGTTTATTGTCTTCTCAGGTTAAATTGTCAGGTAAAAGGATTAAAGCAAGCCCTAACAGTTGCTTAAAGAAACCTGAGGTGGGGAAGGGAAGTAGACATGGAGTTTGAGCAAGGTCCTGCCTTAACTCAGCTCTCAAGGTGATTTTGAAATCAAAAGGTTTAGGATAGGGGCAGCTGGGTAGCTCAGTGGATTGAGAGCCAGGCCTAGAGATGGGAGGTCCTAGGTTCAAATCCGGCCTCAGACACTTCCCAGCTGTGTGACCCTGGGCAAGTCACTTGACCCCCATTGCCTACCCTTAC
>NC_058131.1:435436272-435447724 GCF_016433145.1 Gracilinanus agilis
ATCATGTGTCTCTGGGATTGTCTTAGATCAATGTACTGGTGAGGATAGCTATGTCATTCATACTTGTTCATCAAAAAATATTACTGCTATTTTGTACAATGTTCTTTTGGCTCTATTCACTTCACTTTGCAGCAATTCATCAAGTCTTCCAGATTTTTCTGAGATCATCCTGTTTATTTTTTCTGGGAATTCATTGATGGTGTTTTCAATTTATTTTTCTCAGATTGGACTCTGTAAATATTTTATTTCCTCTTTTATTATTCTGGACAATTTATATTTTTGTATATTTACCTTACATTTCCTACAGATTATCAGATTTACTTAACAACAAAATTAGTCTGGAATTAAATTTATAAAGAAATATTTCCTTAATATCAATTAATATGTACGTATATATATATACATATAATTTTCAAAATATTTCCCATCATCCCTGGCTTTCTTCCTCTCTCAGTGAGCCATCACATATAATAATATTTTAAAATAACATTTTGTTTTTCCCCAATCACATATATAAAAATTTAACATTAATTAAAAATTTTAACTTGCAAATTTTATCTATCTATCCCCATTTACTCCTCCTTCTTGATACAACAAGCAATCTAATATAGATTTTACTCATTCAATCATGTCAAACATTTTTCCAAGGTTAGTCATTTTGTTTAGGAGATTTCAAAAAAAGTTAAAGTATGTTTTGGTCTGGATTCAGACTCCATCAGTTCTTTCTCTGGACGCAGATGGCATTTTTCATTATGTTTCTCTGGGATTATCTTAGATCAGGCAAACTACAGCCTACGGGCCAGATGCGGGCCCCCTGAAATGTTTTATCTGATCCCAGAAGCATTATTCCTAATCTGATGAATATAATGAGTAGGATACAATACAATGAAACTTCAAAAGAATTGCATTAGAAACAGACTAATAGATGAGAATATCCTTTCCTTTGGCCCCCTCTTTAAAAAGTTTGGCCATTACTGTCTTAGATCACTGTATTGGTGAGGATAGCTATGTCATTCATATTTGTTCATCAAAAAATATTACTGCTATTTTGTACAATGTTCTTTTGGCTCTATTCACTTCACTTTGCAGCAATTCATCAAGTCTTCCAGATTTTTCTGTGATCATCCTGTTCATCTTTTCATTGATGGCTTTTTAAACTTATTTTTCTGAGCTTGGGCAATGTAAATATTTGGTTTCCTCTTTTGTTAATCTGGAAAATTTATATTTTGGTAAATATTCACCCTACATTTCCTGCAGATTCTCAGATTTACTGTAATATCATTGAGAAAAATAGTTCCTGATGATTGCTTTAATTTCCTTTTCACTGGAGGTGAATTCACCTTTTAAATTTCTGATACTTATAATTTAATTTTCTTCTTTCATTATTAAAATCAAATTAAACAATGCTGTATCTGTTTTTCCCCCTTGAAATCAACTCCTAACCTTATTTATTAGCTAAATAGCCCCTTTAATTATTTCAATTTTATTAATTTCTTCTGTGATTTTAGGACCTTAAAATTTTGTTCTTTATCTAGTTTTTTAGTTGCATGCCCAATTCATTTATCTGCTTTTCCTCTATTTTTTGCTATAAGCATTCACTGATGTAAATTTTTCCTGAGTACTGATTTGGTTGTATTCTGTAAATTTTGATAAGTTGTATTTTCATTATCATTCTCTTTAATTGATTGTTTCTATAATTTGTTCTTTGACCCACCCATTTTGAACTATTAGATTCTTTGGTTTTCATTCATTTTTTAATTTGTTATTCCTTGAACCCTTGTTGATTAATATTTTTATTACATAAAGCATGAGAAAGCATTGGGAGGAGGGGAAAGGAAAAATAGAATAGGGGTAAATTATCACACATAAAAGACAAATGAAAGAGTTTTTGCATTGAAAGGGAAGATGGGAGAGTAGGGAGAAGATCACATGAAACTACTTTCTTTGGAATTAGTTCAATGAAGGAAGAACATACACTATCAATTCAGTATAGAAATCTACAGGAAAGTAAGAGGGGAAGAAAAATAAGAGAAAATGTTTGAGGATGATAGAAAAGAGGACAATATCCTGCCCTCCTCATTTGAATTTTTAGCCCACACATAATCTGGAATACCATCTGGAACCTCATAGATGTTATTATTTGATTGGTATGATGGTTCCTCACTACATGGGTCTAAAAATAAAATGTGATGGTGTTTTAGAGATCTCTTGGGTAGGTATAAATAAATTTGTCCATCCAGTTGACATTGAATGGTTGCAGCCAATTTGCATAGGAGATCTCTTCCCATGAGGTTTGAAGGACATGATGGCATCAATAGGAAGGTGTGTTCAAGAGTTAGAGGTCCAAATTTTAGCATTTTAACTTTTAGCTTCTGGACTTGTTGTGCTACCCCAGAAGCTCCTCTTACTCTTAAACTGCCTTGAAATTGGCATCCTTCAGGTGCCTCGCGTAATACGGAACAAGTTGCACCAGTGTTCAGTAGTCCTTCATAGTGTACCTCCCCCCTGATTTCTAGGGTAACTAATGGTTCTCCACTGTCATTGGACTTCACTGGCACTAGGGGTAATAAAGAATCCTCAGTATTTTGTGTACACTTATCATTGATTCTGTGTTGCGTATGGTCTTTTGTGTCTAAACCCAAACTTCCTATAGCACCTTTAGGCAAGTTCAGTTTAGAATCAGGAATACAGAAAGCAGGCTTAAAGAGCATTCTCTCATTGAGAGCTGATAAGTCATTGCCATTTGTTCAAATTTCATGTTGGCTTTCGCTAAGGGCTTCAGAAATGGAGGTTTGATTTGATTTACTGTCCACTCTGTTATTTAAAGAACTGTCAAGCCTCAAATCAGAAATTTTCCCCTCAGTAGTATCCAGGAATGTATGGTAGTTAGATTGTGTTCCCTTCAACACTTCAGGTACAACTACTGATTCAAAAGCTGACTGATGTTCTTTATCTTGCTCTGCTGATTTTGTGACTGACATCAGATGGTTTTTGTTATCAATCACAGCAACAGTTTCATTGATGTTATGATTAGCCACACTGGTTACTGGAGAAAACAACTGTTCCCTCTCTCTTCCCCAAAGTTTTCGATGAAATTCTTTAGCTAAGGGGTTGAGAAAGGTGGATTTGGAATTTCCTAAACAGCTGCTATCATCCTGCAACTTAGTGGGTTGTTTCTTTAAAATCAAATCTTTGCTAACATACAGACTGTTTTGCTCTTTAACCTCAATTTGTGATATCTTGTCTAAAGCAATTGAATGGGGAAGAATTTTGGCATCTAATTCCCCTGAGGTTACTGAAAGTGTTCTTTTTTGGAAACTTTGTAAATTCTTGCCATAATATTCTTTATCCAAGTTGCCCCTTTGTTTTATACTTGGAATAAAGAGAGGAATCTTGACGATTCTGAACAAGATCAAGGAGTCTCTTGATGTGAGCTTTTGCGATGTCTTGTTTGACTTGTTGATGACTTGTTTTACTTCTCACCCAATATGTGTGATATGGAATGAGAAAGCTGATCCCTTTTATAATCATCCTAATTAATGCCATACATTTCTCTGTGCATTTGCATTATCTCTTCCCATTGCTCGTTATCTACCACAGATCTATGTGTATCTTCTGTGTAGATTACTTTAGACACTTGCTCTATTTTGCCCAGATTTTTCATTTTGCTTTCCTTACTTAAATTAGATTCTGCCACACCCAAATTACATTGATTAGAAGGTTTTAAATCAGGAATCTCGATTCTTAATGATTTCTTAGGTTTCCTTCCCATTTGAAGATATCTTTCCATATCATCTAATGAAGGTGTTTGTATTTTTTACATGCATGATTACAGCATGCACCATCATGTTTATTCTCATCATTTCTTTTGGATTCATTTGGAATTATAAAAGGTCTTTCTGTTGCCTCTGTCTCTTTGATCTTGATTATTGTTTCTGGAAAAATCTATTTGCTGCCTAAATCTACAAAAACGAAGGACGTGTCCAATCTGTCCACATAGGTAGCAACGTGGGGACGATTTTGATCTTTGGGTGTTGCTAGCAAGTTGCCTATACTGATTTTGTTTTCTACTTGTTTGGACAGCAAAATTTTTCACTTCCTCTATTTATTTTTCCCTCTTTGCCTGTTTCAATTGGCATTTCAAATCAGCTATGACTTCATCTTTATCAATATCAGATTGTCTAGCGAATCTTGCCTCTTTCTGTTTTGAATAGTGTATGTATACTGCATGTTGCCTAACATCCTCCAGTGGCAGTGATTCCCACTGTGGACAACTCTGTTTAAAATAGTTTTGTATCAGGATTGAGATTCCCTTTACAAACTGTCTCCTTATGTGGTCAATTGTATCCTGGGCATGTGTGTCTCTAAGACCAAGAATCGTTTCTGCAGCTTCAATGACCCTATCCAGAAAACTACTCTGGTGTTCTTCTTCCCCTTGCTTCAGATTTTTGAATTTTTGCCATGCATTTGGTCTTTTGGCATGTAATCTCATAGCTTCAATTAAATCTGCTCTGCACCTCAATAAATATCTCATATTAGCATGTTGTGTAAAATCTAGGTCTTGGTGAGCCTGTGGCCACGATTCTAAATTGGGATTCGTCCTAGTTTCATTGAGGAGGGAGAGTAAAATTTCCCCCAAAAGAAATTCAACATCATCAAAACTAGGGTTAAACAAAGTGAACACCCTTTTTAACTCCTTGAGGCTCTTGAAAGGTTTTTCATAGAATTGGGGGAATTGCCTTTTTAGAACTTCCATATCACTAGGAGTGAATGCCTTGTATGTCTTTACATGTACCACCCCCTCTCCTGGTTGAATAATAGTCTTGTCCACAATTGGTAATACAGAGACTACAGCATTTTGGATAGGTTGGTCTTTTTTGGTGTTATTATGTCCTAAAAATTTGGATTCCACAATCTCCAATTGGAGGATCTTGTGCTTGTCTAGTTCTTTACCCTCTTGAATTTGTTTCAACACTTGGAACAGTAGCTTGATATTCTCTACTAGTTCCATGGATTCAGTATCAGTTTTTGGAGGAGATGCCTTGAAGTAATTGTATAGGTGAGTCAAAACTGCCTTAGAAATTATAAGGAAGTGCCAGAGAGATAGGATAATTGCAATAGCCATGGGGATGAAACATATGCACTCAGCTAGTGTAAAGGCAAACCATTTATAGTAATCATATATTTCTAGCATTTGTTGTACTAGATTTGGGACCTTCACTAGCCAAAAGTTGTATAAACCTTGCATAAGAGACCAAGCCAATAAGAAAAGACTGCCTAAAATAAATGTCATTCTTGCCAGATTCAGTTTTGTTGGATCAGAAGACTGCAGGTTTCTTTGTTAATTGTGCTTGCCAGATGTAATAGGGTAATATTACAGGTAATAAGGGGCTTAGGCTATAGGTAGTAGCTGGTTGGAATAGGGAATAAGGCAAGGGACCAAAGGCTGGAGGTAATCAAGGGAATAGGCTATAGAGGTAGTAGGGAAATTAAGGCAGAGGTATGGTTGGAATAGAGGATAGGCACTGTGGATATGGGTTTGTGAATCCCTAATGAAGTAAAGTGAATAATGAAGGTATAATGGTAGAGGTGGTAAATTGAGGTGATAGGAGAAGTAAGGGATAGTCTGAGTTTAGGGAATATAAACACTGAGGTACAAAAAGTTGCAAGGGAGAGGATGAGTTAATCTAAGGCAGGCAACAGCAGCAGGGAAACACAGACTGGATACTTAGATTAGAGACAAAACACTGTAGGGAAACAGACTGAGCCCTTCAAGTAAAGGGGACACTTTTATAGAGCAAGAATAGAGCCAGGCAAGAATGTCTTGAAACTGACTAGAGTCTTCTAGTCAGTTTCACAGGTTCACTAAGAAAGGGACTAGAGGAAGTATTGAAATTACACTTCCTCCAAAATGGATACCTTCAGCTTCCCTCAAACTCCAGAGAGAATGTTTTTCCTCTCTCTCCTCCTCCCTCTCTTATTAATCAACTAATGAAGTAGCCAAAGGGTTTTGATTAAAGACAAAAGGGGTTTATTGTTTCCTAGGGTTGATTGGAAAGGATAGAGAATATTAGGTAACCCTAACAGCCGCCTAGAAAGCTTCAGGTGGTGGAAGGGAGACAGGAATGTGAGACTGAGTAGGGACCAGCCTACTCAGCCCCACGAGGGTTTGTAGCAAAAGGGGTAGGAAAGTTGGATACAATGATTCAATAGATAAATTTGTAACAAGGGTAAGCCGTATTTGACTAAACTATCAAGATTTGAAACTAACACTCAGATCTACTTTCCTTTCAAAACTTCTCAAACATTTAGGTAGGGAAAATGAAGGTGGGAATAAGGTAGGCTAGGGAGATTCAAAGGAATTAGCTAAACTAACAATTTTTAAAGGAAAAGTTGCAAAATATTGGCCAGGTTTCAATCCAAAGGAGGTCAGATTGACCCTGATTCTCTCCACGAGTTCCCAGGGCCAACTGACTTTCCCAAGATTCTAAAGCCCTTTATCAACAGACAAAAGAACTCTGCAGCAAAGCCTGAAAGGCTGTTATGCCCCCTCTTTGCACCACAAGAATGATACACAATAATCATAATGGTACAAAAATGTATACAAGTCTCTCTAATAAAGGCTCCATTACATAGGGAAATCAGTTAAAAATATAAGAATACAAGGATATGAACATGCAGTTCTCAGAAAAAAATAATTATGTGTCTCTATACTTATACAAAAAATGCTCTTTATCACTATTATTTAAAGAAATGCAAATTATCTATCAGATTGAATATAATGACAGAAAAATATAATGGCAAAACATGGAGTGGATGTAGGACAACTGAGACTCTATTGTACTGTTGTGGAGTTGAGAACTGATTCAACCATTCTGGAGAGCAATCTGAACAAATGTCCAAAGGACTATGTAAAACAGTACTTACCCTTTGCCCCAGCAATGCCATTACTCTGTATACCCCAAAGATAAAAAAAAAAAAAGGGAAGGATCCATATGTACAAAAAGTATTTAAGCAGCTCTTTTTTTTCCCTGTGGAGGAATGAATTGGAAAGTGAGAGGATACTCACTCTTCTACTAGGGAATAGCTGAGCAAACTATAAGTTTATTACTGTAAGAGAGTGTGATTATGTTGTAAGAAATGATAAGCAAGAGGAGCTCAGAAAAACTTGGAAAGAGTTACATAAACAGAAAGAAGCAGAACAGAGGGTAACAGCAAATAGAGAAGAAAGCAGAACCAGAAGAACATCATACAAAGTTACAGGAACAGTGTAAAATGAACACCTGTGAATTACTTAGCTACTTTCAGCAATATGATTTAAAACAATTCCAATTCCAAAGGACTCAGGACAAAAACTAAAACAAAACAATTTGCTTCCAGAAAAAGAATTGATGGAATCTGAATGTAGGTGAAAGAAAACTTTTTCATTTTTCTTATTTTTTCTTTTTAGTTTCCTTTCAGAACAGCAGAAAAATATAAAAATATAAAAATTTACACAATGTCACATCTAAAATCTATATGAGATTTCTTAACATCTCCGTGGGAGGATAGGAGATGTGGGATGGAAGGGTAGGAGGAAGAAAGAAAACTCAGGACTCAAAAATTCTTTTAAAAATATTTTGGAAACTGGTTTACGTAATTTTAAGGGAGAAGTAAATAAATAATTTAAAATAATGATTTAGAGCCTCTGAATTTTATATATACATATGTGTATATACATATGCATTAAGAATTGAATTGAAATCAATATTAAAAATATAAAAATAATATATTTTATAATATATAACTATGTGCATTGTAATTATATATTATAACATATTAATAATATAATTTATAATAAAAATAATATAAACTTATAAAAAATTTTTAAAAGACCAGTAATGGGAACTTTATAAGGACGTTGTGCCTTGTCTACCTCCCAGACTGCATGCTGTGCCCCATCCCCCCCAGATTGCATCTTGTGTTGGGTCCCCCACCCTCAGACTGAGTTCTGCCCCACCACCGTGCTTTTGGGGTTAATGTAGACCTTCTTGTTGTAACGAAGAACAGGAAACTAGCAGGTTGTCCATAAACTGATGATTTTTAAAAGATATGGGCCTCGTGGTCTCTTTTTGGGAAAACTGAGGTTACTGGTATCACATTGGTTTAGAAATTATGAATTGTAGTAGAGTTAAATCTAATTGGGTATCCAGAACCTGGTAAACCCCTGGGAGTCGAGGACCACAAAGCTGCCCAAGAAGTAACAACATGGTTCAAACCAGAAAAAAGGAAGATGTTAAAGCCTTTAGGAAAACAATATTGGAATGAAGTCCATTAGTGGCAGTTTCAGTCAAGGTGAGATTGGAACACCCAATCAGGTTTCAGAATTTTAAGTCAGTTTTTATCAAATAGTGAGTCTTTACTATAGAAGTCTGAATCTTTAGTTTGACTGAACTCTATGCTATTTTGTAATTTACTAACACCTAGATTTATCAAACTTTCCCATTTTTTAAACATCAAATGATTTTGATCTCTATTTGGTAATATAATTTGAAATCTGGCACTACTAATCTCATTTCCTTCTCATTTTGCCTGATATTTCCTTGAGATTCTTCACAGTTCTTCCAGAAAATTTTTTATTTTCCCCTCACTCTATAAAGATAGTCATTTGCACATTGATCAATAATCCACATGCAATTCAGTTGCAAAGAAAATAAGCAAAAAATGGTACCAAAAGTAAGCAGAGACAACTAGGAGCAGACCCAGAAATCCTAAAAAGAATAAATGAAGTCATGAGGTCAGTTCAGCCTCTACTGAAGATCAGAAATAGAATAAAGACTGAGCTAACTTCCTAATCAGAAATAGTCCTGGGATCAACTGAGAAAATATTTGAATATGGAAAGAACTAATGAACATTCTCTTGGTATTGAGAATGGATCAGTTGGAATCATGGAGGATAGACACTGAGTCCTAGCAATGACACTTGGATTCTTAGCGTCACCAGGCTTCCTCAGGGCTTTAGAACAAACACTGGGGGTTTCATGCTTCTGCAGCTCAGGGAGGGGAATCATTACAGTGGGAGGCAGTTGCTCTTGCTCCCTTTAAACAGAGGAACATGCAAATTGGGCTCCTCCCTCTAGGCATGAACCCAGCACAAAACCCATGTCTGCTGCTCTGGGAGAGGAGCTTCTTATCATGTGGCCTTTCCCTCCTAAGGACTGACATTTTGCAGCCTAAACCATAGGATTTGGACTAAAAGGAATTTTCATTCTGACTATTTTGCAAGGTGGTTTTAATTTTTGTTATTTTGTTTTTAGAGGAGGAAAACAAGTCTTTGAAGTGATAGATTTGTGTCTCTTGTCTCTAATGACTCTTTGCTTGCAGGTGTCCATTGTGATATTCAGCTGGTGGAGTCTGGGGGAGACGTGAGACAGCCTGGAGGATCCTTGAAACTCTCCTGCAAAGCTTCTCGATTCTCAGTGACTATTGGATGAGTTGGGTCCGCCAGGCTCCAGGGAAGGGGCTGGAGTGGGTCTCATACATTAGGTACAATGGCACTACCACATACTAGGCAGACTCTGTGAAAGGCCGATTCACCATCTCCAGAGACAATGGCAACAGCCTGCTGCACCTGCAGATGAATTCCTTGAAAGCTGAGGACACAGCCATGTATTACTGTGCAAGAGACACAGTGAGGGAAAGGAGTGAGAGAGCAGACATAAACCTCCTCCTTCAGAGAGTTCTTGTGGAGAATGACAGGAAGGGAACTCCAGAACACTGAGCACAAGGAGCCCAGTTACAATACAGGTGAAGAGTGAGGTTGACAAATTTATTTTCAAGGTCTGATTTTCTCCCAAATCCCAGTGAACATTCATCTCTCTATCTTAGTTCCTTTTTCTCTCAGCTGCTCTTTCTTATTTCTGATACCCAGATGCATGTAGAGGAGATGTATTCTTTTAATTGTTTACCTATTTTGCACATGGTGACTAATTTCTCTGAAATTGTCAAATATGAAGCACAGTCACAGTCACATAATAAATCAGGAATTATCAAACATTTACTACATACATCCTGTAGTATTTTCATATGCACTGAGCACATAGAAACATACTCGTGTAAGAAAGCCAGTTAGTATGCTGAGTTAGTCTGAGGGAAAGCTTTTTATTTATTTTTATTATTTTTAAAAATTTAATTGATTAATTAAGAAAAATTTTCCATGCTTATATGACGAGGGAAAGGTTTTTAAAACCTTGTTTTTAACCTTTACTTCTCAGTCAGCTACCTAAGAATTCTCCCTACTGTTGAAATGATTATCTGGGACAAGAATGACAGGACTGGTAGTTGAGAACCTTGGAATGTCCCCAGGTGCCATGAGCCAAAGGCAAAAAATAGTTGGCCCAAACCCTATAAATACCCCCAAGTGACAAGACAAGCTGGCTCAGATTGGAGCAGAGAATTGGGAAGGTGGAAAGTGAAGGGCGAAGGCTAGGCCTGAAACCAGTAACGTTATCTTACTGAGAGAGCCATAGCAATCACCATCCTTGTTAATAGAGCTGAGAGAGTTTGTTGATATCATCAATCAAGATCATCAAATAGCCTTCCCTAAATCTGGCTTGATTGTGGCCAAGTCAGGTCAGAGTTAGTGAGAGGGTAAAGAACCTACTTTAGTTTCTACTAAATCTAGCAATCTCCAGACCTTGAACAATAACCTAGATTATTAGCCTAAATAATTGGCAATAGGGTTCCTAAATCCTCAGTCCTATTCCCTTATTTCCTAAACCCATTAATAGATTTAAATACAGTGTTTACCATCAAGTACCTTTCCTGAGTGGTGATTATACCAAAGCCCTTGGGAAGGGGAGATCAATACGCAATCAGATTAATTATCCACACAACGTCTCAGGGGTTTCCTGCCTGGGCAAACTGTTAGAAAGGGTAGCTGACAAGCTTATTCAACCAAGCCTGTCAAGGAGGAGAGGCATAGATTATACCAACAACAACTGAATATAGGCCTGTGAGAGGAGAGTGTGCTTTCTCCCTCACCAACTAAAACCAGCTAAGCCCTGGGCATATAGTCCCTCCTCCATTTACACTATCATTTCTCTAAGACCTTCTTATACCATTATAACACTACTCTCTTCTCATTTGAATCATGGACCAGAAGGAGTGGAGGCAGCACTGACCCCAATTTCTCAGAGTTTTGGTGATCCTATCAAAATACCTTTGACCTTATTTGGAAGATGCTTACTCTGGTTTATAAAAGCAGGATACAGCTGGATGTATAGGAGATTCTCTCAATGCTTCTCTCTCTATGGAATTTGTACAAATTCCTTTTAACTTTTAGTTCTTGAGTTGGTTTAATCAGAGTTAAGGCTAGATCATGGATTTAACACCTACCCATAGATATATTCTATATAGTGTATATATATGCAAATATGCATTTATATATATATATATATATATATATATATAT
>NC_058131.1:435447741-435512497 GCF_016433145.1 Gracilinanus agilis
TATATATATATATATATATATATATATATATATATGATCCTCCTCATATATGGGCACCATATTTTATATTGGGAAGCTAACTGCCTTCATATTGGACCCAGAGGAGGACAACCAGGTGAACATTTGTAAATGGCACTTGTATGATACAAGTCCTTAAAGTCTTTAAAGAAAAAAAATATATATATATATATTTATATATCCACAAATATACATATATAGGAGGAACATGAAGCTGTAATTGGAGGGAGTATGAGGCTTTTTCTCAGACTTCTCATATTATCAAAATCATATTCCTCTTGTTCCTGTGGATGGGGATTCAGTGCTGGCTTGCAGTGGGGAGTCTTGTTGGTGATCTTCACTGGGTTTGGCTGGAGTCCTGGACTGGGGGCTCACAACTGGAGGCTTGGTCCTGGTTGGGGCCCTCTTGTTGACCTGTGCTAAAGGCAGGGACGCTGTGGTGGTTTGTGCCATATAGAAGCCTTGTTCCAGCTGGAGGCTTGGGCCCCTTTGAGACCTTGCTGCTGTCTTCTGCTGGCTTTGTCAGATATCATGATTGCAACTTCTGCCTTCTTTTTCTCAATTGATGCCCAATACATTTTGCTCCAGCCTTTAATCTTTATTTTGTATGTGTGTCTACCTGCCTCATGTGTGGTTCTTGTAGACAACATATGGTAGGATTTTGGTTTCTAATCCATTCTGCTATTTCTTCCATTTTATGGGTGAGTTCATCCCATTCACATTCAGATTTATTATTACCAGCTGAGTATTCTACAACATTTTGATTTTCTCTTTTTCCTGACCTTTCTTCTTTCACTATTTCCTTCTATACCAGTGTTTTGTTTTTAATCAGTCCCCCTAATCCCCACCCTTATTTTATTTCCCTTTCTCCCCCACCCCTTCTTATTGCCCTTTTATTTTCCTTTAAGGTCTTTTTGAGTTATGCCCCACACCCTCCCTCCCTAGTATTGCTTCCCTCCCCACTAGTCCATTTGTTCTCCTTCTGCTTCTCTATAGGGCACAAATCAATTCTCTGCCCCAATAGTTCTGATTCTTCTTCTCTCTTAGAGTCAGTTTCAATGCACATATGACTTAAGTATTTCCTGTCTCCAAACTCTTTACCTTTCCAGTGTATTGGTCTTCTCCCCTGCTCACACCATGCACTTCTTAATGAAATATAAATTTACCCCATTTTGTCTTTTTTCTCATTTCTCTTAATATTATTCCCTTTTTTACCTCATGATATATATATATATATATATATATATGTGTGTGTGTGTGTGTGTGCACATATATATATTTATACATACATGTATATGTCTTGACATTTCATCCTATACAGTTTGTTACTGTTCCCTCTAAGTATACTTCTTTTAGCTATCCTGATGATGATAACAATTTTTAAGAGTTACCAATATCATCTTTTCTTATAGGAATACAAATTATTTGAATTTATTGGGTCCCTTAAAAAAAGTTTAGATTTTTTCCCTCTCTCTTAATTACCTTTTGGTGATTCTCTTGAGTTCTGTGTTTGGACATCAAATTTTTTGTTTAAGTCCAGTCTTTTCTTTATGAATGCTTGGAAGTCTTCAATTTTATTAAATGACCACACTTTCCTCTACAAGAATATAGTCAGTTTTTCTGGGTAGTTCTTGGTTGTAGGCCTAGTTCCCTTGCTTTCTGAAATATTGTATCCCATGTTTTTTGGTCCTTCACTGTAGATGTAGCCACATCCTGTGTTATTCTAACTGTGGTTCCATGGTATCTGAATGACTTCTTCTTAGTAGCTTGTAATATTTTTTTCTTGGTCTGGGTAGTTTTTGAATTTAGCTATAACATTCCTGGGCATTGTCAGTTGGGGATTAAATGTAGGAGGTGATCTGTGGATTCTTTCAATCTCCACTTTTCCCACTTGTTTGAGAATGGCAGGGTAGTTTTCTTAGATAATTTTGTGTAGGATGATGTCCAGGCTTTTCCTTTTGTCATGCTCTTCTCATACTCCAATAATTGTCTCTCCTAGATCTGTTTTACAGATCTGAGGTTTTGTCAATGAAATGTTTCATATTTCCCTCAATTTTTTCATTCTTTTGATTTTGTTTTATAGATTCTTGCTGCCTTGTGAAGTTATTTGCTTTTAGTTGTTGGGATTCTAATTTTTAAAGACTGAATTCCTGGCTTTTTGATTATCCTTCTCCTTCTGGTCTGATTTTCATTGTAAATCATCTTTCACTTTCTTTGCCTCATTTTAAGCTGGTCAGTTTTGGCTTTTAAGACATGATTTTCTTATTTAAGTTCATTTATTTTCTTTTCCCAATTGTCTTCAGCCTCTCTTCATTGTTTTTTTTTTAATTCTTGAGTTAATTGAATTTTGAGTTCTTCCAAAGCCTGTGTCCATTTCACTGGAGTTTCTGTGCTTTTTCTTGGTGTTCCTTGGTCCTCCTCTCATCCATTTGCTCTTTGTTCATTTCCTAAATAGAAGCAGTCACTTGTAATTTCTTTTTTCTTTTTCTGTGTTTTACTCATATTTTTCCATTTTCTCCCCCTGTAATTGGCTATAATCTTGCTTCTTTGATTATTTACTGGATCTTTGGATTTGGGCTATTCAGTCCTGAAGGACTTCTTCTCTGCTCTGTTGACTCATTAAATTGACTCACTGTAGACTCACTGGCTCTGAGGCCAGATCTTCCCCACTGGTAGTAAAAGCTAAAAATTTCGCTACTTTCAATGCAGTCTATGGGAGAGGGGTGTTGGAGCTTCCCTGACCTCTGAAGACTTCTTATCTGTAGTATTGATAAGATTAAGGCAGGGTGGAGTTGATCTGCAGAGCACAATGTACCCTGAGGCCAAAATCTGGAGAAAAAATGGAGGGGGGAAGCATCACAAGATGGAGTGTTTGGCTGCCCTCTCTCTGTGCTTCTCCTCCAGCTGCATCCCTGCCATTTGTGATCAAAGCCTTGAGTCTGGCACAGTTGTGCCAGTGAGTTACTCCCTCCGGAATAGCGCCCTTGCCCGCCCAGTGATTCCAGGATCTTCTGGAGACTCAGTACATTAGGTGGGGGAGGGGACATGGAATCTTCTTTTTCCTTTCCCCTCAGACCCAACAGTTCAAACTTTCAGGCTTTTTTTCTGGATACCTTTTAAGTTGAGTTTAGCAGGAGGATCCCCCAACTCTGTTTTGTTGTCAGATTTTGTTTTCTGTCCCCTCCAAGCCCTTTGACCTTGATAGGAGTTGAAGGGTTTACAGAGATCTGGAGCCTTGCTGCTTCTAAGCCTCCATATTCCCAGAATTCCTGTCCCTTGCTAGAGATGGAACCTCACAACTCACTTTTCTGGCTAGAGTTGGACTGAACCTTTCCTGTTAGGTGGGCTAGAGCTCTCCTTTCACTGGCTGGGATACAGCCTACTGTTCAGTCAGTCTGCTCCTACTGTGCTTCCCTGTAGCCCCTGTGGGACAAATCTTTCCTGCTGGCTCTCTGGGCTGCACTGGTCTAGAGGACTCTTTTATTACTTCTAAATTCATAGCTCCAAGGAACCAAAGACAATCCAAAAACATCACCTTGAGTTTGGAGTTAAAGATAAAGCAGAATTGGGCTGCAAATTCAGAACTACTACAGACAGACACTTGTAATCAAAAAAAGTAAAATACATGTCTTCACATTTGCAATTTTGAATGAAGATTTTGTGGGAAAGTGGTCTTTCTGCTGGTCTAGTTGGATATTATTTCCATGCTCTCAAAATTCCCGAGTGAAGATATGCTGTAACAGGCATTTTTATTCCTGTGGAATAGACAGCCTTCTGTTAGTTGTGGACAGAATATTGGAAAAGGAAAAGCATATAGTAAAACTTATGCAAAATTTAGATTACCAAAGTTAATTTACTTTATGAACTATATTCATATTGGCTATCTTTCTATAAATGAAAGCAGAAGGTATACAAATATCCTATTTCATGAAAGAATTATTTATTGATACTTAAGAGAAGAAGAAGCAGGAATTGTGAAAATAGTCTCAGTGGGAATACAAAGGAAACAAGAAATATGTTTTCATGGATATTTTGTCTCCTTTCATGGTAGTATTCATGGTGAGTATAAGCAAACAGGCTAGCATGAAGGTAATTCCTCCTAATTCACTAATATTTTGCTTCCAACTACTCTATACATATCTTATTTATACCTACTTATTTACATCTTATATCTGCCATTATAAGCTCCTTGTAGACAGAAACTGTTTTTTTAGCTTTTTTTTTTATCTCGAGCCCTTACTGTAAGTGTGTTAAATGGTTTTAATTGAAGAAAAATATCATATTCCTCTCATTTCGTAAATGATCCTCTTGCTTTGACTGGATATATCTGTCTGTGCCTCAGATCCCTGATCTGTGAACTCTGGATTACATTGACTTCTCCACACTGTTTTAAAAGTTATTAAGGTTCATAAGGATAAAGTTTTTTAGAAATATCCTTGGAATTTGTGAGAGCAAGCTCTTCCCTTCAAATATATTTTCTTTAGGCATTTCCTAGTGAATCACTGAGCCCTTGATATGTTAAAGATATCTCTTTCCCTCTCAACTTACTTGGGCTTTTTGTTGTTGTTGTTTTCTGTTATTGAATACCAGGCTACTTTCCAATATTTCCATTCAAATATCTGAGTCCCAGAATGCAAAATGAACCTCACAGGTATAGGGTAAGACTCTTGAACTAGATATCATGCTGGAAAAGTATATTATAAAGTGAGAAGTCAGATAAAACAAAATTCAAGGAAAGAATTACAAAGCCCAGGATAGGGTCAAGGATTATTACAGGTTTTTCTGTTTCATTCCATTCTTTTTTATTAAATGTAAGGAGATACACTGTTGTGGGAAAATTCAGGAGACAAAAGGGAGGAAATGTTGAAGAGCAGTTGTGCAAGGATGAAATGAAGGTAAAACAGATTCAAAAATATTTTCAGTTAAGGTTACTCAAGGCTACCTATTGTAATAATGAATAAGGTAAGGTAGATAAGTGTAAAATTTAGAAAAGTCTATTTGATAATGCAAATGGAGAAAGGAGTAATATATATTTTTAATTTAATTTTTAAGAGTGCCTTTGCACTAGTCTAGAAATATATCTTTTATAAATCTTCATAGAAAAGCATTTATTTTCCTCTCCTTTCCATTTCTTTGAAAGAAAAACAATCTTTGCATAAATAGAAAAAACAAAATCCCATATTGCCTAGAATGAAAAATATACACCTCAACACGAATATTTAAATCCTTTTATGTTAGAGAACTTCAACCATTCGTATATTAGAGAACTGGAAACCAGGGTCTGTGGGAATATAAAAAGACCTTAACACTTTTCTATATGCTCTTTAAACTGTGTCTAGATCTGAAAAGACAAAGACTCTGTACTTGCTTCCTAAGGTAATTAGGTGGTACAATTGACTCAGACATTTCCTAGCTGTATGACCCTAAACAAGTCACTTAACTTTGTCTTGGTTTAGTCATCTGTGTGGAATGAAATTCAATGTATTATTCTCAGAGTAGTATTTGGCTTGTTTGTAGATAGAATTCACTCTCCAAGGCTCATCGAACCCAGCTTGTCTTAACCAGCATTCTAGGAGAGATAATTTGAGAATTATTGGACTACCTAAAAGCCATCATCAAGAAAAAACTTTGGACATTACATTACAAGAAATTATCAAAGAAAACTGCCCAGAGATGCTTGAAAAAGAAAATAAAATTGAAATTGAAAGGTCACAGGTCACCTCCAGAAAGAAATACTCAAAAGGCAACTTCCAGGAATGTAGTAGTTAGATTCAAAAGCTATATCAAGACAGCAGCAAGGCACCTCCAAACTCATCTGCTGATGTCCTGAGTCCAGGCACAAGCTGGCAGTGAGATCCTGAAGCCTAGCCCAAGGCATTCCATACTGGTCCTAGGGCAACTGAATCAGCAGCAGTTAGAAGTGCCTTCAGATCTCTCAGCCTACTTGCAGTAATATGAAGTGAGTTAGAAAACTGGTCAGAAGGAGATTTAAGGCAACTATTTCCTGGCACTGAGTGGACAACTCCATTGCATTGTCCACAGGTATTTCAATTTAAAATCCCAAGGAAAGGGTGAGCACTAGCAGGAGCAAGAGACTTGGTCACAAATCCTGGTTAGAAAGGCAATTTTATAATCAATCACAGAGTTGAGTACAGATCAGAAGAGTAATGATCACATCTCTTCTGAGATCATATCACTTTGGAATAACTAAAATTTGTAGATATCCAGAACTGGCGCTCTAAGGATAGCAGCATGAAAAACCTAAAGTTTAGGAGGGTGCCTCCTCCACCCAGGGAATAGAAGCCCATTTAATTTTTTTATATTTATTTTATTTTAATAACAAATTTCCATATAAGTTTTCTGAAGTTATATGATTCATGTTGTTTCCCTTCCTTCTTCCTTTGCCCCTCCTAGAGTTGACAATCAATTCTCTTTGGGTTACACATGTATTACCAAGCAAAATATGTTTCCATATTATTCATTTTTGTAAGTGAATAATCTTATAAAACCCCAAATCATATACCCAAATAAACAAGTGATAAGTCATATGTTTTCATCTGCATTTCTACTCCAGAAGTTCGTTCTCTAGTGGTGGGTAGCATTCTTTTTCATAAGTCCCTCAGAATTGTTCTGGATCATAGTATTGCTATTAGTAACAAAGTCTATCACATTTGATTATTCCACAATATTTCAATTACTTTGTATAATCTCCTGGTTCTGCTTATTTCACACTGTATCAGTTCACATAGGTCTTTCCAGTTATTTCTGAAATCATCTTGTTCATCATTCCTTCTAGCACAATAGTATTCCATCATCACCATATACCACAATTTGTTCAGCAATTCCCTAACGGAGGAACATCCCTTCAGTTTCCAATTCTTTGCTACCACAAAAAGATCAGCTATAAATATTTTAGTACAAAAAAGTCCTTTCCCAATTTTTGATCTCTTTGGGATACAGAACTAGTAGCGGCATTGCGAGATCAAAAGGTATGTGCTTTCTTCTATTCCTTTGGGCATAATTCAAAATTACCTTCTGGAATGGTTGAAATAATTCACATCTCTACTAGCAATTGTCTCAATTTTGGCACATTCTCTCCAACATGTGTGATTGTCCTTTACTGTCATATTGGTCAATCTTACAGGTATAAGGCGGCACCTCACAGTTGTTTTAATTTGAATTTCTTTAATCAAGAGGGATTTAAAACATTTTTCCTTTTGATTATTGTTAGCTTTGATTTCTTCATCTAAAAGCTGCCTCTACATATCCTTTGACCATTTATCAATTGGGAAATAACTTGGATTCTTATAAATTTGACTTAGTTCTTCATATGTTTGAGAAATGAGACTTTTATCAGAGAAAACTGTTATAAAAATTATTTCCCAGTTTTTGCTTCCCTTCTAATCTTGGTTGCATTGGTTTTGTTTGTATAAAACTTTTTTTTAAACCCTTACCTTCAGTCTTGGAGTCAGTACTGTGTATTGGCTCCAGGGCAGAAGAGTGGTAAGGGTAGGCAATGGGGGTCAAGTAACTTGCTCAGGGTCACACAGCTGGGAAGTGGCTGAGGCCAGATTTGAACCTAGGACCTCCCGTCTCTAGGCTTGGCTCTCAATCCACTGAGCTACCCAGCTGCCCCCTGTATAAAAACTTTTAATTTAATATAATCAAAATTATTCATTTTACATTGTGTATTGTTCTCTATCCTTTGTTTGGTCATAAATTCTTCCTTTCTCCATAGATCTGACAAGTAAACTTCTATATTCTCCTAATTTACTTATAATATCACTCCTTATGTTTAAATCATTTTGAACTTATCTTGGTATAGGGGAGAGATACTGATCTAAACCTAGGTTTTTCCCATACTGTTTTCCACTTTCCCCCACAGTTTTTGTCAAATAGTGAGTTCTTTGGGTTTATCAAACACTAGATTGCTGAGGTCATTTAACCCTATTCTATTCCATTGATTCACTCTTCTATTTCTTAGCCAGCACCAGATTGTTTTGAGGATTACTACTTTATATTACAGTTTAAGAAGTGGTACTGCCAGGCTCCTATCCTTCATATTGGTTTTTATTTCTTCTGTTGATATTCTTGACCTTTTTTTCTTCTGGATGAATTTTGTCATGATTTTTTCTAGTTCTAAAAATATTTTTTGTTAGTTTGATAGGCATGGCACTGAACAAGTAAATTAATTTAGATATGGTTGTAATTTTTATTGTATTAGCTCATCCTACTCATAAGCAATTGGTATTTTTCCAATTGTTTAGATCTAATTTTATTTGCATGAAAAGTTTTTTGTAATTATATTCATAAAATTCCTGTGTTGTCTTGGCAAGTAGATTTTGAAATTTCTTATATTGTCTAGAATAATCTTAAATGGAGTTTCTCTTCCTACCTATTGGTGCTAAGTTTTGTTGGAAATAGAGAAAAATGTTAGTGATTTATGTGGGTTTATTTTGTAACTTGCAATGTTGCATAAGCTATTAATTATTTCAACTAGCTTTTAGTTGATTATCTAGGATTCTCTAAGTATAACATCATATCATCTCCAAGAATAATAGTTTAGTTTCCTCATTGCCTTCTTCAATTCCTTCAATTCCTTTTTCTTCTCTAATTGCTAAAGCTAGAATTTCTAGTACAATATTAAATGATAGTGGTGATAATGGGCATCCTTGCTTCACTTCTGATTTTGTTGGAAAGGTTTCTAACTTATCCCCATTGCAGATGGTACTTCCTGATGGTTCTAAATAAATATTACTTATTATTTTAAGGAAATATCTTTTTATTCCTATGATTTTTAGTGTTTTCAATAAAAATGAGTGTTGTTTTGAGGATTGTTTTTGCTCTTCCTGGCTTAGGTATCAACACCTTATTTGTGTCATAAAAAGAACCTAGTAGGATTCCTTCTTTGCTTATTTTTCAAAATAGTTTGTACAGTATTGGGATTAAATGATCTTTAAATGTTTGATAGAATTCACTTGTGAATCCATCTGAACCTGGGGATTTTTTTCTTGGGAAGTTCATTGATGGCTTATTCAATTTCTTTTTCTGAGATGGGATTATTTAAGTACTATATTTCCTTTTTTGTTCCTCTAGACAATATATATTTTGTAAATATTCATCCATTTCACCTAGATTATCAGATTTATTGACATGTAATTGGGCAAAATTGCCCCAAATAATTGCTTTAATTTCCTCTGCTTTAGAGATGTGTTATAATTAAAGGAGGTCACTTGTATCTATTTGAGGTAGTAGAAATGATGTACAGAGAGGATAAGATGACACTTCTCCTTTATAACAGTTGCCCAGGCAGGATCCTTCAGGTCAAAGAGATTTATCCCTTCAGGACCTACCTGAGGTTAATTGATATATTGATATGGGCTCTTCAGCTAGGATAATGACGATATTCTGACTGCGTTGTCTCCCTTCCCAAACAAGCTTTGAAACTGATTTAGGAAGGTACTTTAAACTTTATATATTAATAAGAAGGATAAGGGTAAAGGACTGAGGTATAGGAGACCCTACTTTAATTATTACTAATGAAACTCTCAACTGCTGGCAAATGAAGAAATAATGTTAGCTTCCCTCTGGTTCAGCCTGGCCAGGACTAAACCAGAGTTGGTAAACTGCTGGGAAATCTTTAGCTTCTTCTTCTGTATATCTTAAGCCTAACAGTTGAGATATATCCACCCTTTCCACCCTCTTCTTTGTCTCCTTCCCACTTCCCGGATCCCTCCCAGGTCCTGGGAAGCCTAGATATATAAATGATGAAATTCCTAATATCTAGGGACAATAGACACCAAGGTAGTGATCAAGTACAGGTTAATAATGGTATATCAAGTACAGGAAGAGCTTGCAGAGAGATGTTTGCACCCTCTCACTCCAAGACCAGGATCCACCAATCTCTAGCCTCAGGACAGGTACAAGACCCAGAACTTCTGCTCAGGGTTCTCAACTTCCCCCTCCTGCCTTTTGCATGCCTCCCTGGGAACATTCCATCCAATTGACTTATCTGTCAATCATTGAATGAACTTCAAGCTCCCAGAGATTCAATATAACAGGTGATCACCTCTAATTATTTTTGATACCAGCAATTTGGTAGTCTTCTTTCTTTTTTTAAATCAAATTAACTCTTTTATTTTTTCCCATAGAACCAATTCCTACTCTTATTTATTAGTTTGATAATTCTTTGACTCAGGGATATAAATTTTCCCTGAGTACTACTTTGGCTGTATCCCATAAATTTTGATATGTTGTCTACTCATTGTCATTCTCTGCAATGAAATCAGTGATTGTTTCTATGATTTGTTCTTTGACTCACCAGTTTTGAAGAATTAGATTATTTAGTTTCCAATTAAATTTTAATTTGCCTCTCCAAGAACCTTTATTATTATAATTTTATTGCATTGTGATCTGAAAAAGTTTCATTTATTATTTTTGTTTTTCTGCATTCAGTTTTGAAGTTTTTACACCCTAGTACATGATCAATCTTTGTATATGTACCATGTACTGCTGAAAAGAGCATACATTCCATTTTGTTCCTATTCAATTTTCTCCACAGGTCTATTAAATTTAATGTTTCTAAAATTCCATTCACTCCCCTTACTTCTTTCTTATTTCTTTTTTGATTAGATGTATCTTGTTCTGATAAGGGAATGTTGAGGTCCCCAACTAGTATAATTTTATTATTTCTTCCTTAAGCTCCTTTTGTTTCTCCTTTAAAAATCTGGATGCTATACCATTTAGTGCATATATGTTAAAGTTCTGATATTTCTTCATTGTTTATACTGCTTTTGGTCAATTATCTCTTATCTCTTTTAATCAGATCTATTTTTGCTTTAGCTTTGTATGAGATCATGATTTGTCTTTTGTCTTTTTTTTTTGCCTCTAATTGCTTTTTTTGGTCTCAGTTGAAGCCCAGTAGACTCTGTTCCAGTCTCTTATCTTTACTCTGTGTCTACCTGCCTCAATTGTGTTTCTTGTAAATAACAAAAGGTAGGATTCTGGTTTTTAATCCACTCTGCTATCTGCTTCTCTTTTATGGGTAAGTTCATCCCATTACATTCACAATTCCGATTACCATCTGTGTATTCCCCTCCATCACTATTTCTCCTCTTTTAATCCTGTCCTTTCTCCTTTCATTCTTTCTCTTCACACCAGTGTTTTTCTATTAGTCACTCTCCCATTTCCCCTTCCCTTATATAACTTCCCTTACCAAAACCACCCTTTTTATTTCCCTTCTACTTCTCTATAGGGTCTTTAATCACTACCCCCCACCAATGTCTCTCTCCATTATATTACTCCCTTCTACACCACCCCTTTTCTTATTCCCCTTTTACTTCTCTATGGGGTAAGATAGGAATCTATACCCCAATGAATCTGGCTTGTCTTCCCTTTCTGAGCCAATTGCAATGAGAGTAAGGTTTAAGCATTACCCATCACCACCCTTAACCTCCCCTCCACTATAATAGTTTTTCATCCTGTGCCTCTTTATGTGATATAATTTATCCCATTTTACTTCTCTCTTCTCATTTGTCTTAGAACAATTTTTTTACCCTGTCTTTTTTTACATATCATTTATATCATCAGCTTACTACCACAAACTCTATTTATGTATGCTTCTCCTAACTACTATGTTGATAAAAAAATTTTAAGAATTTCTGATATTATTTTTCCTTATAGGAATATAAACAATCTGAATATACTGAAGCCCTTATTTTTTCTCTTTCTTATTTATCTTCTGATGATTCACTTCTATTTTGTATTAGGAAATCAAATTTTCTGTTTAAGTATACCTGTTAAAGAATATAGTCAGTTTTGATGGATAGATGATTCTTCATTATAAACCCAGTATCCTGGCCTTTTGGAATTCACATTCCACACCTTCCACATCTTTAATGTGGAAGCTGCCAGATCTGGTGTAATCCTAACTGGGGCTCCATGATATCTGAATTGTTTCTTTCTGGGTGTTTGCAGTATTTTCTCCTTGGCCTAGGAGCTCTTGAACTTGGGCTACAACATTTCTGAGAATTGTCATTTAGAGATTTATTACAGGAGGTGATCTGTGGACTCTTTCTGTTTCTACTTTACCCTCTTGTTCAAGAATATCAGGGCCGTTTTCTTGGATTATCTCTTATAACATGATGTCTAGGATTTTGGGGTAGGGGGTCATGACTTTCAGGTAGTCCAAGAATTCTTAAATTACCTCTCCTGATCTATTTTCCAGGTCAGCTGTTTTTTTCAATGAGATATTAAATATTTTCTTCTTTTTTTTTCATTCTTTTGATTTTGTTTATTGGGTCTCATGAAATCATTGGGTTCTGTTTGCCCAATTCTAATTTTAAAGACTGTATTTCTTCCATGACCTTTTCATTGTTCTTTTCCATTTGGTCCATTCTACTTTTCATGGCACCCTTTTTTTTCATTGGATTTTTTTTCCCCAGGGGATCAATTCGGTTTTAGGAAAAAATTTTCTTTATTGGATTTTTATGCCTCTTTTTCCCAGTTGACCAATTTTGTTTTTTAAGTCATTACTTTCTTTTTGCTTTAATTTCATTTCTTTTTCCCATTTTTCTTCTCAATTTTTGAATTCCTTTTTTAGTTAGTCCAGAGCTTGGGATCAATTCCCTCTCTCCCCTGCCTTTTTTTTAAAGTTTTGCATGTGATTGTTTGGTTCTATTGTTTCCTCTTGGTCCCTGGAGAAGTTTTCAACTATTAAGTGTTTTTTCAGCTCTTTGCTCATTTTCTCAGCTTTTTTTTTTTGCTTATGAACTGGGAATTCTGAAAACTGATTGATGATTCTGTCTCCTCCACTGGCTTGCAGGATTAGGTACTGTGAACTATTTTATCTTGGGACTAAGTCTTCATCCTAACTGTAGAGGCTAGAAAGGGCCCAGTATGATCAACTTCTTCCAGGCTGCAGGGTAGTGCTAGGACCTAGGATTTAAGGGATTGAGTCTGAGGCACTCTTTTGTTGGAGAAACCTGAATTCCAGGATCCTGAAGTTGGCCTATGCACAGATTAAAAATCTGGCCCAATAGGAGAGAGTGGGGTGTGTTGGCCAACACTCCTCTGTGTGCTATTTTGCTTGAGTTACCCCTTATCCCATGAAAATCAAATCTTTCTGCCTATCTTTCAAGTTGTTTTCAGTGGGAGAGCCTTCTCACTCCAACTGCTGTTGGATATTGACTCTCATTTGGAAGGATTGTCAGAGAGGTTTCAGCTTTTGTTGCTACTAAGCTGCGATCTTGGCTTAATCCCCCAGGCTGGCCATGAACCCATTTTAATATAAAATGACTGTCAATAAAAAGGGAAATGAACAAACTTTTTAAGAGTCAAAAAGTGTGAAGGAAGCACAAAAAATACTGAAGAAAATAACATCTAAAAAAAATCCTAAATAAAGATCAAAAGGTACAAGAGCACACAAATGCAATTGAAGACCTCTCCTTAATAGGAGGAATGACCAAATGAAAAATAATGTACAAAAATCCATTCAAGAAAAGAACTCAAAAGGTAAAATTCTGCCAAATGGAAGTGGAGATACAAAAACTTACTGAATATAATTTTTTTAAAAAATAGAATTGGACAAATGGAAGCTAAGGATTTCATGAGACACTGATTGACCACAACAACAACAACAAAAAAATTTTTTTAAATAGAAGAAATGCAAAACTAACTTGGAAAACATATCCAGGAGAGGTAATTTAAGAACTATTTACTAGAAAGCCATGATGGAAAAAGTCTAGATATCATATGATAAATAATTAAGAAAAGTCTCTATATGTTAAAAAATATTTATAGCTGCTCTCTTTGTGCCAGCAAAGAACTGGAAATGGAGGGAATATCCATCCATTGAGGAATGGCTAATCAAATTGTGGTAAATGATTATGATGGAATACTACTGCACTGTAAGAAACAATGAGTGGACTAATTTTTTAAAACTTGGAAAGAATCACATAAGATAATGAACAATGAAATGAATAGAACCAAGAAAAAAATGTATAATTAAGAAATTAATACTTAAAGAATATCTTATTAATATCCATCTCTAGAGAATGAAGTGAAAAATGCAAACACAAAAGATATGATCATAAAATCCTACACATACAAACACATATACATAGCCGTTTGCTGGCTGATGCCTTCTATGATATGGGGAGAAGAGGAAGAGGCTGAGATACTTGGAAATAAATTCTTTTAACAAGAAATAAATAAATAAGAAATGATTAAGGAACTTCTCCTTGATGTTTCCGAACAAGAAGGAAAAAATAGAAATTGAAAGAATTCATTGATCACCTCCTGAAATTCCCAAATTAAAGCTCCCAATAATATTTTAGCTAAATTTATGGATTGGAGGACCTCCAGATGGTCCCTTCAAGACCATGTATTCCTCTGTAGTCTCTCCTATAACCCAATTCCTGCTTTCCTTTTTGTGTATAGCATATAATAAAACTTTCGACAAACCTCCATGCCTTGTCAATATTTTGTGCAACATCTAAATGTCACCAGTTCTGTGGGTCCTTCACTCTCCCTTGCAGACAGTGGTGACTATGTGTTTATATGTGGCAGTTTAATATATGTGGATTTCCCAATCTATGGGAAGGGGCAGGTGTGAGATTACCCCATTCATGCCAGCCTTGACCAAGAAGAGAAGATATATCCTTAATCTAGGTCCCCCTCTACCCCAAACCTGCTGTTCTTAATAGGAATCACTATTATCCAATGCTGACTTAGGGCTCTGCTGTCCCTTTGGAATGCTCAAAGATGCTTTTAAAATTACAATGATCTCATTGAGCATTTTTCCCATGTCTGCTCTCTTGTGTGGTTTACTTATCCTAATTTTAGAGCACTCTATCTTCAATCTAACACTCATCACCAACCTCTCTTTCAACTTTAGTTGAAAGACTAAACTTGATAGACTTTACTATTAACCTTCTAGTAGCACAATGATGATCTCAGCACAGTTATTTTACAGAATTGTCAAGTTTTAGATGCCCTACTTGCCATTCAAGAGGAATTGTGTACCTCCTTGGAGAAAGAGCATTTCACACTCAGATATTTGAGCTTTTTGAAATCCTCCAACACCTGGAAGCCCCTGCTGTCAGAAGTCCTCCTACTGGGGACCTCTTCCAGTGATGGAGCTCTATAAAATTGAATTCCTCAGGAAGACCTTTTGGGATTGAATAAGCTTATTTCTGTGACTCATTGTATAGCCAGTCATTTCTACTCCTCATGAGACTACTCTTCTTCTATTGTTTAATATACTTATATATAACATATTCATTAATTAATTATTAATCTATATTTAATATACTAGTACTTAAATGCGAGGATACATTTATGTTTTATGGTTTGCCATCAATGGCATTGTGTCTGAGGAACTAGCTGAAATGAATAAAAGATAAAGGTTGCAAGAAAAGCAAGAAAGTGCTGTGTCACAAAAGCTTATAAAAAAGGTTATAAGGGGAAAAGGTGTGCAACGGTACTGATCGGTTCAGAGAGGATTATTGCTAAAAGGCCATCAAACTGAATACTTAAGAGATCACTAGTAACTTTGAGGAGATTACTTACACTGAGTACGTGTACACTGGAAAACCTATGAGTAATACATTTAAATCTAATCTACATTAAAAACAATTCATCCACCCTTTTCTTGAGTCAATACTGTCAAAAAGAAAATATGTAAAGCCTTGATTTTTATTCTCATGATTTCTAAAATGTAAAAGATCACACAGAAAGCTTATCAAAACATCTCTTTAGTGAGAATAAACTGATTTCAGCATATCCTAGATATAAATGGGATTGAAGATAAATAAGGCACATGAAATACAGTTCTAAAGAGAAAGGACAAAAAATGACATCATTAGCAAGCAAGCAGAATTATCTAAGAGGCCTAGAAAAAATGGATTCTTAAGGTAGATTCAGTCTCTGCAGAAATGACAAAGTGTTAAGTGCCAGAAATGGTTCTGGGATCCACACAGAAAATATTAGGAACATAGAAAAGTCCAATAAGCATTCTCTTGGTAATGAGGGGGGGGGGTCAATTGGAGTGATGCAGAAGGACAGACACTAAGTCCAACCAATGATGTTTGGATTCTCTGTATCATCAACCTCCCCCAGGGCTTTAGAACAAACTCTATGGGATCCTTCTCTCTGCAACTCAAGGAGGGGACTTAATCACAGTGGAAAGCAGCTGCTTTTCCTCCCATTAAACAGAGGAAGTCATGCAAATTGGGCTCCTCCTTCTAGGCAGGAACCCAGTACAAAACCTGTGTCTGCAGCTCTGAGTGAAGAGCTTCTCCTTGGTGAGGACTTTCTCCTCTAAGTAGGTACACTGTGGAGCCTGAACCATGGGATTTGGAAAGAATGGAATTCTCTTTCTGATTATTTTGCAAGGTAGTTTTGTTTTTTGTTTCTGTGGGGTTTTTTGTTGAATGAAACACCAAAGTTTATCTCTGAAGTGATAGATTTGTGTGACTATTGTCTCTAATGACTCTTTGTTTTCAGGTGTCCATTGTGATATTGAGCTGGTGGAGTCTGGGGGAGATGTGAGACAGCCTGGAGGATCCATGAAACTATCCTGCAAAGCTTCTGGATTCACTATCAGCAGCAGTCACATGCACTGGGTTCGCCAGGCTCCAGGGAAGGGACTAGAGTGGGTCTCAGTTGTTTGGTCTAATGGCAATACAAATTATGCAGACTCTGTGAAAGGCCGATTCACCATCTCCAGGGACAATGGCAACAGCCTGCTGCACCTGCAAATGAATTCTCTTAAAACCGAGGATACAGCCATGTATTACTGTGCAAGAGACACAGTGAGGGAAAGGAGTATGAGATCAGATATAAAACCCTTCATAGAGAGGCCTTGTGAAGAAGGACTTAGAGAGAGAATTCAAGAATGTTGAATACAAGGAAACCAGTTGCAACAAAAATATGAAAAGTGTGGCTGACAAATTTATTTTCAAGTTTGTAGTTTTCTCCAGTTCCCCAGGGAACACCTATTCCATCTATCTTGTCTTCTTTCTGTCTGAGATCCTTTCCTATTTCTTTTTTTTATTTTAAAAATTTTTTATTCCGACAAGCAGCAATATCATGTTTGTTATTTTAATGTAAATACAATTATTAGGTTATCTGTCATATTACAATATTTAGGTTTTTACTTTATGTCCTTTAAGATATATTTAAAAAAACACATCAACTGCAAACGTGAGGAGAAAAAAAAAACCAAATTTCCACATTTTAGCAATACTTCACTCATTCATTTAGTAAAGTTTTAAGAAATGTCACAATGACATGAGTTGAAATATCTATAGGCATTTTCATTGACACTCATGACGTGGCCCTGGTGATGTTGCAAACAGCAGAAAAACAGAGGCTGCCAAGTGACCAACTATAGAGGCACAAGCCTGCTTCTTCCCACAGGAACACACCAAATAGTGAGTTAGGATCTTCTTAAAAGCACACCTGCAGGCAGCCAGCATCATCATGCCACATAGCTATATTCATCTGCTGATGCTTGGCTTCTTTCAATGTACTGTTTGTCTATCTATCAGAACTTCAATGCACTTCTTAATCATGCTAATGCTCAGATTAAATTGAGCTCTTGACTGACTAATAACCTCCTGAATAAGAGCATTATGTCGCAACACTTTTCAAGCTTTCATGATGTGGACTATAGCAGCTTGAAGACACATTTTTCTGTCTTCATCCACAGCACTTCTGGTCTGCTCCATTTCCTGTGGTGTTTGTTCTTTTACTGCTTTTACTGCTAAAATTCATATTTAATGAAAAAGTAGATTCTGCATCTATGTCCTCCTTTTCTGAATCATGGTTAATCATTTTCACATCAAGTAATGATTTGATCATTTTCACTAATTCCTTTTCATTCATCTGTGTGATGTCATGAAGCTCTTTGAAACACGTAAACTTCCTTCCACTGAAATGCTGACTGAAAAATAATTCAAACATCTGTACACCTTTTTCCAGTTCCTGAGGGATGGCAAATGTAGAGGAAGGAGACTAAATAAGTGGCCATGCACCAGCCTGTAGAACATATATTTGGAAATTAATTCCTAAATCAATTACAGTGTCCTTGTTTTTTATAAAATTGTTAAATTTGCTGTTGAGATCAGCACTGACATTCATATCTGTATGCATTTGATGGAGTTTGCTTGTAAACTCATATCCAAAGGCTTGCTTTAATTTATTGATCATGGCTTCTTCAGAATCCATAGACTTAGGCCATGAATTAAGCGCTTGGCCAACATTCTGGCATAAAACTTTTGAAAAACATCCTTATCATCAATATATTTGAAAACAGTAATGAAGCTAATAAGTTTGTCTTCCACTTCATTTTCAGTCATTCCTTTTGCTGATTTTTTTAGTAAGTTGTCACAGTACTTAGCCAGCAGTTCAGGTGCTTTACAAATAGCTTTGGTCTTTATAGTTTACTACTGATGTCAAAGCCTTATCCAGGGCACTCATGAGGTGTTGATCACCATTCAAAACAGTGTTGCTAAGCTGGGCAAATTTACCATGCACCTCCAAAACCGACTCCACAAATTGAGTTGGCATATTTTCCTGAGAAAGATGCTCTGAGACCCTCATCATGAATATGGTTTTGCAGTTCTTGAATCATATGAGGCAAACCACTTGACACAGCATGAAGCAAGGTGTACATATTTGCCATGTCGCTTCTTTTCTCTTGTCTGATAATATTGTGACATTCTGCATGCAGAAACTGTAAATGGTCTGCCACCATTCTCTGATGACATTCATGAATCACTTTATTATATGAACTTGGATGTAAATATTTTCTATATTGCATTTCTTCATCTTTTAATCTGCCTAGGACCTTTTCCATATGTTGTGAACAGTTTGATTCTTGTAACAAATTTGAAGCTTCTTGTTTATAATACTCCCCTGTTTCGGTCAGAAAAGACAACTCAAAAATTTCCTGATAAAATTTGAAGGGGATTTTTTTTCTTATACTGTTCAACATAAGCAAAGGAGTTAATAACCCCATGGATTACTTTTTGATTTGGGTCTTCACCACAGTGATCATATTTTATTTCTCAGAGGAGCATTCTTATAAGGATTGCCTGAAGTGGCTCAACCATCAATTTTCTCCACATATTCAATGGTAGCTCTCCTATTTCCATAAGTGGTTCATTCATATCTACACCATCATAACCATACTGAAGGTCAGCTTCTGTCAATTTATTCTTCTTAATAAACTGTGTGTTGAGATACCAGTATAAACAGTCCATATAGTCTGCCCCCTTGCTATATTCTTCCCAATACCTATGATATGTAACCAATACTTGTTCTTCAGACTCCAGAACTCTCTTGTGCAAATGGCAGAAGTGATTTTCCAAAAAAATTTTAGTCTCTGTGTAAAGTCTTTCCCCAAGAGGTTCAGGATAGGCTACACATAAAATAGATGTCTGAAAAAATGATCATTCCAAGTTGCTCTTTCAACATAAGCCAACATGACAACGGCTTTGATTGTCGTTAAGAGTTTGTTCCATGTTTCATTGAAATCCACTACCCTTGGTTTCAGGGACATTGTGGGAGTTAAGTGTTGAAATCAGGCCTCCCGCGTGGCCACAGGGACAAGATGCGGGTCCTCCACTGTCTGAGGATGCCCCGGGAGTGGAAAGGGGGAAGGAAAGGGGAAAGGGAGAAGGGGAGGACTCGCCACAGGCTGGGTCAGCCGGTCGCCATCCCCTTTCCTATTTCTGATTCCCATAGATACAGAAAGTAGATGTATTCTTTTAATAGTCATGTGTTTTGTGTATGGTAACTCTAATTTCTCTGAAATTGTTAAACATAAGGGCACAAGACATGGACTTGTGACAAATCATAAATGATTCAACATTTATTGTATGTATTCTGCAGCCATTTTGTCTGCACACTTAGGAAAATTTATACTGTGCTCTTTCGTGTGATTATCAATATGACTTGCTTAGTAATACCTCTGATTTTCCAGTTTTTGTTAATTTGAAAACAAGTTTTTGGGCAAAACTGTCTTGAAATAAGGTGGATTTATTGAGAAAGGTAGGTTAAATTTGCATTTGGCTGAAATCTTACTCAGCAGGGAAGATCATCCTCTTTGGAGTTTGTGACCAAGGCTTTTAAAGGTTAGCACCACAAGTTAGAAGGGGATGCAGTTGATGATCAGTTTGTGAACAGGCAGAATGCCCAAGCAAGAGAAGAGGGTGAAGAGTTTGTGAATAAGAAATGAAGAGGAAGACAGGATATTCCAACAGGAGGTGGGATTAGGAGTTGCCCTTGCATATTAGCATCATGAGGGAGGATGCCCTTAGGACTGTGATGGTAAACCTATGGCACATGTGCCAAAGATGGCATGTAGAGACCTCTCTGTGGGCATGTGCAGGCCCTTGGTTTGGCCAGTTGGGAGGCTGGCCCTGTCCCCAAATGCAATCCCATGATTCAGGCTCCACAGTGTACCTACTTAGAGGAAAAAATCCTCACCAAGGAGAAGCTCCTCTCCCAGAGCTACAGACACAGATTTTGTGGTTTTCATGCCTAGAGGGAGGAGCCCAATTTGCATGACTTCCTCTGTTTAATGGGAGGAAAAGCAGCTGCTTCCCACCGTGATTAAGTCTCTCCTTGAGTTGCAGAGAGAAGGATCCCATAGAGTTTGTTCTAAAGCCCTGGGGAAGGTTGGTGATCCAGAGAATCCAAACATCATTGGTCAAACTTAGTGTCTGTCCTTCTGCATCACTCCAATTGAAGTCTGGCCCTGCCTCTGAATGAGGATGGGGGGCCTCAGGGGAGTGGGGGACTAGGGCAAGCATGACAGCCCGAGGCCAGTAGCCAAGTCCAGTCCTCCAAACACAATGGGAAGGTATGGGACACTGGAGTCACCCTGTGGAGCTTGGTCCTGGCTTGGCCAGCCTGCAGTCATCTCCCAGCCCTGCCCCCTGTGCAGGGATGAATGGGGCATGCATAGAGCCAGAGGGTGGGGCATGCAGTTGGAGGAAGGGCATGGCATACAATGGGGGCTGGGGCATGGGCTTGCAGTCTGGGAGTATGGGTGGGGCATGGCATGGGGTCCCTGAAAATTCTAAAAGGTTCGTCATCATTGCCTTAGAGCAATGATGGTCAAACTACAGCCCACAGGCGAGATTCGGTCCCCTGAAATGTTCTATCCAGCCGCAAGACATTATTCCTAATCTGACGAATACAATGAGTAGGATACAATACAATGAAACTTAGAAAGAGTTGCCTTAGAAACAGACAGACCCCCTCTGTAAAAAGTTTGCCCATCACTGCCTTAGAGTATCTGATTAGAGGTTGTCTTTTCAACTAATCTCGTCATGGCAACCAGGAGGTCTGGAATGAAAGTCATGGTGGCCTGTGAGGCTGGATTTAGTAGGACATTTTCCCAATCATACATACTGTATATTACAATTTTAGAAGTGACAGTTTTCCATATTACATTTTAAATATCCAAAGTTAGCATTCTCCCTTTCAGTCATTGGAGTTCCTTGGCCAAAGGGTCAGCAAGTGGCTTTTTCAAGAGCCATCATTGATCATCAGGCAGGCTTTAGTACCATACATAACAAGATAACAGAAGTTTTCAAAGTATGATAAAGATACAAAAATTAAACAGGAGCAATAATAGCTTAGCTATTCAAACGAAACCTACTATGAAGTCTACAATGATTATAGTATCTCAAATAAGAGGCAAGAGAATGCCTTCCAGAAGGTGCCATAGAGTTAAGAAATCCTCCAAAAAGTTGGGGACGTGTGCCTTGATTTTCTTAAAGATGACCTATAATTAAGTACAAAGTAACTGTTAGTTATGTTATCCTGCTATATGCCCCTAACAAGACAGATCTTAAAACTCATTTTAAAAATTATATGCTTTATTCCTCTCCCTTAAGAAGACAATATTAAAAAGAATTTTTCAGAATGCTCTTCTGTAAGTTAAATACTCTATCATTTGGGGTCAGGGAAGTATCTTTTCTATCAGCAATTTCAAAAGACAATTTAAAAGATTCCTCACTCTAGCAGTTATCATTTAAAAATAGAAAACACCTACATATATTTGCCTTTATAAGTGAAATCTACTATGTAAGGAAAAAAAGGAAAAGGGAAGGGGCAGAGCAGTCTCAGTAATTTTCTTTAGTCCTGTTTAAATTCAGGTATGAGTCAGTCACAGAAAGGCTCACTATGACACTGGATTTAGTCCAGCTCAGATCTTACTTTATATAATAAGAAAAGTAAACTAGGAGAATCCTACCTGTACCTCAGCAAGACTGTTCATCCAACTTTCCCAGAGGTAGCCCTCAGATTACAGGAATACATGAAATTTCCCCTGAAAAAAGGAAAAGTGTTCTTATACAGAATATAGCGTTAATATACGTAAATCAGTACTTAGAACAACAGTACATTAAAGTCCCAAGAAACTTTTCCCCAAATTGCAAATTTTTCACCATTTATAGTTTAGTGTTAATTTATTATTTCTTTCCTGGTGTTACAATAATAAACTTTATCATATCTTAAAATTCACCATTATCTTTTCCTAGAGTTGAAACTCATTTAGATTTATGGAGTAAATGACTAATTAGTAGTGCATTATTCACAATTATGATTAGCATTAGGATTAGTAGTGTGTGGGATGAGATTCAGTGTATAATTCTCAGAGTAGTATTGGCTTGTAACCCCAATTTTCAAGACCCCTGAGTATTACTATTCTTTAGGCTAAAACTTCCCCCCCCCATAAAATTTTTAGTTTTTCTGACCTATTTTCAAAAACCTTGAGAAGAGTTTATCTATAGCCTAGGAAATATGCCAATTATGAGAAAGAACAGGGAGTTTCGAAAGCATCTTTATTGTCCCAGGCTGAAAATCCCATGATAGTCACGGGTTTTTTGATCATGGGGGTCTTTAGGGATATGTAATGATAAATCACACGCTCAAGATTTGAAACATCACAACCCAAAACCCACCCACTCCAACCCTTGGAATTGAAGAGAGGGAAGGAGGAGAATGTTGCATCAGGATTATTATAAAAGTCTGTGATTGTACATAGGAGAGAGGTCATTTTTGCCCAGACCAAGCAGCTTGTGTGGGCAGAATTCCTTTTCCTTCCCTTTCCTTCCCCCTCCCCCCACCCCCTTTTCCTGCTGTCCACTGTTTTCTCCAAATAAAGCCACCTTTTCTCTGCCAGCATCTTATCTAAGTCTCCAGTCTGCTCATTAGAGTGATTTCTGGGGGTGAAAGAGCCCCTCAAATTCTACTCTACACAGTAGTAAGAGTGATCATTTCTGATCAATTATCCCTGTCCAGTTTAGATTATTTCAGCTAGGCCCTTCTGGGAAGAGAGAAAAGAAGCCTATCTTTGCATAATAAACAGTAGAGACATCCTCTCCCAGAAGTGAATAGACCCTTTCCCCACCCAAATCCCCTTTCTGATTGCCTTTAGTACTTTTAAAAGCATCCAGACAAACACCTTTCCTTTTCTTTGTTATTGATTCTCAATTTACTTGCATTTCAAGGGTTAAGAAAATGAAATCCCATGGGTAATTACAGTCCAATGAGAAGGCCATGGAGCCTAGAAGATACAGTAAAAGGATATCCCATGGGAATAAAACTCCCATCTAGAATATTGTTGTGAAGACTGTGGCTCTGGCCTTGCACATTCCTGAATTATGACTAAAACTGAGAAAGTGTTGATTTGAGAAATGCTCTTATGATATGGGAACCAAAAAGATAGTAAGGAGTATGTCAGATAAGAAAACCAATGACTCAAACATAGGTGGTATTTAGTCAAGATAATATTGTATAGATTTCTTATAAAATAAGGATTCTTTTTGTAAGTCAGTGGACAACCTGGTAATATAACCTGCTGCCTGATTTTTCTTTAATGAAGGGCACTTCTTGTCACCATCTTATCTAAGTCTCCTGTCTGCTCATTAAAGTGATTTATGGAGATGGTATCCCACAAAGAAGTCCACTCCACACATAGGTATAAAATCTAACACTAGAAATCAAAAGAACAATTATAATCTGGAATTCTACATAGATGAATATATGATAGTTTATTCAAAACCCTAGAAAAACATGGGTCAATTGCTGTAAACTTCAGACTAACAAAGACGGAGCTACCAAATTGGCTCAAGACATAAACTTCCTTATATACTATTATAGGTAGAACTACATATGCCTTACAAGTTATAAACCAATGAAAAAAATTTAGATAAAACTTACTCTACATCATAAGGAGGCTTAAATTTTTGTTATTTATTATTTTCTTTACAAGGCCAAATTATTTCAGATACTTCATAAGGGTCTATAATTTCCACCTCTTTAAAGGAATAATTCCTTGTTCTTAGGGCTATTATAATTTTACTAATCAAGAAATATCTTTGAAATCACATCCTTATTTAGATTTAGGATATTTTTTTTAATGCATCAAATATGGGTTTTGTAACTACTAGCATCACAATATAATATACAATAAAAATTTTCACTTAGCTCAATCTAAAAGACATCTGGAAATACACTTAATTCCTTATAATTTTATGTCTCTAACTTTTAATATTTAATCTTTGCCATTACTTCCTCAAGGTAGTATATATATGGAGTGTTCAGAAAGAGCTGTAACCTCCGATGCAAGGGCCTGCTGAGCTCTTTTCAGGGCTGATCACCCGTGGTCAGATTGACAAATGCTCTGTTCTGCTCCTGGCATGTCTTCTAGAGTTCTCTGACAGCAAATACCATCTCAACTGTGCCTCAGGCCTTTCTGAAGCCACAGTGCTTGGTACCATTACTTCATGTATGTGACCATGTTCCAGGTGAAGACTCTGGGAAGAATCTTGTCAACAATGACTAAGAGATAATCACATGGGTCAATGGGGATATGATTGGGGATGTAGACTCTAAACAATCACCCTAATGCAAATATTAATAATATGGAAATAGGTATTGATCAATGACAAATGTAAAACCCTGTGGAACTGCTCATTAGCTACAGGGGAGGGAGGGTTAAAGGAGGGAAAGGAAAGAACAAAAATCATGTAAGCATGGAAAAATATTCTAAATCAATTAATTAATTAAATACAAATTTTCAGATAAAAAAACTAAAAAACAAAAAAAAACCAGAGAGAGTTTCTTCTGTGATTGTCTCAGGACAATGAGAGAAATTCCAACTCTGACTTCAATAAGCTGACCTTTGTTTGGGCTTGTTTCACTTAAGGCTGCTATTTGGATGTGACCCTGCTAAGTTTTCTCTCAGTAAGAGCCATTTGTGAGGCAATTGACAAAACCATTAAAAACTTATTCTCATTTTTACTTCTCAGCTAGGATCAAAGGATTTCATTCTTCACGAATTTACAATATTATCTCTGAACCTAGGAAATCCTTAAATTCATACAAGATTTTTTGAGTATTTTCATTCATGCCTCATTCTTTATGGGCTCAGTGATCTTATTGAGATATTATGCCACCCATACGTTTAATAGACACTCAATAAAATTGGTATTTTTCAACTGATAACTTTAGATCAGTTCTGTTTATAG
This sequence comes from Gracilinanus agilis, assembly GCF_016433145.1. Lineage (NCBI taxonomy): Eukaryota > Metazoa > Chordata > Mammalia > Didelphimorphia > Didelphidae > Gracilinanus > Gracilinanus agilis. The sequence continues at coordinate 435,473,313 of NC_058131.1, forward strand.
TTAAACATTTCCACCAGACTTTAATATGCTTGCCTAATGTCTTGTTTTTCAGATACAATGTTAATATCCAGATATTTCAACACTTCCACCAATTACCCTTTCTATCAGCTTCTGAAAAGATGAGGGTTTTCTGGAAGTGTCCATTGTTATGTTCAAACTAGAAAAAAAAAATCCTGGTGATATATATGTATGTTGACTTGTCATTGTCTTCTCTTGATATTAGAATTTATTAGCAGTCACTTAGGAGTACAAAACCAAGAACTCCTGATGGTCTAACGATTTTTCTAAGTTATTTTGTGTTTTTGGTAGGATATACTTTAGGCCTTATTTTTAAAGATCAATAGTCTATGTACATTCATATATTTTTAATTTTGTCATGATTACTACTGAGGTATAAGGACTATAGGATTCATTAATGATACTAAAAATGAGTTTACTATTTCTTACATCTTCCACTTCAGACAGGAAGAGGAAAGGAATAAGCATTTATTAAGCATCTATTTACCAAGCAACTCAGTTCGAACTTCAGAACAACCAAGTAAAATAGGAGCTGTTCTTATTCTCATTTTACAGTTGAAGAAACTGAGGCAGACATGGTTGTAAGTGATTACCTGGGGTCAAATAGCTTCAGAGTATCTAAGGCTAGATTTGACCTGAGGTCTTCATGATTCCAGGTGAAGAGCTCTTTCTACTGTGACTTTGCTGTCTTTTGTAACTGTGATATAGCAGATTTAAAGAAAGGTTCTTATCCTGGGGCTCATGGACCCTTTGGAAAAAAAAAAGAGAAATGTTACCTTCCATATTGGAATAAATACTATATACTGCTTCTAAGGCAGAAGAGTGAAGGGCTAGGCAATGGAGGTTTAAGTGACTTGCCCAGGGTCACACTCCTTGGAAGTGTCTGAGGACAGATTTGAACCCAGAACATCCAGTCTCCATGCCTGGTATCCACTGAGCGACATAGCTGCCCCAGGTTCATGAAATCCTAAAAGGCTTGGGGATAGATTTTAAAAGGTCTATAAACTTTGGTGGGAAAATATCTTTTTTTCACTGATCTCTATCTAAAATTTAGTGTTTCACTAAATTATCAATGTAGGCAAGAAACCACAATAATATTAGGCTTTACCAGATTGGCAGGAGAGTCTTTGACACAACAAAGGTCCAGAACTCCTGTACTTTTAGATGAACTCTTCAAGTAAGTCCTTAAAGATAGCCCACATTCTACTTTTTATTTATTTATTTATTCGTTCATTTATTTATTTATTTTATTTTAAACCCTTAACTTCTGTGTATTGACTTATAGGTGGAAGAGTGGTAAGGGTAGGCAATGGGGGTCAAGTGACTTGTCCAGGGTCACACAGCTGGGAAGTGTCTGAGGCCGGATTTGAACCTAGGACCTCCTGTCTCTAGGCCTGGCTCTCAATCCACTGAGCTACCCAGCTGCCCCCCACACACACATTCTACTTTTATAATGAGAAAACACTATATCTTTAACTTAGTTTTTCCCTCTCAAATAGAAATTCCTATACTCAGGTGCCACTAATTTATCAAAATCAATTTTTTAAAATTTAAATTTGATTTGAAAAAATATTAGTGCCCTGTAATTGGAACTGTCAACTACCACTTGCTTCTTTCTTCTCCTAAGTTTCTACACAAGGCGTATGCATGTTCAAAATAATCATATACCAGATTCTAATTTAAAATATGGGGACAGTATATTGAGCAGACTGGAATTTTTCTAAGTTAAAACTTGAAGAAGTTCAAGTCTGAATTAGACCTTTTATGATTGTCATATAAATGTATGTAAAAAGTAACTTTTCAGGCCACTCTGTCAGAAACTTCCCCACCTTGAAATTATATATGGGGATAATGGTGGGAATAATTTGCTTTGTTCTACATAATCTAATCTGCCAAACTATAAAAGAAGATAGTTCAGATGTTTTGAAAGGAAAAGGAGTAGAGCATAGATTAATTGATTTTTTCAAATTATTTATTTAATTTAAATTAAGCATGACTGTGAGTGTCCACTTTCTCAGCAGAACAATAACTTTTTTTCCTTTGTAAGAGGTTTTTACAAAGTTTAATTATAGGAGAGCCATAACGGGAACAAAAAAAAAAAACCAATGAGAGTATTGTTTTACAGATAATGATGCCTGGAAGCAGAAAACTGGAACTTCTGAGCTATATAATAAAGACCCTTCCCCTCAACCTCCCCCCCCAAAAAAAACCTGCTATAAAAGGTATGACTACAAAAATAATTTTGCTGAGATGCAAAAATTCCCACCTCTCAATGGTCTGAGAGACATCCCAATATTTGAAGCATAGCATTCTTTCAGCTTCTTTCTTCTTCAAGAATTCATTGTCTTTTTCCAATGCCACATTGGAGCCCATAGAAATAAATATTTTACTTCATAAAAGACAGCCACACACACATAATAAAATTGTCATTTTCACTGTCTTGGCTCAACTTTTCCTCTTCATGAGCAATTAATACTTCTACAATTTTTTTTATTTGTGGGAAGAGTGTTTTGTAATTGTGATCTTATAGTTGTTGGGTTTGCTTTAGTAGGTATACCACCAGGTATTTTATATTATCTAGAATTTTTTGAATGGAATTTCATTTTCTGTCTTTTTGATGTTGAAATTTGTAGGTGGTAAATGGGAATGCTGATGATTTATTTGGGTTATCTACAACTTTTCTGAAGTTGTTAATTATTTCTATTATTTTTTCTGTTCATTTATTAAGATTCTGTAGGTATACCATCATATGGTCTTTCTTCCCTGCCTATTCTAATTTCTTCAGTTACTTTTTCTGCTCTTATTGCTTTAGAGAGCACTTCTAGGAAAATATTATATAATATTGGTTAAGTTGGGCATCCTTGCAATACCCCTGATCTTAATGGGAAGGGTCTTAGTTTGTCCCCATTACAAATAATGCCTGCTAGTGGTTTTAGATTGATGCTATTTATCTCTTTAATGAAAGTTCTCTTTATTCCAGTGTGTTCTAAATTTTTAAAATAGAAAATAAGTGGATTTTTTGTCAAATGCTTTTTTTCTGCAATTATGGAAATAATCGTGTGATTTCTGTTGGTTTTGTTATTGATATGGAATTTTATGCTGATGATTTTCCTACCATCCCTGCATTCCAGGCAAAAAACCCATCTGATCATGGTATATTATTCATGTGACAAAATGTAATCTCCTTGCAGGTATTTTATTTGAGTTTTTGGCATCAATGTTCATTACAGAGATTTCTTTCTCTATTCTAGCTCTTCTTGGTTTAGCTATCAATACCATATTTGTGTCATAAAAAGAGTTTAGAAGGATTACCTCTTCTCTCATTTTTCTAAATAGTTTATGTAGTTTATTAATTGTTCTTAGAATGTCTGGTAAAATTCGCCTGTGAATTCATCTGGCTCCGGAAACCTTTTTCTTAGAGAGTTATTTGATGGTTTGTTCAATTTCTTTTTCCATAATGGGGTTGTTTTAGTATTATGTTTCTTCTTTTGTTAATATATATAGTTTATATTTTTGTAAGTATTCATTTATTTCATTTAGATTGTCAGATTTATGGGCATATAGTTGTGCAAAATAACTACCAATAATTGCATTAATTAATCCTTCTTTGGTTGTAATTTCATCTTTATCATTTTTGATACACGAAATATGATTTTCTTCTTTTTATTTTAATTAAGTTAACTATGGCATATATATTTTTTATTTTTTCATAAAACCAACTCCCTGTCTTTTTTATTAGTTCTTTGGTTTTCTTACTTTTAATTATATTAATCTCTGCCTTGATTTTCAGTGAACCTAATTTAATGTTTAATTGGGGATTTTTAATTTGTTCTTTTTGTAGTTTTTTGTAGTTGCATGGCAAATTTATTGATCTGCTTTTTCTGCAATTTTCTGCAAATGTAAGCATGAAGAAACATGATTTTTCCCTCTGAGTTCTGCTTTTGACTGCATATCATCAATTATGATAAACACATCATAATTTTGATAAACATAAACATGAACTTGTTGATTGCATTCTTTAGGATAAGACTCTTTAGTTTCCAATTACTTTTTTTGTCTTTCTTTCTGTTACCCTTTGTATAGCACAGTTTTTATTGCAATGTAGACTAAAAGTATTCATTTTATTATTCTGCTTTTCTAGAAGTGGATGAGAAGGTTTTATGTTTAATTATTTAGTCAATTTTTGTGAAGATATCATGTACTGAATATATTCTTTTTTATTGCAATTCCATTTTCTCCAGAGGTATATCATATCCAGCTTTTCTAAAGTTCTATTTACCTCCTTAACTGCTTTCTAGTTTATTTTTTGGTTAGATTTATCTACATCTGAGAGTGGAAAGTTGAGGTGCTCCACTAGTAACATTTTGCTAACTATTTCTTCCTAGAACTCTTGTAATTTTTCTTTAGGAAACTGGATGCTATGCATATAGGTTCAATACCAATATTATTTCATTGTCTGTGGTGCCTTTTATCATGATATAATTTCCTTCTTTATCTCTTGATTAGATCAATATTTACTTTTGCTTTGTCTGAAATTATAATTATTACCCCTTTCTTTTCTTAATTTTAGCTGAGGCATATTAAATATTCCTTCCGCCTCTTACTTTTACACTGTTTTTGTGTCTTCTTTTTAAAATATAATTCTTATGGACAGCATATTGTGGGGTTCAGGTTTTTAATCCACTCTGCTATCCTCTTCCTTTTTATAGATGAGTCCATCCCATTCACATTCATAAGTATGATTACTAATTGTGTGTTTCTCTCCATCTTATTTTGCCCCTGTTGATTCTTATCTCTCCCTTTTACCCTTTCCCTGTTCACACATGATTTCTTTTTGATTACTGCAACCCCCAATTCACCCTCTTTTTTGTCCGTCCTCTCCAATCCTTATTCTTCCTATACTTCCCTACAGGATAAGGTAGGTTTCTAAAGCTGACTGAGTGTGAATATTATTCCAACTCTTCAAAGCTACTTCCCCATATCTTCTCTTCCACTAAATTTGCCACTTACCTGTAATTCTTTTCTCTCATCTTATTGCTATGTCTGGCATTTTCAATACTATATTAAACAACAGTGGAATGAATGGGAAGTCTTACTTTATTCTTACATTTAATGGAAGTTTCTAGTATAGCCCCATTGCATAGCATATTTTCTTTTGGCTTTAGTTAAATGCTTTTTATGATATTAAGTCCAGTCCCTGGGAGCCAAGTTGACAGAGCAGAGGGAGCAGCTGAACTCTCCCAACTTTCCCCTCCAAACAATTTTAAAATAATGTCTCATATTAACTTCTAAAGCAACAAGGCCAACAAAAGATTGGGGTGAGATATTTTTCCAGTCCAAAACAACTTAGAAGGTCAGAAGGAGAGGACTCTGTCATTGGAGTAGGAGCTGATCCAACATAACAACACCATTTATCCTAGTGATAGTAGCTGAAATAGCTTCCAAAGACCTTAAGCCAGAGTTAGTAAAAGAATAGCTCAACTGATCAGAAAGAGATTCCAGGAGATCTCTGAATTAGCAATAGGCACAGGACAGGTTGTTGTTTGACAACATTTCCTATTTGCACCTCCCAGTCGCATTCCAGGATAGAAAAGAATGTTAGTAGCTACAAGGGAAGAGGGGCCCTGAGAAGAATAAGAACTTTTTGTCCCAAGGGAGCAGAAGCACAGAGGAATAGTACTAATTTAGATACCCAAAGAGCATAGATCCCGAGGCAAAGAAAAATTTAAAAAGTGAAAGTACAAAGAACATTGAACTAATAAAACTAGGAGCTGGTTTTATTGGTGATCATACATAAAAAGAGAAAGAATATTGATTGATTTGATTTTAAAAAAGAAATAGGGAAATTAAATTATAAGTATCAAAAGTGATACTTATATTGAATGTACTACTAATAAAGGTGTAATTAAAGCAAATGTTATGCACAATTTTCTCTAATTATATGCTTGTAAAACAGACAAACTGAGATGGATTAATATTCACAATGTGACAAGGGAATTGATTTTTAATCTAATCAATCAGGGACTAGGGCTTCACCTCCTCTTGTTTTTAACTTAAATCAGTCAGCAACACCTTGAAAGACAGGAAATTGATCCCACAGGCACTGCCCCCTTGTGTGGTGCCAGGCAAATTGAGAAACTGTGTGTGATTCCTGGGAGGTAATGGGAAAAGTTAGTGGGTGAAGAAAACTGCTTATAAGGGGAGACCCAGAAGGAAGTTGAGGGGACTGATGGAGACTGATGGAGACTGATGGAGACTGATGGAGACTGAGATTCAGAGACAGACTCTGTTGTTGGTGATTTTATTGAAAGCAGACTTTAGGGTGTTAGGCTAGGTAGTTCTTTACTACATTTCTGTATTTTCCTCCATTTATTATCTTTCTATGTTTATTATATGAAATTGGTAAAGCCACTGGCAGCCTTGTGGTTTTGGTTTTAATTGTTAATGAATTGGTGACTACCTCTTTTAAATATTACAGTTTGGTGACCATTAAGGTTTGGTGAGTACTCTCATTTTCTTTAATTTCTTTACTTTTTATTTTCCCTAAGCTATTCTTGAATAGACTTGTTAGTAGCTAAGTCTGGAGTTTAGAGCTCTTGATCCTCTCTAAGTCAGTAGAGCAGTTTGGGATAGAGAGGGGGCCAGATTAGCCTCATGGCTACAGCTGTTGGTCTGGTGCTGTGGAACAATTTGGAGACCCTTCACTTAGACAGATAAGCTGTGCTGCTGTTGCCTCCATTCTGTGAGGATGGATGAGATAATGCCTTTTTCCTTAAACTGAAAACAGCTGAGTAGCCAGCCATTGCTTGCTGCTGCCTGGTAAGCTGGTTGTTTGTTGTTGTTGTGGTGGTGGTGGTGGTTTGTTTGTTTTTTAATAGCAACAATCAGATGAGCCTCAGGAATTCACCTGGTGAGACTCTTCCACCCCCCCCACACACACACCCCCATCCCTACCCCCACCCCCAGCTCTCTGCCTCCTGCTAAGCCTATCCCTTCCCTCATAAGCTACTATCTCACAGGCCAGAACTCCAGATTGGTGAGAAGGAGTTAAGTATTGGGGTAAGTTAACAAGTTTAGTTTTCAGCTTCCTTTTTTTATTATAAGGTTTTAAGTATTGGGAGGTTAATAAGTTTAATTTTTAGTTTTCTTTTTTCCCAAAAAAGAGCCAGATTCTAGGATTTAAGCTCTGATTTCCTGACCCCAAAACCAGATCTAATCCAAATCTCCATAGTTGTAAGCCCTTTAAATGAGAGTACCTTGCTTCTAAGAGTCTGTTTTTATTTTTCAAGGCCCTTTCTGAGCCCCCATGTGCCTCTAGCTTAAGTAGGAGGTGGGGCATTGGGGAGAGCAGTTGGGGAGAGCAGCAGCAAGATAGCTAAAGCTGTTCCCTTGACCTTTGTTATGATGATAATAACAGATAGTTTGGAGAAGCAGATAAATGTGTCCGGGCCAAATAGAGCTTTAAGTCAAGAGCCAGAGATTGACAGGCTTCAGTGAGGAAAGGAGGGGGTAAAACACTCCTGATTCTCAAACCCCTCCCCCTCTAACTGCTTCTGCTTCAGTTGGTAATGAAGGCAGAAATAAGATTCTTCTGGTAAGTTTCTGTTATGGCTAAAACCCCAATAGTGTTCCTTTTCATTAATTTATATTCCTCTCAGGTCAGTTAGAGGAGATATAACAGCTAGCTATCTAACTGTTGAGGACAGAGGAGATCTTAAACTGGCAGCCAACAGGATTCAAACTAAATATACAGACTGAATTGTAAGTATCTTCCCAAATAATTATCAGGCACAGATTTGAAGGTAAAACGTTATATTAGGAATTAACAAGGAAAATTAGAGAAGTTAATGAAGGGTTTAGGATAAAGGAAAGGTGACCCTGAACTGTTAAATTGATGCCCCCTTCCCCCTCCTCACTGGAAGGGATGAAGCATTTAACTAAAACTGGCTCTCTTACTATTGATAAATATCTTACTCTCTAATCACTAAGTAATTATATAATTATATTAATGAAGAATAGTAATAACAAATAGGCTAACCCTATGAGTAGAAATCACTAGCTTATGCTACAATGGCCACCTCAGGAGAAACCCTCAAGTTAGGAGAAGCAAGCAGAGTCAAGTTAGGAGAAGCAAGCAGAGTCTCTGCTCACATCCACTCCCACAAATTAACTGTCTTCAACCCTTCTCAACTGCCCCTCACCCAAAGTTCTCCAGGGGGGGAGCCCTGGAATTCTGGCTGAGGCTCTCCCTGTACCTTTGCAGGGATTCCATGCTTTGCATCTGCACACAACACCTTGCAAAGCATTTCAAGGCCTACTAAGGGAAAAATCCCAGGAGGGATCCCTGACCACAGCCTGTGCTCTCCACTCAAGCTTTTTTTCATCCCTAGGCCAGCTCAATGAAGGGGCTCTCTACCCACATGGAAGCACTTTGTCCTTGGCTTTTCACTTTTGAGGTGGCAGGGGAAGGTAGAGAACTCTTTCCACCTTTTTTAGCTAAAACTCAGGTTGTACCCTGAGGGATTTCATTTATAAGAAAGTGTTTTATTTTGCCTTAAGTAAAAAGTCTTTGGTTTTTTTTAAGACTAGTAAATTAGTGGTAATCTGTACCCACACCATTTTTTTCTTCCTAGTCTTTAGAAGACCCTGCCTTTTAACCTTGTGAAACTCTAACCCTTAACCAGTACACACTAGGGTAGCACCACCTACAGATAGGAAATAGAATTGCAGGCAACTTAATAATTAAATTTAAAAACAAGTAGGTGATCAAGGATGGTGCTAAAAAGCATGGCCCACATTATGAAAGTGCAGTTTCCTTGCTATCTCAAACAGCTCCCATTCCCAGAGAGCATTACTGAGCTTGCACAGCTCACAATTTCAGAATGTCTTTGGTACCCTTCCTTGTTGTACTTGTACTAATAGGATACCTTGTAGTTTATCCATTCCTCTCCAAGAAAAAACAATGGAAAGATAGCTTGATTAATCTCAAGACTCAGAAGGAAAAATCCACCCCTTACCATCTAAGCCTACCCAGTCTCTGCCTTGACCTGTTCAATTCATCCCTCGTCCTGCCCAACCCTGCTCAAACCACCTCTCATCCTATCCTAACCATCTCTCACCCTCCCCTCACACACTCCATTGCAACCAAACAACACACCAAGCAGCAGTAATCAAAGACAATTCAATTAAAGGCCTATTCCTCCCAAGGGAAGTTCTCACTTACAATAAATGAGAGAAATTAGTGAACATTAGACATCATACGCCTTTCTCTCCACAAGATAGTGAGATTCCAGGAGAAGACTCCTTCCTTGGAAGAGGAGCCCATTGTAGTGAAAGAATAAACTGAAAGAATGGAAACTCACCAGACAGGGAAGAAACTGAAAACTCAGGAGACACACAATGAGGCACACAGACCCCACTGGGGAAAAGGAGTAACAATTAAGTTAATGAAACTGCAACAGAAATGGGAAACAGATTGGTAAAATATAACAGTAACTGAACTTTCACAATAGCCAAGGAAACAGTTCAAATCTCTGTGGATTTTGGTGGTTGGGGGAAAGAATGGCAAGGAAATTGTATCAAAGTTAAGTTTAATTGTTTACTAAGGATTGCCAGAGAATGGTGGCAGTTGGGTTGACTAATCTTAAGATACCTAACAGCCAGCCAGCAATGGCTTAGCTGGGTGAGACAGGGGCTTTGGGGATTCTCACACACATGTCCTCATTGACTTCCAAGTGTTCCTCAGGAACACTTGATACAGCAAAATAATCCAAATGGAACCAAGGAGAAAAGGGCTCCTTGCTTGCTGTCCACCAACAATCAGGCATGCACTCAATCCACCAAGGTTTTGCTTAATGATTAATCTCTTCCTAGTGAGATCCCAAAGATCCCAAAGACTGATCACAGGCTTAGAGGCTTGGATGTAAAGATGACAATTCTCCACACTCCTAGGCAAAAACCTTCTCTCTCAACTGCAGCCAAGACACTCTCAGTACAAAGCCCTCTGTACATTCTAAAATAGAATGTCCACAGTCTCAGCCAGGGTTTCAGCCAAGCCTGTCTGCTTACTTACTCTAAAATTAATCTCTACCCTATAAATTACCTATAACAGTAGTCATAAACAAGCTTGAAAGTATTTATCACACTTATAATCCCATGTTACTTGACATTGAAAGTTTGTTCCATGCCTTGCTAATGGAAAGAGAAAAAATAAGATTATTCCTCTTATTAATCAGGCCCAGGGAGAGGGAGCAATTTATTGGCCACATGAAGACCCTAAATGGGACCTGAATGTAGAGAAAGATTACTTACAACTATTGTCAGGCTAGGAATTCACTACTAAAAGCAATGAGAGTTTGCTTTGATAGACCTGGTATGTGGACTAAATTTGAAAATCTAAAGCAGAAAGATAATGAAAACCCCTCACAGTTTATGGATAGGCTTGTTGAGCTGGGAGGCAGGTGTATATATATATATCTTTCCAGGGAAAGAGATGTTAGACCAATCAGGAGACAATTTGTAAAAAAATAGTTGTAAAGTAGTTAAGAACTATTTTAAGACTAACTACCCAAACTGGACTAATATGGATCTCAAGGAATTAAAAAGAATGACAGTTTATGTTTTTGATGGACATGAAAAGAAAGATAAAGAGAACACTGACTTAGTGGGAAAATTAAGGAAGGAAATAAAAGTATTCACTGAAAAACTTGAAAAAGAAACTGTAAATCAGGGAGTGGCCATAGCCCCTTTATGGAAATCCACAAAGGAACCACTAACATGTTATTTTTATGGAAAGATGGTCATGTAATTATGAATTGTAGGAAGAGGAATCAGGAAAATAGAAATAGAAGCTTGAGAAAAAAATAATGATAATAGGAACTCATATAGGATAGTAATTCCAATGAGATAAATCATAACTCACACTAAAACACCCAAAATATGGTTCATCCGCACTGTACACAGAGTGTGAGAACCCCCCCCCAGTATGGGGGACCCCAGAGGAATATCCAGGGATCTTTATGATGATGCGAAGGGGGAAAAGGGCTCTGGAATCAGGGGTTGAATCCTTCAATTTCCCAGACTTCAATGTCTTAATGCCAGTTATCCCAATCCATCCTCCTCACAAAATAATGAACTTCATGTAATCCTGAAGGTTGGGAACACATATTATGATTGCCTCTTGGACACTAGAAGGATGATATTAGAAATTAAGTCCTATTATATTAGTTTAGAGATAAGAAGCAGAGAATCTGGCTTGAGAAAGAATTGCAGTTTGAAACAGATCTGAGACAGTGTCAGTTTCAAATGCTGATAGTGTTTAGGGGAGGTATAATGTTTTTTCTGTGGCGGTTACTCTCTGGGAGGTAGTTGGCAGTTAATCTTTCTCTGACTGCTGGGAGCAGGTGATATCTTCTTTTCTTTCTCTCCTCACTGTCTGAGGTAAAAGGAAAGAAGGGAAAAACCTGAAGGAGGTAAATGATTTCCTTTTCCAACTTGGGCAGCACTAGTGACTGTCTATTTTTGTTTCATAAATTATTTTACCTCTGAGAAGACCAAAGAAAGACCTGGTCTTTAGTTTGCACTCTGAGTCTCCTAAGGCTTAGAGTCCTAACTTGGTTCTTACTGAGGTTCAGCCAGCTGGCCTTTGTTATTTTTATAACTTGGAGACAGAGTTGAGAATTCTATATTTCTTATAAGGATAATAGTTTATTATAGAATAGTGAAAATTTGGGTTACTCAGTTCCTGTGGAAACAGGATAAGCAGTTCATTACAGAACCAGGGAGTTTTATTTGGGTGGAGTTAGAATCCCTTAGCATTAGAAATCCTTTTATATCCTTCTATTCTCAATAAATATTTTATTTTTATATAACAAGAATCTCCTTAGTGTCCTTTCACCTGGCCCTGAAGAGAAGTTAATTTATGAGCTTCACTTCACTTATATAAACTGAAGATACTTTGTAAGCACAGCAAGCAAGTGTGTCCAATCAGTTTATAATCAATAGTCAATTCATTGCTTATTATTTTTATAACACTGGAGCTTCCAGGTCAGTTTTGGTGAGTGAATCTGATTTTGAATGCAATTCTATTGGCTCTTTAAATGCAGTAGGAATGTCAGGACTGTCTCTAAAGGTCCCAAAGCTTTCTCCTCAAATGGTGTCTGTGGGACCTCTATCAGTAGAACATCCTTTCCTTTTAATGCTGATTCCCCTACAAATTTGTTAGGGAGAGATATTTTGTGCAAACTTAGCCACAATAATATGTTCTCAAGATGACTATAATGTTAAAATTACCTGAGGAATCCTTAAATGTGTTTCCTCTCCTTCTTTTAAACAGTCAAGAGGCGAAGGTGCCCCCACCTTTGAAATCCCAGCTAATATATCTGAGCGTCTCTGGGCCACATCTTCTTCCAATGTAGGCCTACTCAAATCAGCTGTTCCTGTTCAGATTAAGACAAAAGATGGTCCACCTCCTTGATTTCCTCAGTATCCCCTATCAAAAGAGGCAATTAAGGGAATTTCCCCAGTGATAGACTCATTAATTAAACAAGGAATAATAATCCCAAGCAAATTTGAATATAATATAATATACCTATTCTCCCTGTAAAAAAGCCAAATCTAGGCCCAGATGGAAAACTTATTTATCAGTTGGTACAGGATTTAAGGGCTGTAAGTAATGATGTCATAAAAAGGTACCCTGTGGTTCCCAACCCAGCCCAAGCATAGCACAGATTTTTACTGTGGTGGATCTTTGCTCGGCATTCTTCTCAAACCCTATCCATGAAAACTCCAGGAATATATTTGCCTTCACCTGGAAAGGTTCCCAGGGCTCATACTCCCAGTTACCACAAGGGTTTGTCAATAGTCTGACCCTGTTCTCACAAATTTTAAAACAGGATTTAGAGAATATCAAGTTTCAGGAGAGTTGTTTGACACTATTTGTAAATGAACTGTTCTTGGCCTCACCAAATGCCACAGTATGCCAGGAAGATAGTAAGCATCTTGTCTTAGAGCTACTTAGGAGAGGCCACAAGGTCTCAAAAGCAAAGCTTCAGTGGTTCCTCCCCAAAGTTGAATATTTAGGATTTATTTTAATTGCTGGTGCCCACTCCATTTCCCCAAGCTCATTGAAGATATTCAGAAATTCACACACACACACACACACACACACACACACACACACACACACACACACTCCTACTAAGAAATAGTTGAGGGCAATTTCAGGAGCAACAGGGTTTTGTAGGCAGTGGATCCCTTGCTATGGGGAAATCACTAATCTTCCTATAGCTTTGACAAAAAATTTAGTCCATGAACCTCTCTGCCCCTGCTCTAGGTATTCCAGATTGCAAAAAGCCATTTACCTTGTATGTATGCTAACAGTGAGGGGTAACTTCAGGGGTTTTAACTCAAACTTTAGGGCATGTTCAGAGCCCAGTTGCTTATTATCCAGCCCAGCTGGACCCAGTAACTTCAGGAGCCCCACCATATCTTAGAGGTGGAGCTGCTACAGCTTTGTTGGTAACTAAATCTGCTGATTTAGTATTGGGGTGCCCATTAACCATAATATGTCCACGTGAAGTCAAGGCATTGTTACTAAGATATAAAACACAGGCATTTCAGATCAAAGACTTGCTAGATATGTGGTAACCTTGTTAGGTAATGAAAATATTACCTCAAAACACTATACAGTCCTTAATCCAGATACCTTGCTTCCAGATTTACCAGTTTCAGGTGAACCATTGCATAATTGTGAATCTTTAGTGTCCTGGCTGAAAAACCTCAAGATAATCTCCTAGACACTCCTTTAGACAACACATTCTATTTATTGATGGTTCTTCTTTTATGAGGGGTGGCATACACTACACTGGAGCTGCTACAGTCACAGAATTTGCCACTGTGTGGTCAGCATCACTGTTCTCAAAGTGCCCAAGGTGCAGAACTGATAGCTCTAAAACATGCCAAGGCTAAGAAAGCAACAATTTATACAGACCCTAGATATGTCTTTGGAATATATTATGCAGTGGGTATGCTATGGCATACCTCTGCTGGAAAGTGTATTGCAAATGCAGAGATCATTAATGAAGTGCTTTCTGTTCTCCAGCTACCTGAAACTCTAGCTATAGTTCATTGTTCTTCCCATGCAGGTGCTACTGACCTTGTTTCTAGAGGGATACTAGAAACACCAGGCAGATACTGCAGCAAAACTCACTGCCTTATCTCTCTCTTATAATGAACAGGAAGTGGAAAAATGGGAAAAAACTTAAAAGCAAAATAGATCAATGGGTGTCATCTGAAGGAAAACCTGACTCCCTAGAAGCTTTTATAACCAAATATGCTGATCCATTCACAAAAATGGTCATTTTGGCACCCAGGGTATTGTAGACTCTGTTAAGAAAGTATGGATAGCCCCTGGTATAACTACCATAGCCTCTAAAATGTATGCAACCTGTCCCTTGCCAGGCATACAATCAACATGCTTTTCATGCAAAGCTTTTGGTGGGTGTCTTCTGGCTTACACACCTTTAGAACATTTACAAATTGACTTTATTACTATGCCTGAGGCTGGACATTATAAAATTTGACTGGTCATAATGGATCAGCCTACCAGATGATGGAAGCATTTCCTAGGGCCTGAGCCACATCAACTTTTGTTGCCAAGGTGCTGTTAAGGGAGATTATTCCTTGCTTTGGCCTACCAGAATGAATTAATTCAGACAGGGGAACTCATTTCACTGATTCTGTTTTTTCTCAAATTTATTCTTGTTTGGGGATTTCTCCCTAATTCCATGTACCATATACTTGGAGCTCAGGTCATGTTGAGAGAATGAATAGAGATCCTAAGAATATGATTGGAAAACTTTGCACCAAGACTCACTTAAAATGGCCTGAGGTTCTCCCCCTAGCTCTCTTTTATCTTCAAAGCAAGCCCAGGGGAGATCTACATATTTCACCGTTTGAGATTCTTTTTTGGACATCCCTCCATACAGGCTAATCCTTTTTAACCCATGTACACGTCATTATAGACGGGGGAGGAGGGGAACTTCTATTGTTTCATACATACAGGACTTACAGGTCAAATTGCAAGAACTCCATGAACCTGGAGCTGCAGTTCAAGGAGGATGTATGGATTTTTCACTCCATGGCGTACACCCAGGAGATAAACTGTACATAAAGAACTTCCATCATACTGGAGTTACTCAACATGCCTGGAAAGGTCTGTTTCAAGTGCTATTAAACATTCCAACAGCTATCAAAATTGGAGAAAAGGTCTCTTGTACTCATTGCTCACATATAAAATGGGTACTTTCTATTGACACTGAATGACTGTATCCTGTCACATTTATTGTAATTGCTGATTGTTTTAAGATTTAATTTTGTTTTTAAGTTTGCATATTAATTTAACCTAAATTATTCCATTACACTATGTCACTTTCAGTCACTATGTTTTGGTTATTTGCTATATGTTCTGTTACACTGTCTTTAATTTTCTCCTCTCCTATGAATGGACTGGAGATGATACCATTATAAAAGTCCATAGACAAGTTGGACAAACTTTTTTCCATGGTCCTTATGGATGCTGGGTGTGTCACCAGATCCATCAGAGCTCTTTCTTCTCAAGAGAAATAATTCTACTCCAAAATAATGAGACATTACCATAGCTTGCAACACAAGGAGGTCACATGTTGCCTACATAGCCTTTTGCTCCTTTTGTCTTTGTTTCATTTCAAATGGAATTTTACCTTTCTGTTACTGGCACTTGGATTTTGTATTATTATGCAGAAATATTGTTGATTTGGGGGAGGGGGTTTCCTTCATAGCCTACAATTCTACTGAATCCAATAATTTCCCCTTTATATTTATCATTTCTCTAAAATGTTCTAAATAAATCATCATATTAATAGTAAATAAAGAAATCTTTATATCCATACCTTTAGTTTATTTTCTGGCCTTTAAACTATTTTTAATGTTTCCAGAAAAAATATAAAATAATAATGGAGAGGGAGAACCTCCTTGATTTACTCCTTTTCATTGGAAAATAAATGACATGACATATAATGCTTGTGTTTGGTTTTCAATAGATACTGTTTTTGATATTGACAGTATTACATCATAAAAAAACCAATTAATAATTATGTGAAAAACAATAATGATGAAATGATGTATCAAAATTTCTCAGATAACTCTAAAGCAGTCAAGTTTCTTTAAGGGAAAAATTAAATACCTAAAACAAACATTAACACAATAGGACAGACTTAATTAACTGAATGTATGTTCTTAAAAATTAGAAACCAACAAATAAATCTTCCCCTGTACATTCCTCTTTTGATGGGTCATTTGCTCCTGGACCATGTTTTAAGGAAAATGCCCTGGACAGCTAGGTTCTCTCCATTCTTCTCCAGAAAACATTCCTAACTTAATGGATTTCTTTCTTTGTCATGCTTCCATATGAGTAATTTATCTCTCATTTCTTCTAGCTTTTAAAATACTTTTTACATGTCATTTTCCCCTTTGGAATGTAAGTTTCATGATGATAGGGCCTTTTTTTCTTTTGCTTGTATTTGTGTTCCCCTGGCCTTATCACAGTGCCTGATACTTAACATCTAATAAGTGATTGTTGACTTGCTTATCACCCCTGGAAAAATAAAAGAGAAAACAAGTTCCACAGCAGTTATGTTTATTTCCTTAGAGAAAGAGAATTCACATAAATATATGTGGGAGTCCAGGTAAATTGAACTACCCAAACAGACAAAACTTCAAGTTTATATAGTAATCTGGGGAGCCATAATTCACACAACAGGACATGTTACATAAATAGCTTGTATTGTTACATAAAGGCATCTGCATTATCCCATTGACTGTGGAACCCTCAATGGGACAAAAATCCAATGATCTCTTATTCCTTCTTCAGTAGAAAAGACAGAGAAAGTACTCACCCTAAGGGCAAAAAAAAAACTCTTGATCTCCTTTGTGCCCTGTGAAATATGCCAATGCTCAACCAAGTTGGTGGCCCTGATTGAGGAGACATATCCTTCCTATCTCAGACTCAACCCAGATACTCAAGAAGAAAGACATATCCAAGGAATAACTACTTTCTTACATAAAATGTAGAAGCTAGAAAATGAGACATTTTGAGAGTCTAGAAATTTGGTGGGATCTTTCTTAAGATGCCTGGTTCATTTCAAGCCTTAATCATACCAGATAGAAGAGGTAAGACAGGAACTTTGAAAAATAATCTATCTTAAATCTAATTTCAAAGAGAATGAAACAAAAATAGCCCCAAAAAGAAGCAGATGATTCAAATGACAGTCAGAGCTCCAAAAATGAAGACAGTCCATGAAGCAAATTCAATTTCACCTGAAAATTTGAAATTACTTTGGGATGCCATCCTAACCAGAAATTGGAGTAGGATTGACTAAGAACATATCAAAAACACAGAAAGACCTAGTGAGTATTCTCTGGGGATCTAAATGTTGGTGCAGGAAGAACTTGAATTTGGTCAACAATGTGCTTGAATTCTTCACCTATGCTTTGAAACTAATTGTAGGACAAACCTCTCTCAAGATCAAGAAAAGCATTCAACTCAGGGAGCTCACACTCCTATAAAACAGAAGACATGCAAATCGAGATCTCTTTCTAGGTATGAAAAGCAGCTCAAAACTTGTGCCTGTAGTTCTGGGAGAGGAACTTCAACCTCGTGTGGTCTCCCCTTTCCATTTCTCACTTGAGGACTAACCCTATAAAACAATGGGATTTGACTTCAACTGGATTTTCATGTTGGTCATTTTCCAAGGTAGATTTTTGGAGAGGTAGACATACTATTAAAAAGTGGTTTATTTCTAAGACTTTTGTCTTTAATCTAAACCATTCTGTGTTTGCAGGTATCCAGTGTGATGCTCAACTCATTGAGTCTGGAGGAGATGTGAGACACCCTGGGGGATCTCTGCAACTGTCCTGTAAAGCTTCTGGATTCTCTATCAGCAGTTACTGGATGATCTGGGTCTGCCAGGCTCCAGGAAAGGGACTGGAGAGTGTCTCAAGTACTTATGGAAGCAGCGTTTACTACGCGGATTCAGTGAAAGGCAGATTCACCACCTCCAGTGATACTGTCAACAACATGCTGATTCTGCAAATGAATTCTCTTAAAACTGAAGACACAGCTATGTATTACTGTTCAAGAGGCACAGTGAAGGAAGAGAATATGAAACCAGACACAAATGTGATGCTTGAAGGGAATGATTTAGAGTTCCAGAACAGAGCACAAGAAGGCTAGTAATAGTAACAGGATAAAGGATGCCAAACAGTTTCTGTTTCAAGGTCCATGATTTCCTAACAATTACTTATGAGTATGGACTCCAGAGACTCTTATCTATTTCCTGTCTCTGAGACTTTTTCCTATTTCTGACTACTTTCAGCAATCAAAAGACTTTTTTCTTCATTTATGTTTTCTACATAGTCATTATAATTTCTCTGAAATTTCAAATGAGGCAGAGAAATTATATGAAGCATCATGAGCTATTTTATATATACTTTGTACATGTAGACTTTTTTATTTGCATTGCGTGCTCAGATACATTCAAACATATAATATATAGGAGTATTACAGAACTTGAATCAGGGGGGGAAAGGAAGCTTTAACCAGACTTGTCATATTGTCACTAAAAAGTTTCTCTCATTAAAAAAAAGATTCTCTTCACCTCTGCAATGATTCTTGTGTCATATACCTCAAGCACAGGTAGCACCATGTTATCTCATTAATAAATAATCTCAAGAAGCTTCCTATCAACTCAAGAATTTACTTAAGAATATATAGGTTAAGGGGCAGCTGGGTAGCTCAGTGGATTGAGAGCCAGGCCTAGAGACGGGAGGTCCTAGGCTCAAATCTGACCTCAGACACTTCCCAGCTATGTGACCTTGGGCAAGTCACTTGACCCCCATTGCCTACCCTTACCATTCTTCCACCAAGGAACTAATACACAGAAGTTAAGGGTTTAAAAATATAAAAAAAAACAAAAACAAAAAAGAATATATAGGTTAAGTCTTTCACATCAGTGTGTCTTTGGTTTTATTTGGGGGTTTTGGTTATGTATGAGTGTGCTTTTAAAACAATGGCCAGTATGCAAATGTGTTTTGTATGACAATAAAAAAGGGGAAAAAAGAAAAGAAAATTTTTACAAAAGGATTTAGGTTAAGGGGAAATGATTTTAGAATTATTAAACTACCTAAAAGCAAGGATTTTTTAAACATATATGCAATATCACAAGAAATTAAAAAGAGAAAGTACCCTGATACCCTAAAACCTTGGAAAATAAAGTAGTCCTGCTAAATTCCTTTTGTGACATCAATGTGGTTTTGATCAAGTAGAGCGAAACCAGAGAAAGAAAATCATAGTCTAATTTCCCTAACAATATTTAATTTTTCTAATTTTTTTAAAAATCCCTTACCTTCCATCTTAGAATCAACACTATGTAGAAGAGTGGTAAGGGCTAGGCAATGATGGTTAAGTGACTTGCACAGGGTTACACAGCTAGGAAGTGTCTGAGGCCAGATTTGAACCTAGGACCTCCCATCTCTAGGCCTGGCTCTCAATCCACTGAGCCACCTAGCTGCTCCAATGCAATATTTTTAAATAGAATAATAGCAAGAAGATTACTGTAATATATCTCAAAGATGATAGAATGACCAGGTGGGATTTATACCAGGGATACATATGTAAGGATGATTCAATATTAAATAAAATATAGCCATAATTGATCATATCTATTACAAGAACAAAAATCATACAATTATATCAGTAGATAAAGAAAAAAACTTCAGACAAAATGTAACACCTACCTGAATAAAAGCACCAGAAAGCATTGGAATAAATGGAACCTTTTAAAAACAATAAGGAATACCTACCTAAAACTAAAAGCAAATACTATCTGGAATGAAGGTTACAGATTACATTTCCAATGAGATCAGGGGTGAAATAAGAATGTTCATTATTACCACTATTATTCTATGTCTCACTGGAAATGCTACTCATTATACTAAGAACTGAAAAAGAAATTAAGGAATTAGAATATGGAATGGAGAAAAAAACTTAATCTTTGAGGATGATATTATATTTAGAGAACCATAGATAATCAACTAAAAAACTAATTGAAAGAATTAAAAGCTTTAGTGATTGCAAGATATAAAATAAACCAACTAAAATCATCAGGATTTCTATATATTTCCAACAAAAACTAACAGAAGACAAAAAAGAAAAATTCCATTTAAATTAATTGAAAACCCTAGAAAATACATGGGAATCTCCTTTCAAGACAAACATAAAGTTTATAAAAACACAATTACAAAACATTTTTCCCAGAAATAAAGACAAATCTAAACAATCAGAGAATTATTAATTGGTTATGGGTAGGCAAAACTGATATAATAAAAATGACTATTATACCTAAACTAATTTACTTATTCACCATACCAATGAAAATATAACAAAGAATTATATTGTTGACCTCAAAAACATAATAACAAAATGTATTTGTAATAACAAAAAGTCAAGAATCAAGAGAGTCAATAAAAAAGTGAAGGAAAGTGGCTTTATAGTACTAGATTTCAAATTATATTACAAAGTGGTAATCATTAAACTATCTGGTACTGGTCAAGGAATAGAATGGTGCATGAGTGGAATAGATTAGGGACACAAAAAACAGTAAGTGACTATAGCAATTTAGTGTTTTATAAACCCAAAGAACAATGTTTAAGTGTCAAAAACTTATATTTGGTCAAAATTGTTGAGAAGATTGAAAAGTAGTTTGGCAAAAGCTAGTCATAGACCAATATCTCACACTGTATAAAGAATAAGATCAAAATGGATAAAGGATTTAGACATTAGATGATTCATAAGTTAATTCAAGGAACACAGAAAAATGTAGCATCAGAGCTATGGATAAAGGAACAGTTTATGACCAAATAAAAGATGGAGAGGATCATAGGAAGTAAAATGGCTTTTTTTGATTCCATGAAATGAAAAAAGATTTTGTTTAAAAAAAAAAGCAACGGAGGATTCTGGGAAGATTCTGGCTTAGGAGCAGCAAAACTCCAGACCTCTGAAAATCCTTCCACAGCAGTCAAATACAAAGTGCTTTGAAGGTACAAAAAACAAAATCTAACAACAGGATAGAGCTGGGAGATCCTCCTGCTGGACCCAACTTAAAAAGGTATGAGAAAGAAAAAGTCTGAATTGTTGAACTGTAGGGTTAGAGGGAAAGGAAGAAGGAAGATTCCATATCCCCTCCCCCACCTACTGTGCTGAGTCTCCAGTGGATTGGAATCTTTGGGAGGGCAAGGTTGCTAATCCAGAGGGAGTGCCTTACTGGCAAGCTGTGCCAGGCTCAGGGCATTGAACACAGGCAGCAGGGAGGCAGATAGAGGAGAAGGTCAGAGAGGGCAGCCTAGTCATAGCCAAAACACTCCATCTTGCCCCATCCCCCATTTCTCAAGGTTTTGGCCTCAGGGCACATCCAGTTTTGCATATCAACTCTGCCCTACCTTAATTTTATCAATAAGGTAGATAAGAAGTCTTCAGAGGGCAGGGAAGTTCTAACACCTCTCCCCATAGACTGCAATGAAAGCAGCTGTAATCATACCTTCAGCTTCTACTTCAAACTAGGGAAGATCTGGCCTAAGGGCTCATTAACCTAGTCAATCAACAGAGCAGAGAAGAAGCCCCTTCAGGACAGAATAGCCCAAACCCACAAATCCAGAAAATAATCAGAGGAGCAAGATTACAGTCAATTGCAGCGGGTAGGGGGAAGAAGGAAAAAATATGAGTAAACAACAGAAAAAGAAAAAAGAAATTACAATCTACAGCTTCTACCCAGGAAGTGAACAAAAAGCAAATGGAACAGAGGAGGACCAAGGAACACCAGACCAAAACACAGAAACTCCAGTGAATTGGACAGAGGCTTTGGAAGAACTCAAAATTCAATTAACTCAAGAACTCAAAATTCAATTAACTCAAGAACTCAAAAAACAATCAAGGGAGGCTAAAGACAATTGGGTAAAGAAAATATATGAACTAAAACAAGAAAATCATAACTTGAAAGCCAAAATTGACCAGCTTGAAAACAAGGCAAAGAAGGTGAAAGGTGACCTACAAAGAAAATCAGACCAGAAGCTTGACCAATAAGCAGGGGATGAAATTCAGACTTTAAAAATTAGAATCCAACAACTAGAAGCAAATGACTTAACAATGCAGCAAGAATCTATAAAATGAAATCAAAAGAAAGAGAAAATGAGGAAAATATGAAACACCTCATTGACAGAACCTCAGATCTGGAAAAGAGATTGTGAAGAGACAATTTAAGAATTATTGGTCTACCAGAACATCATGACAAAAGAAAAAGCCTGGAGATCATCCTATAGGAAATTATCCAAGAAAACTGCCCCAACATTCTTGAACAAGAGGAAAAAGTGGAGATTGAAAGAATCCACAAATAACCTTCTACAATTAATCCACAACTGACAACTTCCAGGAATATTATAGCCAAGTTAAAAAACTACCAGACCAAGTTAAAAATATTACAAGCTGTCCTAGTTTCAAATGTGGCCTCAGATACTTCCCAGCTGTGTGACCCTGGGCAAGTCACTTAACCCCTATTGCCTAGCCCTTCTGCCTAAAAGGGTTTAAAAACAAACAAATAAATAGATAAAATAAAAATAAATTGGCAAATACAAAATATTAAAAACAGAAAAGCTCTGGTTTAAAAAAATATTACAAGCTGCTAAGAAGAAGTGTTATCAAAAATATAGTAAATAATCTGAGTAGGACAAACAAAATGCAATTTGGGTGTGAGGAAGGATAAAGGGGAATATGGGATTATAAGGTGATTTGGGGAGGAAAGAAGGTAAGGGAAGGTATTTAGGAGATAAAGGAAATGGGGTATGTAGGAGAGGGCAACTCAAATAGGTTTATTCTCAGAGGCTTGAGACATAGGATACAGGGAGGAAACTAGGGCCAGAAGAAATGTTTAGGTTTTACTGGAGGGTTTCTCTTGTTAGTTTCTCCAGTCTCTTTTGGGAGGATTCAAGAGGCCCCTCCCTGCCAGTCAAAATGATGGCTGGAGGAAGTCTCGGGGAGGTACTTCCTGTCAAGATGGATGCCCAAGTTTTCTCAAGAAATAAAAGAAAAATGATTCCTTCCTCTTGAGCACTTGTCTTAATTTTTGACACAATGACTCATCACAGGGTTTGAATAGGTAACAAGGGGATTTATTAATACCAGGGTCAGTCAGAAGGGCAGAGGGGTTCAGGATTTTCTAACTGCTGCTAGGGAGAGGGGTGAGGGTGGGGTGTGGGTCACAGAGAGGTTTAGACAGAGAGAGAGCCTGGCTCTCCCAGTCAGGAAGATTTGACTGCCTTTTAAGTAAAGTCTTTATCAAATCTAGGGGTAACTTATTTGGGGATACTCCAATTATCTAAAGAAACTAAAAGCCACAATGTTCAATCACCAATCACTCCCTTCCAACCAGAACCCAAAGGAAAATCAGGGAAGGGGAGGGATAGAGATGGGAGATCTAGGAGAGGTCCAGAGAAATGAGATAGGTCCAAATTTCCCCAAAACAAAATAAGCACAGGCCAAGGCCGAAGCAATTAGGCCAAAGCTGAAAGGCCAAAGCAAAAACCTCCAACCACAAACAAAAGCCAGAAGGCAAAAGCCCCGTCAGTTCAAACTTCACCTCTATTTATAGCATTAAATTCTAACTGACTTTCTGAACATTCTAAGATGTTTAACCGACTTTTTGTGACCGTTAGAAATTACAGAAGCAAAAATTTTCTGTTAGCCACCTTGCATTACAGAAGTCATCCAGATACCAGGGAAACACAGTTAGGATAACACAGGATCTGACTACATCTACACTGAAGGACCAAAAGTTCTGAAAAGCAAGGGAACTGGGTCTACAACCAAGAATCAACTACCCAGCAAAAGTGATTATATTCTTACAGGGGAAAGTATGGTCATTTAATAAAATTGAAGACTTCTAAGCATTAATAAAGAAAAGACTGGAATTAAACAGAAAATTTGATGTCCAAACAAAGAACTCAAGAGAATCACCAAAAGGTAATTAAGAGAGGGGGAAAAAACAAAAAGATCAAAACTTTTTTTAAAGGACCCAATAAGTTCAAACGATTTGTATTTCTATAAGAAAAGATGATATTGGTAACTCTTAAAATTTGTTGTTATCATCAGAACAGCTAGAAGTATACTTAGAGGGAACAGTGACAAACTGTATAGGATGAAATGTCAAGATATATACATGCATGTATAAATATATATAAAACTAGAGGTAAAAAGAGGATAATATTAAGAGAAATGGGAAAAGAGACAAAATGCGGTAAATTTATATTTCATAAAGAAGTGCATGGTGAGAGCAGGGGAGAAGACCAATATACAGAAAGGTAAAGACATTGGAGACAGGAAATACTTAATTCTTATGTGCATTGAAATTGACTCAAAGAGGGAAGAACAATCAGATCCATTGGGGCAGAGAACTGACTCATGCCCTATAGAGAAGTAGAAGGGTAACAAACAGACTGGAGCGGAGGGAAGCAATATTAGGGAGGGAGAGTGTGGGGGGTAACTCAGAAAGACCCTAAAGAAAAATAAGATGAGAATAAGAAGGGAGGGGGGAGAAAGGGAAGTAAAATAAGCTTGGGGATTAGGGGGACTGATTAAAAACAAAACACTGGTGTAGAAGGAAATAGTGAAAGAAGAAAGGGCAGGATAAGGAGAAGAAATCAAAATGTTGGGGAATACAGAGCTGGTAATCATAACTTTGAATGTGAATGGGATGAACTC
The DNA here is from genome assembly GCF_016433145.1 of Gracilinanus agilis. Taxonomy (NCBI): domain Eukaryota; kingdom Metazoa; phylum Chordata; class Mammalia; order Didelphimorphia; family Didelphidae; genus Gracilinanus; species Gracilinanus agilis. Next base: position 435,498,175 of record NC_058131.1, read on the forward strand.
ACCCATAAAATGGAAGCAAATAGCAGAGAAGATTAGAAACCAAAATCCTACCATATGTTGTCTACAAGAAACACACATGAGGCAGGTAGACACACACACAGAATAAAGGTAAAAGGCTAGAGGAAAATCTATTGGGCATCAACTGAGAAAAAGAAGGCAAGAGTCACAATCATGATATCTGACAAAGCCAAAGTAAAAATAGATCTAGTTAAAAGAGATAGGGAAGGTAATTACATCCTGATAAAAGGCAGTATAGATAATGAGGAAATATCAGTACTCAACACGTATGCACCAAAACGTATAGCATCCAAATTTCTAATGGAGAAATTGGTGGAGCTTAAGGAGAAAATAGATAATAAAACTATACTAGTGGGAGACTTGAACCTTCCTCTATCAGATCTAGATAAATCAAACCAAAAAATAAATAAGAAAAGGTAAGAGATGTGAACGAAATATTTTTTGTTTGTTTATGTGCTTGGTTTTTATTGTTAAATTATTATTTTTTATTGTTACATTATCTTCATTTCCCAGCATCTTTCTCTCTGTCTCCATGACCCAGATATCTGCCATAACAAAAAATACCAACACTAATATGGACATTAGATGTCCTTATTGACACTCAAAGGAGAGTATAAATCTTCTTGGTGGAAGAACATGAATTGGATCTTGTTCAATCTTAGATATCTGAGCTTATTGAAATCTCCTGGTTGGGCTTCTTATAGGAAGCCTTTTGGAGTTAGACTGGTTCATTTCTGTGGCCCATCTTACAGTCAGTCATTCTGTTCCTCACCAACCTACTCTTCCTCTACTTGTATGAGAATATTTCTGTACATTATTTGATGGTATTTGTAAGCAAGGCTAGTCACATTCCTTTATGGTTGGTTATTTGCAAACAGTGAGCATGTTTAAAAAAACCTAATATTGTTATTTCTTTTAAAAATATTTTACTATGGTTACATGACTCATTTTTTTTCCTTCCCTCTACCCTCCCCCCTCCCAGAACTGACAAGCAATTCCACTGGATTATACATGTATTATCTGAGCATACTTTGGCACAAAAGTAGAATGCAAAACTGATTTTTATACCCTCAATGATCTGCTCTTTCAAAGTCTCTCAAAGACTTAGTTTCAATTAGAATATACTGGTGAACCAGACTCTTGCTCTTTCCCATAGCCTTTTCAGCATTCTTTCAGGGAATCCCCCATAATCCTCTGGAATTGTACCTACCTGTATCCCTTTACAAGAAACATTATGTTTCTCCACCATTTGTACATTGCCCATATCTGTACTTTCTTGCTTTTTCTACAATCTGTTTGACCATACAGTTTAGTCAATTTATCTGGTCCTTCAGAAATATATTGCTCATTAACTGTGGATTGTACCCCAAGGCTTTGTCCTAAAATTAAAAATAATCCTCTGCCCTTGTACCTACCTGTATCCCTTTACAATAAACATTATGTTTCTCCACCATTTGTACATTGCCCATATCTGTATTTTCTTGCTTTTTTCTACAATCAGTTTGATCATACATTTTAGTCAATTTGTCTGGTCCTTCAGACATATGTTGCACATTAACTGTGGATGTATCCCAAGGTTTGTCCTAAAATTAAAAATGCTAATTCAAAAGTAACTTATATTTTGGGTGGTGTAAGGGTAAAAAAGGGGTTTTATGGGTTCAATATATTAAGATGGTCACCAGAGGATTGAACTATTATCAATCCTCAATTAAGAATAATCTCAAATCAAAATTGACTTTTATGGAAATTTATTTACATGAGAAGAGAGGGAGAAAGTAAGGAAATAAGAATCTATCCCACTAATTAGTCCAGGGAGATCTTAACCCTCAGCCAAGGGTTAAAGGGCCTGAGACCTGGAGGTGAACGGAGCAAACTTCATTCACAGAGTCTATAAAAAAAAGTTTCTTAATAGAAGTTTAGGAAGATTCAGTCTTTAAACTCACCACGTGGAACAGTCTCCGTCATGAACCAGCAAAGCTCCCTCAGGTCCCCTTCACCAAACCAGAAGACTTTCACTCACTCAACTCCCTCTTTTTAAAGGGGTCACATATACATCACTTCCAGTGCCTTCCCCTAACCTGCGTGTACAATCAAAATAGATACTTTCTCATAGAAAGCGTAGGGGGCAGGCCATTGATTCTGATTCATTACTCACTCTAGCACACGTGGGTTAGGACCTCCCAGAATTAGAGATGCTCTCACCTTTGGTGATTAAATCTAAAGATGAGCAATGAAGACTTAATCTAATTATCACAATAGGGACCCTATGAGGGACCCTGTGTTCCCCAAGATGATGAGAATGCACTTTTCCTGCTGAGTAAGAATTAATGTCAAGTGGACATAAGTAAGAAAAGAGCTCTCTCTGTCATGAGACCACTGTGAATTACAGAATAGGTGGTTGCAGACATGGCTGCTCTGAGAAGGAGGTTCTGAGTCTCAGTCTGTACCTGTCACCAGATACTTCAGAAGATTGAGTCCTGTCTACCTGATTTACAGGTTTTGCACCTGGTCAAATAAAGTCTGGACTAAATTGTCAGGCTCCAGTCTTATCTAAGTAATGCAGTCTTATCTAAGTAATGTTTGTTAGGATTCAGGCTTCTTAATTATCAAGGAGAGAAATTTTTAATTCAGTAGTTATTGGTCTGCTAAGAACTCAAAGCTTTTCAATAAGTCTATAATGTTTTTCCAATAAGAAAAGGTATGGATCATAAGAGGTGTCAAAAGAGGGGTCTCAGATTTTTATCTACTCTCTTATTGGCTTTCCACAGTTTTAACAATCATCTCCCTCAAGCCAGCATGAAGCTGGCTCCAGCATACCCTAGATATGAGGAAACATGACTGAAACTGGTGGTAAATAATCCACATGAAATCCAGTTGCAACTGTTGTGGGAAAGCTTTGAAGTAAAACCCTGTCTCTGGAAAGGTTACCCTTATCAAGGATGACAGACTCCAATAGCTAGCTTAAAAGTGAGAGATTTATTAATCTGAATGTAAGTCAAATGGTTAAGTTAAACGGGACAGCTAAGGGAGGCGGAGTGGATGGAATGCTGTCTCCTAGAGGAGATGTGTTCTGGGTTTTTTATATCCTTTCAACAGCAGGGCCTACGTGAATAGAGATAGGATGATTATGGCATGTTAACTGGGTCTCTGGAACCTGACATAGGTCATGTTGTTATGTCCTATGCCTCAAAATCAAAAGGGGGTGAACTGTTCAGTTTAGAGGATAATCAGATATCTGGGATATAAAATAGATGTTTATCAGGTATAAAATGGGAGGTGCCTATCTATGTCCACCAAGAATGAGGGGAGAGGCCAGAGGGGATCTTCCTCTTAGATCAAAATCACCTTCCCTAGCATTTCAGGAATGCAAGGCAAAATGAGTCTTTTGTGTATTCTCTGACCAGGGATAAAATCTGGAGTTTTGGAATATCTAGGGCAAGCCTATACTCCCATATCACAAGGAGAATGAGCAAAAAATAGCCCCATAAGTAAGCAGAGGAACCTAGGAGCAGAACCAGAAATTCTTTTAAAGAAACAAAGAAACAAACAAACAAACAAAGAAAGAAACAAAGAATCAAAGAAAGAAACAAAGAAAGAAACAAAGAGAGAAACAAAGAAAGAAACAAAGAAAGGAAAGAAAAAGAAATGAACTTATAAGGTAAATTCAGTCTCTACTAAAGAAAAAAAAATTGATAAAAAGGTTGGGGTGGCTTCCTAATCAGAAATGATATGGGCATCAACTCAGAAAATGTCAGGAACAAAGAAAAAGTTAATGAGTGTTCTCTTGGTATTAAGAGTGGACTAATTAGAGAGATGGAAAAGGATAGAGACTGGATCATACCAGTGATACTTGGTTTTTCTGTGTTATCAACCTTTCCCAGAAATTTAGAACCGATTTTAGAGAATCCTTCTCTCTGCAGCTCAGGGAGGGCACTCATCACAAAGGAAGGCAGCTGCTCTTCCTCCCATTAAACAGAGAAAGACATGCAAATGAGGCTCCTCCCTCTAGCCATGAAACCTGTGCAAAACCTGTGTCTGCTGCTCTGGGAGAGGAGCTTGTATGGCCTTTCCCTCCTAAGGACTGATACTGCAGAGCCTGAACCATGGGATTTGGACTCAATGGAATTTTGATTCTGACTGTTTTGCAAGATAGGTTTTTACAAGTTTTGTTTTTTGTTTCTTTGTTTTTTGAAGGAGGAAACAGTCTTTGAAGTGATAGATTTTGGTGACTATTTTCTCTAATGACTCTTTGCTTGCAGGTGTCCATTGTGATATTCAGCTGGTGGAGTCTGGGGAAGACATGAGACAGCCTGGAGGATCCTTGAAACTCTCCTGCAAAGCTTCTGGATTCACCTTTAGTCACTATTTGATGAACTGGGTTCACCAGGCTCCAGAAAAGTGGATGGAGTGGGTCTCAGCAATTGGTACAAGTGATACATACTATGCAGACTCTGTGAAAGGCCAATTCACCATCTCCAGGGACAATGGCAACAACCTGCTGCACCTGCAGATGAATTCCCTGAAAGCTGAGGACACAGCCATGTATTACTGTGCAAGAGACACAGTGAGGGAGAGGAGTGAGAGCAGACATAAACCTCCTACTTCAGAGAGTTCTTATGGAGAATGACTGAGAGAGTCAAGCATATTGAATACAAGGAGACCAGTTACATTAACAGGTGAAGATTGAGACGGACAGATTTCAGGTCTATAGTTTCCTCCAAATTCCAATAATCATTTTCTTATCTTTTTACTGTCTCAGAGTCTTTGCTTTTTCTGATACACATAGGCAGAAAGGGGTGTGCATGTCTCAGAGAAACATGAAGCCCCTCACTGAGAGATGTCACAGCAATCTGAGTTTTATTTAAGACAGTATAGTCATTTTAACCTTTGAAATATATTCAGAGAGAAAACCATTTCCATAGCAGTCATGTTTATTTCCTTAGAGAAAAAGAATTCCCAATTACATATGTGGGACTCCAGATAAAAAAAATGAGCTTACTAATTAGACAAAACTTAAGTTTATATAATAATCTAGAGGAGTTATAATTCCTACAACAGGAATGTTCATTGTCCATTTGGAATGTGATGTACACTACATGGATTGTTTAACAGTATTCAGAACTTAGTCCTGATAAGATAACAGGGACCCTTGGTGTCATTTGTAAGATCAGGGGTTTCTTTCACTGCCAAAGTGGTATTTACTCTTGTATACGATTTATATCCACAATAGGCATCTCAGGTCTTATAATCAATATAAGTAGCTCTTAATTTTGATTATATCAGACTGTTAGTGATAGGATCAATTAAAGATATAAAATATATATCCTGGTGAGATTCATTTCTGTTGTCATTGTCACTTCCATAGGGAGGAAGACTAAGAGGGTTTGGGTCACCTCAGATTAAATTAAGGACTTGTGAGATTTCCCAAGAGAGATGAGAACTTGCAAAAGGAGTGAGATCTGATGTATGTTACAAAACATTCTTCTTTTATAGGATACCTATTATGTGGTTTAGGAGCTTGTCAGAGTAATTTTTCAGTCAAGCAAATGAGGAGGTCTGGGGTCCAAAGGTTACCAGGTTATCAGGAATATGAGGAACCAGAGGTTATTATCCAAATTTTTCTATTCAATTCAGGTTATTGGAGAAGGTTGGGGGTCTGGACTTCTAGTGATATCATAAAGGAACTATAATAGAAGCTCAGGAAATCATTGTAAATTCTCCAGTTATGTCTTTTTCCCTTCCAGAAAAGGAGAGATATGTTCTTTCCATCATTTACATATTTTGTACATGATGACTCTGATTTCCCTGAACTTGTGAAACATGGCACATGACAATTCAGGAATGATTCAACATTCACCATATGCCTCCTGTAGCCTTCTTATATACACTGTGTTCTGAAAATTAATATTATGCTTTTTGCATATTAAATAATATTATTCTTTTGTAATGTAGTCAAACCCCATTTCTCACTCTAGCTCAAAAGACAGTCCCTCTCAGTCAGAATTAAAGGAATGGATGAATAAAGTGTATCACTTCTAGCTCCAAGGATATCTGCTACTTAATCAGTTTAACCAAAGACCCTTTCTATAAACAAAGAAACATGCTAGACTGATCTTCTCCCCAGGGGATTGCTCTCCTGTCATTGACCTTCTTTGTCAAAGTCTAGGAGTGGTTTGACAGATCTCAGTTAGAGATGGTTTTGATTTTCTGCTTGAGACTACTTGAACCATCAGACTTTACCTTTATCAGACTATTTCAGAAGCACTGAAAGCATGCAGTCTTAGTAATTCCAAAGATCTTACAAAAAGACAATAGTCAATTCACAAAGAAAACAGAAAAATGACCAGCTAGGTCATAACATCAAGGTGAATACATAGGGACAGTTGGAAGAAAGGGTAAATGAAAAAAGAAACACAATAAAAAGTCAGTAAGGGGAAAGAGTTGTTCAAGACAAAAATCTTGAAGAAAATGATTGCAAATCATCTACAAGCATGGCCTCAGACTTGGAAGAGAAACTGAACTTGGAGAACAAATTCAACTAGAATCCTGGAATAGAGATGGGAAAGATAAAAGAAAGATTTAGAAATGGAATTAATAACTTGGAGTAAAAGTTATTAAACCTAGCTCAAGCAATAAATATCTAAAAGTTAGAATGGACCAAATAGAAGCCAATGACAATAAAAAACAAGAAATATTAAAATAAAATAAAAATATCAAAAATTGAAGAAATATCAATGCAAAATACAACTGACCTGGAAAATAGACTGAAGAGATATAATTTAAGGACCTAAAAACCATATTTCAGGGAATCTCAAATCAAAATTGCTCTTATTTCTTAGTCAGAGGGTGAAATAAAAATAGAAAAAATACATCAGTCATTTCTTGAAAGGAAACTCAAAATTAAAGCTGCCAGAAATATTCTAACTAAAATCTAGAACTTCTGGGTCAAGAATAGATTCCTAAAGAGCCAAGATGGAGGAGTAACTAGAGCAGCAGTGTCATTTCACAACAAAAATTCTCTCCAACCAAGATTAAAATATCACCACAAAATGAATACATGAATGAAAGAACCAATAAGGAGACAGAGTGAAACAACCTTCAAGAAAGAAAAACTGAAAATGTAGTCAGCAACCATCTGGGGAACTGAGGTGAGAGGGGAATAGAGGTAAGCATGAGGCTATATCAGGGAATGAAGAACAATTCAAGAGCAAACCACAACTCCATAACTTCACCCCCAGCCCACATCTGCTGTCACATGTTTCAAACTTAAGCCCTAGATAATAGTCAGACCCTGACATCCTGCCTGGGCAAATAGTGGTCCAAGCCAACCCACACCCCTTGAACTTTCAAAAGTATGAAGAAGTCTAGAGTCCCAGCCCAGGGCAATCTGGACTGAAAGGGACTGATTTGTGTGGGCCCAAAGTGAAGCCAGGAATCCCAGTCTGGGGTTGAGATGAGGGTTTGGGCTGAAGACACAGTTCTCAGGGTGAGTCCCCATCTCTCAAAAAACTTTTTGCCCAAAAGTAAGGGTAGAGCTCCAGGACAGGTCAATCAAGGATGTGCCTGCTTGAATAAAGTACACCATGAGACAAAACACTTAAGTCTAAACCTGGGGTTAGAATTTGATGAGCCTCTGACCTGATCAAGTTCAGATTGAGATCAAAAGCTTACACCTAAGTCTGACGAAAATCTTTAAGCTATCAGCATCTCAAGTGTCAATTGAATCATTAGGGGGAGGGGGATCTCAGAGCTCTCAGTCCTCAGAACATCTGATAAACTAATAACAATCCAGAAAATAAGCTAAAAATAGCATCAAGGAAGGGCTGAAGTTTAAGAGGGTACCCCAACTTCCCAGAAAACAGAACCTATCTATAATTAGAAAGGAAAAATGAGCAAACAATCAAAAAAGCACCTAACTCTAAAGAATTTTTATGGAGACAAAGAGCAAGGTACAGACACAGAAGGGGACAGTGAAAGCAAAGGAAACACACCTAAAGTCCAAAAGAAAAATATGAATTGGACACCAAGCTCAAAAAAGACTTAAATAACCAAGTAAGAGGGGCAGAGGAAAAGTGGGGAAGAGAAATGAAAGTGATGCAAGAAGAAATGGACCCATTTCTTCTTGTATTGCTTTCATTTATTCTTGCTTTTTTTTGGACTTTGAGAGAAATCAAGAAACAATAAAGAAGAATTAAAGGAATGGGAAAAAAGAGGAAAACATGAAATGTTTTTTATGTTATTTAAAAATGACTGACCTAGAAAAATAGATCTAGGAGCCACAATTTGAGAATTATTGGATTACCTGAAGACCATGATGAAGAAAAAAACTTGAATATCATATTACGAAAAATCAATGGTAACTTCCCAGAGACCCTTGAACAAGAAGATAAAATACATTGTGGCACAATTGAATGTAATAGACTACTAGCAGCAATGCAATGACCCAGGACAATCCAAAGGAACTTATGAAAAAGAACGGTATCCACATCCAGAGAAAGAACTGTGGGAGTAGAAACACAGAAGAAAAACATATAATTGATTCATGTAGTTTGATATGGATGTGATTAGGGTTTTGAATATGTTTTGAACAGTGATATATGTATAATCCAGAGTTGACCTGCTTGTCAGCTCTGTGAGGAGCGGAAGCAATAGAGAGAGAGAGGAAGTCATGAATCATGTAACCATGTAAAATAGTCTAAGTAAAAAAAGAGGGGGGGGGAAGAATATTTCTAGAAGCAGCAAGAAAAAATTCAAGTACTGAGTAGTTAGTCAGAATCCTAAACAATTTATCAGCCACCACTGTAAAAAAAAAAAAAGGAAGCTAGGATTACAGTATTATAAAAAGGCTTGCCGTTAAGAATAACTTACTCATCAAAATGGAATAAAAACCTGAAAATAGCACTTTGATTTAATAGCAGAATTTCAATATTCCTGATAAAATGACTAGAGCCATGTAGATACATTGAACTTTAAACATGGAAAATTAAGAGAAACATAAAAAGGTAAGCATTAATGAAAATTCATTTTCCACTGAAATAGTTTTCTAGACATAGCTAATGGTACAGTGGATCAGGAATTAGAAATACCTGTGTTCAAAAGGAGTCTCAAGCAGGGCAGCTAAGTTGTTCAGCCCCAGACCTGGAATCTAGAGGACCTCAGTTAATTAAAATCTGTCCTCAGATACTTTCTAGCTGTGTGACCCTGGTCAAGTCACTTAACTCCTTTGCCCAGTCCTTTTCTTTCTGCCTTAAATTTATTCTAATCCTAAATATATTTGTTTATTTATATACATACATTTTGCATATATATGTATATATATATATATATATATATATATTTGTGGGTTGACACCTGAGAAGGGACATTATAAACCAAGAGAAAATGGGTGAAGGGAATAGAGAGAGAGGGAACACAATAAAGGAAGAAATCCCGAGAGAGGAAAAGTTCAAAAACATGGACTCCAGTGTGTATGCTCCTCTGATGTATTATAAGGAAAATTAGAGTTTTAGACATTCTAAAAGACATTTAGAATGTCTAAAACCCTAATTTTCCTCATAACAGATGGTGGAAAAGAGAGAGAGTGCCACACATGTCCCCAGTCTTTTATTGGAGAATCAAGGAATGGGGAATGGGAGTTAGCTAATGAACTTGTGATATGGCATATCATTCAACATTGACTTTACAACCACGAGATCAAAGAGGAGGAGGTTAATCAAACATGTGACCTGGTAGGGAATCTGATCTGTGAAGGTAGGAGCTAGGACCCTGTGGCAGCTAATGTCCTACCCAGGAATTCTCCTGACCTTTGGATTGTACATTTGGAGAGTGGTCAGAATTAAGAGAATACCAATTAAATACAATGATCAAGAAATAATATGACAATGAGTCTGGTGGGTGAGCACATAGGTTACAATATTAATACATCAATAATACTTTCAAAATTAGAATATACCTGGGATGCCACAATACTATCATATATATACATATGTATGTATATATAGAACATATATACATAAATTAAGATATCAAATATAATAATAATATAATATTAGCCATAGTAGAAAAAAAGATAGACATAGTGTGGAGTATTAAAAGAATACAACTACCAATAAAATTAAGAGCTTTTTTTTAAAAATCAGTTTTGGAATGTTAAGAGCCCCAGCTTGACTGAACCCAGAGAGTCAATATAGTGAGTTAAGTCTGATTATGTCAGTCTATTATTTTTAGCATCAGTGAAAGATGACTGAAAATTGTACCTTGATCAGATTCGCTCTCATATTCTCATTCCTGTTACTGTAACTTTCAAACTGCAATGATGAATGGAACCTATGACATACCATAAACCATACACTCTAAAGATCAACATTTAACAAAGGCCTCGATCTTTGTAAAACCTTATGATATATTATAACTACCTTAAGCAGTTTCTACACTATCCCAGTCATGTTGTTCATTCTAAGATATTTATGTCAGTTATTAAACAAGGTGTTTTATTTTTTAAGTTAGCCAATTATTTTTATTATCCATTTTGTACAGTTAAGTTATTTGTAATGGGCATTACTGAGTTGAATGAACTCTAAATGCCAATTACAACCAACTATTGTGCAAGCTTTTAATAATTAAAACATTCATCAAATTCTGTGTGCTCCCACTGAAGCAACAATGGCCTTTAATTAACCTTAGTAGTTAGCATTCCACTGGGAAATGCAGTAAAGTACCTTTTTTGTGTGTTAGGGGGGGTGTTAAAATTCCAATTTCTTTGGAATTTAAGTTGGATTTAATTTTCACAGCTACATGATCCCTGTCAATGTGGAGGGAGTTAAAAGCCTTATCAAAAAATAAAGTCATAAAATAGTATCTTCTTTTCTAATCTAAAAAAATTGACCATCTACTTGACTGCTTCCTTTTACACTTTTCTATGAAATATGATGTATACAATTGTTTACCATCTTGTGATGAAGACAATATGAAATGTAAGCAGGCTTTTTTGCAGGAATCAAGTGAGAAACATTTAAGTAATTTAAAAATGAGTTAGAATTTCATCACTTGAAGTTGATATTTGTATTATTCATCAGACTGTTAACAGCTGTAGTAGTAGAAACTTTATACTTCAAGAATAATTGGCAGTTATTTGTGAGTAAATCTCAAATGGATTCTGTATTCATGTGTCTTTGGTAAACTACACCAAATAATATTGTTAATGTACATGTGTAAAATGCTGGTCACTTTTGTTGGACATGTGCCAAAACCCATTCATTGTCATGTTCAATCTGAAAGTATAAGGAGGAGAGATAGTAACGAGCCATTGGAAATCGGTTTCTAAAAGAGGACAAGAGAGAGTCATCTTGGTTACTGAGGCTATTAAAAAGAAAAAAATGTTAAATATGTAAAAAAAAAGTTTTTCTGTACCCTTTTGTTTGTCTTATGTAAAATAAGAATACAGTGAAAGTTCTGTGAAAAAGTTTTTCTTTGGGTGGGCAAGTAATTATTTTATGAAATATTACTCTATTTTGCTCCATTTCATTATAGTTTGCTTTATTTCTTTGAGCACTGGGGTCATGTATGGAATAATCGAAGATATTATTAGTTCCAGCCTTTCTATTGAATCATTGTATTTTAATAATTGTTTGGAATTGTTAATGACGATTTAAAATAAATTTGACCAGTTCTTTGTTGTGTGTGTAGTATATGGACCTAGCCCTAGGTACTCTGAGCCACAAGTTCACCATCTCATTTTTTAACCTTTTTTTAAGTGAGCAGATAGTTATATGGTGCACGTGTACAACTGACACTTCATTCTATCATAATTCACCCTTTTACAGTTATGAAAATTTAATCTTGGAAACTAATCTGACCTTAGTCAGAGGTGATTCTAGTTTGAACTGAAGTTATATAGGAGGAAATAATACAAGGGACCATTTTCAGAATGAGGCAGATTGGGTGCAATTTTGTCTAACTTCTTTAAAGATATTTTATTCTCTGTTGCTATTGTTTAGACTCTGTACTTCCCTTGTAAAACGAACAAAAACCCAGAAGGTTGCATATTAATAAAAATGACTTTAGTCTGAAAAAAAAACCTTATGATGTTTAAATAAGAAGTCTTAATTGGTGCTAAATCACCAGAAAGAAAAAATTTTGCAAGAAGCCAGAAAGAGACAATTCAAATATCAAGGAGCACCAATCAGGATCACACAGGATCTGGCAGCCTCCACACTAAAAGCCCGCAAGGCTTGGAATATGATATTCAGAAAGGCAAGAGAACTGGGTCTACAACCAAGGATCACCAACCCATCAAAACTAACTATATACTTCCAGGGGAAAGTTTGGGTATTCAACAAGATAGAAGATTTCCAAGTATTTGCACAGAAAAGACCAGGACTAAATGGAAAATTCAATATCCAACCACAAAAATCAAGAGAAACATGAAAAGGTAAATAAGAAACAGAGGGGAAAGAAAGAAAACTCGTATTTTTAAAATTTGCCTCTTTAAGGGCTTCGATATGATCTAACTATTGGCATTCCTATGTGGAGAAATGTTATGTATAATTCTCTGTAAGGAACTCAATTCACTATTATAGTATTCACTATTATAGTAAATAGAAGAATTATTCATAGGGAGAGGATGGAATACTAAATGGTCTAAGATGATATGGGGGTGGGAAAGAGGGGGATGAATAGAGAGGACACCAAGAGAAACTTGAATGAATAAGAAAAATAGGATATTCTATTACACACAAAGAGGGCATGGGAAGGGGAAGGGATGAATGTTATTATAAGGAGAGGAAGAGAGCATTAAGAGGTAATATTTAAACTTTATTCTCAGTGTAATTAACCCTGAAAGGGAAGAATAGCTATATGATCCATTGGGATATAAAACTCTATTTAACCCTACTGATAAATTCAGAAGGGATAAACCAAGGGGAGCAGGGGAGGGGGGAGGATATAAAAGGAAGTGGAGAAAAAGGGGGAGGAAATTCATTATGCCTTAAAAAAATAGAGAAGAATAATGAGGGAGGGGGTAGAAAGGGAAGTAAATTAAGGGAGGGGACAAGGATTCCTGGGATGAAGCAAACCACTGGTTTAAAATGAAATAGTGTAAGAAGAAGGGGTAGAACTAGGAGAGGATACCAAAATGTTGATGAATACACAACTGATAATTATAACTCTGAATGTGATGGTATGAACTCACCCATAAAAAGGAAGCAAATAGCAGAGTGGATTAGAAACCAAAATCCTACCGTATGTTGTCTACAAGAAACACATATGAGGCAAGTGGACATACACAGGTTTAAGGTAAAGGGCTTCAGCAAAATCCTTTGGGCCTCAAATGAGAAAAAGAAGGCAGGAGTGGTAATTGTGATTTCTGACAAAGCCAAAGTAAAAATAGATATAATTAAAAAAGACAGGGAAGGTCATTACATCCTGATTAAAGACAGTATAAATAATGAGGAAACAACATTGCTCAATATGTATACACCAAATGGCATAGCAACCAGATTCGTAAAGGAGAAACTGGCAGATCTCAAGAAGGAAATAGATAGTAAAACCATACTAGTGGGAGATCTAAATATCCCTCTTTCAGATCAAGATAAATCAAACCAAAAAGTAAATAAGAAAGAGGTAAGAAATATGAATGAAGTCCTAGAAAAATTATATTTAATGTGTAGAAAAATAAATAGGAACAAAAAGGAATACACTTTCTTTTCAGCTGCACATGGTACATTCACTAAGATTGACCATGTAAAAAAAAAAAAAAAAAAAAAAAAAAAAATTCAAAAGAGCAGAAATAATAAATGTAACCTTCTCAGAACATAATGCAATAAATATAATAATTAGTAAGGGCACCTGGAAAGGCAAATCAAAAACTAATTGGAAATTAAATAATATGATCCTCCAAAACCAGCTAGTCAAAGAAGAAATCATAGAAACAATCAATAATTTCATTGAAGAGAATGACAATGATGAGACATCCTACCAAACTCTGTGGGATGCGGCCAAGGCAGTACTCAGGGGGAAATTTATATCCTTGAATGCATATATTAACAAATTAGGAAAGGCAGAGATTAATGAATTGGGCATGCAACTCAAAAAATTAGAAAGTGAGCAAATTAAAAATGCCCAGATGAAAACTAAATTAGAAATACTAAAAAATCAAGGGAGAAAATAATAAAATCAAAAGTAAAAGAACTATTGATTTAATAAATAAGACTAGAAGCTGGTATTTTGAAAAAACAGATAAAATAGACAAAGTACTGGTCAATCCAATAAAAAAAAGGAAAGAAGAAAACCAAATTGACAGTATCAA
>NC_058131.1:435512865-435543638 GCF_016433145.1 Gracilinanus agilis
TATTATAAGGAGAGGAAGAGAGCATTAAGAGGTAATATTTAAACTTTATTCTCAGTGTAATTAACCCTGAAAGGGAAGAATAGCTATATGATCCATTGGGATATAAAACTCTATTTAACCCTACTGATAAATTCAGAAGGGATAAACCAAGGGGAGCAGGGGAGGGGGGAGGATATAAAAGGAAGTGGAGAAAAAGGGGGAGGAAATTCATTATGCCTTAAAAAAATAGAGAAGAATAATGAGGGAGGGGGTAGAAAGGGAAGTAAATTAAGGGAGGGGACAAGGATTCCTGGGATGAAGCAAACCACTGGTTTAAAATGAAATAGTGTAAGAAGAAGGGGTAGAACTAGGAGAGGATACCAAAATGTTGATGAATACACAACTGATAATTATAACTCTGAATGTGATGGTATGAACTCACCCATAAAAAGGAAGCAAATAGCAGAGTGGATTAGAAACCAAAATCCTACCATATGTTGTCTACAAGAAACACATATGAGGCAAGTGGACATATACAGGTTTAAGGTAAAGGGCTTCAGCAAAATCCTTTGGGCCTCAAATGAGAAAAAGAAGGCAGGAGTGGTAATTGTGATTTCTGACAAAGCCAAAGTAAAAATAGATATAATTAAAAAAGACAGGGAAGGTCATTACATCCTGATTAAAGACAGTATAAATAATGAGGAAACAACATTGCTCAATATGTATACACCAAATGGCATAGCAACCAGATTCGTAAAGGAGAAACTGGCAGATCTCAAGAAGGAAATAGATAGTAAAACCATACTAGTGGGAGATCTAAATATCCCTCTTTCGGATCAAGATAAATCAAACCAAAAAGTAAATAAGAAAGAGGTAAGAGATATGAATGAAGTCCTAGAAAAATTATATTTAATGTGTAGAAAAATAAATAGGAACAAAAAGGAATACACTTTCTTTTCAGCTGCACATGGTACATTCACTAAGATTGACCATGTAAATAGGGCATAGAAACATTGTAAACAAATTCAAAAGAGCAGAAATAATACATGTAACCTTCTCCGAACATAATGCAATAAATATAATAATTAGTAAGGGCACCTGGAAAGGCAAATCAAAAATTAATTGGAAATTAAATAATATGATTCTCCAAAACCAGCTAGTCAAAGAATAAATCATAGAAACAATCAATAATTTCATTGAAGAGAATGACAATGATGAGACATCCTACCAAACTCTGTGGGATGCGGCCAAGGCAGTACTCAGGGGGAAATTTATATCCTTGAATGCATATATTAACAAATTAGGAAAGGCAGAGATTAATGAATTGGGCATGCAACTCAAAAAATTAGAAAGTGAGCAAATTAAAAATGCCCAGATGAAAACTAAATTAGAAATACTAAAAAATCAAGGGAGAAAATAATAAAATCAAAAGTAAAAGAACTATTGATTTAATAAATAAGACTAGAAGCTGGTATTTTGAAAAAACAGATAAAATAGACAAAGTACTGGTCAATCCAATAAAAAAAAGGAAAGAAGAAAACCAAATTGACAGTATCAAAGATGAAAAGGGAGACCTCACCTCCAATGAAGAGGAAATTAAGGCAATCATTAAAAACTATTTTGCCCAATTATATGGCAATAAACATAGCAATCTAGGAGATATGGATGAATATTTGCAAAAATACAAATTGCCTAGATTAAGAGCAGAAGAAATAGAATACCTAAATAATCCCACATCAGAAAAAGAAATTGAACAAGCCATCAAAGAACTCCCTAAGAAAAAATCACCAGAGCCTGATGGATTCACAAGTGAATTCTATCAGACATTCAAAGAGTAACTAAACCCAATACTATAGGAATTATTTGATATAATAAGCAAAGAAGGAGTCCTACCAAATTCCTTTTATGACACAAATATGGTACTGATTCCAAAGCCAGGTAGATCAAAAACAGAGAAAGGAAACTACAGACCAATCTCCCTAATGAACATAGATGCAAAAATTTTAAATAGAATGTTAGCAAAGAGACTCCAGCAAGTGATCAAGAGGATCATCCACCATCATCAGGTAGGATTTATACAAGGAATGCAAGGATGGTTCAACATTAGGAAAACCATTCACATAATTGACCATATCAACAGTCTAACAAACAAAAATCACGTGATTATCTCAATAGATACTGAAAAAGTCTTTGAAAAAATACAGCACCCATTCCTATTGAAAACATTGAAAACTATAGCAATAGAAGGACCTTTCCTAAAAATAACCAACAGTATATACCTAAAACCACCAACAAGCATCATATGCAATGGGGATAAATTAGAAACCTTTCCAATAAGATCAGGAGTGAAACAATATCTCCTCTATTATTTAACATTGTACTAGAAACACTAACAGTAGCAGTTAGAGAAGAAAAAGAAATTGAATGTATCAAAATAGACAACGAGGAGACTAAGCTTTGCACATGATATGATGGTCTACTTAAAAAATCTTAGGGAATCAACTAAGAAGCTCATAGAAATAATCAATAACTTTATCAAAGTTGCAGGATACATAATAAATTAACATAAATCATCAGCATTTCTATATATTTACAATACATAACAGGAGCAAGAGGTAGAAAGAGAAACATCATTTAAAATCACCCTAGACAATATAAGATATTTAGAAATCTATCTACCAAAACAAACACAACAATTATAAGAAAACAACTGCAAAACACTTTCCAAACAAGTAAAACTAAATCTAAACAATTGGAAAAATATTGATTGCTCATGGGTAGGACAAGCTAACATAATAAAAATGACCATTCTCCCAAATAAATTTACCTATTTAGTGTCATACCTATAAAACTACCAAAAAACTTCTTTACTGAATTAGGAAAAACTATAACAAATTTCATTTGGAATAACAAAAGATCAACAATATCAAGGGAAATAATGAAAAAAATGTGAAGGAGGGGGTCCTAGCAGTACCAGATATTAAACTATACTATAAAGCAGCAGTCATCAAAACAATATGGTACTGGCTAAGAGACAGAAGGGAGGATCAGTGGAATAGACTTGGGGTAAGTGACATCAGCAAGACAGTGTATGATAAACCCAAAGAGCCCAACTTTTGGGACACGAATCCACTATTTGACAAAAACTGCTGGGAAATTTAGAAAACAATATGGGAGAGGTTAGGTTTAGATCAACATCTCATACCCTACACCAAGATAAATTCAGAATGGGTGAATGACTTGAATACAAAGAGGGAAACTATAAATAAGTTAAGTGAACATAGAATAGTTTACTTGTCAGATCTCTGGGAAAGAAAAGATTTTAACACCAAGCAAGAGTTAGAGAAAATTACAAAATGTAAAATAAATTATTTTGATTATATTAAACTAAAAAGCTTTTGTACAAACAAAAACAATGTAGCCAAAATCAGAAGGGAAACAACAAATTGGGAAAAAATCTTTATAACAAAAAAGTCTGACAGGGGTCTAATTACTCAAATATACAAGGAGTTAAACCAATCGTATAAAAAAATCAAACCATTCCCCAATTAATAAATGGGCAAGAGACATGAATAGGCAATTTTCAGATAAAGAAATCAAAAGTATCAATAAGCACATGAGAAAATGTTCTAAATCTCTAATAATTAGAGAAATGGAAATCAAAACAACTCTGAGGTATCATCACCTCACACCTAGCAGACTGGCTAAAAGGAAAGAAGGGGAGAGTAATGAATGCTGGAGGGGATGTGGCAAAATTGGGACATTAATGCATTGCTGGTGAAGTTGTGAACTCATCCAACCATTCAGGCTGGGAATTAGGAACTATGTTCAAGGGGCTTTAAAAGAATGCCTGCCTTTGATCCAGCCATACCATTGTTGGGTTTGTGCCCCAAAGAGATCATAGATAAACAGATTTGTACGAAAATATTGATAGTTGTGCTTTTTGTGGTGGCAAAAAACTGGAAAATGAGGGTATGTCCTTCAATTGGGGAATGGCTAAACAAATTGTGGTATATGCTGGTGGTGGAATACTATTGTGCTCAAAGGAATAATAACCTGGAGGAATTCCATGTGAACTGGAAAGACCTCCAGGAATTGATGCAGAGTGAAAGGAGTAGAGCCAGAAGAACATTGTACACAGAGACTGATATATTATGGTAAAATCGAATGTAATGGACTTCTGTACTAGCAGAAATGCAACAACCCAGGACAATTCTGAGGGATTTATGGAAAAGAACACTACCCACATTCAGAGGAAGAACTATAGGAGTGGAAACTGAAGAAAAAACAACTGCTTGAACACATGGGTTGAGGCGGACATGATTAGGGATGTAGACTCGAAACTACCACACCAATGCAACTATCAACAATTTGGAAATAGGTCTTGATCAATGACACATGTTAAAACCAGTGAAAATACACACCAGCCTTGGGGCAGGGGGGTTAAGGGGGGGTGAAGGGGAAAGTAAGAGCATGAATTATGTAACCGTGTTAACTTTTCTAAAAAATAAATGTTAATAAATGTTAAAAAAAAAAAGAATAGAACCTGTCCTATTTATCTGAGGAGAGGGAGGAGAATTAATGGATTAATCTCAGAGACTATGAGAGTATCAGCCATCAATATACACCTGAGTCACTGCTGTGTCTGGTAGAAACACTCACATGTATCCCTTCCACATCATGAGGTTTAGGGGCATGACACCCCCTCCCCAATCTGGAAAATCCTAAGAAAACTTTTTGGCTCTCCCTTTGTACCAGAAAAAAAGGAGAAAATAGAATTTATTAAGCAGAGTAGTGATATAGTTACTCTTGGGTACTCAGGAAATGACTTTGGCAAACAAAGAAGGGAACAATGGAAAAGTGAAAGAACTGAGCCAGAGAGACCAATTAAGAGCCATAGTGATAGTACATATACTTATATAATTATAGCCATCCAGGTAAGAGCCTTAACTACAGGTGGCTATGTGAGTAAAGTGAAGATATGTATTTGAGAGATATTGTAGAGTGAGAAACAACCAAACTTTCAAAATAATTTGGATGTGTCAAATTAGAAGTGAAGAGAGAAGAAAAATATCAATGATGCAAATTTATATGACTAAAAAACTTATATGAGTAGTTAGGCACTGAATAGAAATAGGGGAGGATTAGTTATGAGGGGAACAGATGTTGACTTCTCCTTTGCAGATATGTTGAGTTTCCTGTATGTATAGAAGATCAAAAAGGGAAAAGAGAGGCCATGGTATATTTTATAGAAACAGAAATGTCCTTATATTTCATAAGCTTTGAATTGTTCTTTTCCCTATTGGTTATACAGTAAGACAGTAAGACATGCAACTATAAAACCTGTAACCAGGTAGGAAAAAACAGAGATGAACTGACCCAAATTTGACTCAAAGGTATACAAAATTATATAGTCTTAAATGATGATTCAAGAATAATTTGTGATTGAGCTGAGATCTAAAAGATTATGAATCTGAGACTTCCTGGTTAAGATGGCGGCAGAGTAAAAAGCAGTGCTTAACCTCTCCTAACCGAAACATACAGGACTCCTCAAGGGGACATAAAAATAAATCCAGACGAGCAGAGGGACCCCACAACAGGGCACAGTGTGGAAGGTACTTGGAATCGGGGCATTTCCATGCTATAAAGGGGTGAAACAGCTCTCAATAAATCACGGGCTGAGCAACCCCCCCACACACACACCACACTACCTACAACTCCAAAGCCAGCCCAAGAGAAATAGGGAAAGTTTGGGGCACCCATTGAGTCATTGGCAGCTCCAGGGCCTGTTCCTGAGAGCAGCAAGACTTAGGACCCCAAAAGCCTAAAGAACGCGCACGGACTTTGAGCACAGACACAGTGCAGGCGCGAGCGCAGGCACAAGCAGAGGTGGACACAGGCACACGTGAGCGAAGGCTCTGAAACCCTGAGTGGGGAACCAGTGCAGACAGGTATATGACTGTGGAAGCAGCTCCCTGAGACTTGTAAAGGAGCCTCTGGCAGAGGATCAAGCAAGGGATCCACCAGGGGGCTTGACCTTGAGAAAAACCAGACCTGAGTCAGTGTGAGGATAAACCTGAGAACGGACTGGGCTAACGATTGGCAACCCAGAGTCAGGAAGGCCAAAAGAGAAAGACTAACAACAAGAAGAAGAAATCTTTAACACTTGACAACTTTTACACAGAGAAAATCCAGACAACCGAGCAAACAGAAGAGGAGAACAAACAAGCATCCAGACCCTCCCAAAATAATGAAAACTAGTCACAAGCTCTTGAAGAGTTCAAATATGAGATGACGAAAAAGTTGGAAAAGATTTGGCTAGAGAAATGGGAAATAGCTCAAAAGGAAATCAAGCAAGAAAATAATACTTTAAAAGGCAGAATTTTGCAATTGGAAAGTGAGGCTAAGAAATCAAATGAACTGATAAGCAAATTGAACACCAGAAATGACCAGATTGAAAAGGAAAACCAAAAGATCATAGCCTAAAACCAGTCCCTAAAGGCTAGAATTGAGCAATTAGAAGCTAATGAATTCTCAAAACAGCAAGAACAAATAAAACAAAGTCAAAGGACAGATAAAATAGAAGGAAACATGAAATATCTCAATGAGAAAGTGACAGACCAAGAAAAACAGTCTAGAAGAGACAATTAGAGAATCATTGGTCTTCCAGAAAAAACAGAAATTAATAGAAACTTGGACTCCATAAAAAAAAGAAATTATTCAGCAAAATTGTCATGAAGTTCTACAACAAGGGGGCAATATAGACATTGAAAGGATCCATAGATCACCCTCTACACTAGACCCAGAAAGGGAAATGCCAAGGAATATAATAGCCAAATTCAAGATCTTTCAAATAAAAGAAAAAATCTTACAAGAAGCCAGAAAGAGACAATTCAAATATCAAGGAGCACCAATCAGGATCACACAGGATCTGGCAACCTACACGCTAAAAGACTGCAAGGCTTGGAATATGATATTCAGAAAGGAAAAGAGAGCTGGGCCTTCAGCCACGGATCAACTACCCATTCGAAACTGACTATATACTATAAAAAATCAAGCCATTCCCCAATTGATAAATGGGCAAGAGACATGAATAGGCAATTTTCAGGTAAAGAAATCAAAACTATCAATAAGCACATGAGAAAGTGTTCTAAATCTCTAATAATTAGAGAAATGGAAATCAAAACAACTCTGAGGTATCACCTCACACCTAGCAGATTGGCTAAAATGAAAGAAGGGGAGAGTAATGAATTTTGGAGGGGATGTGGCAAAATTGGGACATTAATGCATTGCTGGTGGAGCTGTGAACGGATCCAACCATTCTGGATGGCAATTTGGATCTATGCTCAAAGGGCTATAAAAGAATGCCTACCCTTTGATCCAGCCATACCATTGTTGGGATTGTACCCCAAAGAGATCATAGATAAACAGACTTGTATGAAAATATTTTTAGCCACGCTTTTTGTGGTGGCAAAAAACTGGAAAATGAGGGCATGCCCTTCAATTGGGGAATGGCTGAACAAATTGTGGTATATGCTGGTGATGGAATACTATTGTGTTAAAAGGAATAATAAACTGCAGGAATTCCAGGTGAACTGGAAAGACCTCCAGGAACTGATGCAGAGTGAGAGGAGCAGAGCCAGAAGAACACTGTACACAGAGACTGATATATTATGGTAAAATTGAATGTAATGGACTTCTGTACCAGCAGCAATGCAATGACACAGGACAGCTCTGAGGCATGTATGGAAAGGAATGCTACCCACATTCAGAGGAAGGACTGCAGGAGAGGAAACATATAAGAAAAACAACTGCTTGAAGGCATGGGTTGGGGTGGACATGATTGGGGATGTAGACTCAAAACCACCACACCAATGCAACTAACAACAATTTGGAAATAGGTTTTGATCAATGACACAGGATAAAACCAGTGAAAATGTGCATCGGCCATGGGTGGGGTGAGTGCGGGTGGGTGAAGGGGAAAGTAGGAGCATGAATCATGTAACTATGTTAAAAACGAATATTAATAATTGTTTAAAAAATAAAAGATTCTGAATCCCCAAATTGATTTAAAAAAAACACAAAAAACCTCTTTTCCTACTGAGGAAAGGGTTCATATTAAGTGGACATAAGCAAGGAAATGTTTCCCTCTTCTGATGTCACTATGAATTGTACAGTAGGTGGCAGTAGACTTAGTTGCTCTGGGAAAGAGGATGTCCCTAACAGTCTGAGGATCAACCTGTACCTGTCCCCAGATACTCCAGAAGACAGTGTTACTGCTTTACATATACCTCGAGTCCTTTTGAGAAACATAATATGGGACTTTCTGGAAGATCCAGGGGATTCAGTGGGCTTTATTACATTCTGACCATTGTGTGTCTCAATTCTTCCAGCTCAAAGGAGGATATAAATACAGATGGATTAGTAAATATTCAACAATCAGCTTTCTAAGGGAAAAGAAATGTGTATGCATGGTACTTTTAAGTTTATTTTACTTAGTCAACATTTTATCTATGCATTCCTTAAATTTACATAATCAAAGACAGATAGACAGATAGACAGACAGACAGACAGACAGACAGACAGACAGACAGACAGATAGATAGATAGATAGATAGATAGATAAATCAAGATCAATTCTAGTGACTTTTGATTTCTGAAGTGTGAAGGTTTACACTGAAAACTTAACAATCAGTTCTTTCAAGCCAATAAGAATAGGCCCCAGGATATGATGGATATGAAGGAACATGACTGCAAGTGGGAATTATAATGTATATGAAGTGCAGTTCTATAGAGAATGAGAAAAAAATGGCCCCATAAACAAGCAGAGGTATCTAAGAAGAGGTCCAGGAATCATAAAAAAAAAAAATAAACAAAGAAAAAAAGAATTTAATACAAAAGGTAGATTTATTCTCTGCTAAAGATAAAAAAAAATTACAAAGGATTAAGGTACCCTTCTTAATGAGAAATGGTACTGGTCTCCACTGTAAGAAGGAAATTAGGGTATTTTATAGATATATATTTAAAGTGTGGCCACCAGGGATCAACAGTTCAGGTTGATTCCGTAATTAAATCAGACCTAAGTCAGCATTGGGTTAAGGCACTTTATTTACAATCAGGAAGGTAAAAGTATAGGAATAAAGAGAAAGGGAGAGGCTAGTCCAGGCCTCTGAATGCCTGGACTAGAGAGAAGGTTAAAAGGCTAAATAAATGAGGCTGCAAGCCTCAAGGCCTAGCAACCAGATAGGCTAGTGCCTGTTTAAGGTAGAGTTTGGAAGCGACCTAGGTAGGCCAAGGAAGTCAGCCTAACTTACCCACGTGACAATACAGAGTGTAAGCATTCTGTGGTCTCAGGAGCTCCTTCAGCACCAAGTTCAGAGCGGAAAGTGCCTCCACAGGAAGTAACCAACATATTTAAAGAGATAGTGTCTTTTGTCACTTCCCGTGGGTCCACCTCTAATTCAAGCGGACAAATGGCAGTCTCTACATTGATTTGGACTGCCCAAAGGGCAGTCCCTTGTTCTTGATTTGTTACTTGTTGTCATGTGTGGGTAACTCGTCTCCCTTCCCCACTAAGGAAGGTGAGGGTGAAGTCATTTCTATGCCTAGGTTAAGTACAAGCCTAACTAGGAATTGGCTAGAGATAATTCTATTTACACAACACTCAGAAAATATCAGGAATGAAGGATGATAGACACTAAGTCATAGAATACTTGAATTCTTGGTGTCAACAACCTTCCCAGGATTCTAGAACCAATTTTGGGGGTTTCCTGCCTCTGCAGCTCAGGGAGGGACTCATCACAAAGGAAGGCAGCTGCTCTTCTCCACATTAAATAGAGGAAGTCATGCAAATTGGGCTCCTCCCTCTAGGCATGAAAGCCAGCACAAAACCCTTGTCTACAGCTCTGGGAGAGGAGCTTCTTCTTTGTGAGAACTGTCCCTCCTAAGGATTGACACTGAGTAGCCTAAACTATGAGTGTGGGTTTAATTGGAATTTTTGTTCTTTCTATTTTGCAAGGTAATTTTGTTTTTGTATATTTGTCCTTTTGGGGTAGAAAACACTTTTTGAAGGGATAGATTTCTTTGACCTATCTTTCAATGACTTCATTTGCAGGTTTCCATTGTGATATTCAGCTCTTGGAGTCTGGAGAAGATGTGAGACAGCCTGGAGGATCCTTGAAACTCTCCTGCAAAGCTTCTGGATTCACCTTCAGCAGCTATGGCATGCACTGGGTTCCCCAGGCTCCAGGGAAGGGACTAGAGTGGGTCTCAGTTGCTTGGTCTAATGGCAATACAAATTATGCAGACTCTGTGAAAGGCCGATTCACCATCTTCAGGGACAATGGCAACAGCCTGATGCACCTGCAGATGAATTCCCTGAAAGCTGAGGACACAGCCATGTATTACTGTGCAAGAGACACAGTGAGGGAAAGGAGTGAGAGAGCAGACAAAAACCTCCTCCTTCAGAAAGTTCTTATGGAGAATAACTGAGAGAAGAAAGTCAAGAATATTCAGTATAAGGAGATCAGTTACAACAGGGGAAGAGTAATGTGGTTAAATTTATTTTCAATATCTCTGGTTTTATCCCAGTTCCGAGAGAACAACTCTATACCTATCAACTATAAGTGTCTGAGACTCTTTCCTGTTTCTGGTCAGAGAGTAGGGATATATCGTTTTAATGGATTATGTGTTTCATACATGGTGGCTAATTTTTCTGAATTTGTCAAACATAAGGCACAGACAGGATCAAATAACAAATCAAAAATTATCTAAACTTTGCTATGTGCATCCTGTAGACATTCCATGTACACTAAGCACATGGAAACATAACTATGTGGAAGTCAGTTTGTGTGCTGAATCAGTCTGAGAGTGTCTATTTTAATTTTTTTATGTTTTTCCCCACATTATTTCATTTATTTATTTATTTATTTTTAGAACATTTTTCCATGGTTACATGATTATTGTTCTCTCCCATCCCTCCTCCCTTCCCCCTCCTGGAGCTGACAATCAATTCCACTGGTTTATACATGTCTTATTACTCAAAACCTATTTCCATATTACTCATATTTGTTAAGATTAATTTTTTAAAAAAAACCACAACTGCAAATCATATACCCATATAAAAACAAGTGTTAAATTATGTTTTTCTTCTGTGTTTCTACTCCTATAGGTCTTTCTCTAGATGTGGAAAGCATTCTTTTTCATAAATTCCACAGAATTGTTCTTGATCATTGCATTTTTATTAGTATCAGAGTCTATTACATTTGATTGTCCCAAATTTTTCAGTTTTTGTATACAATGTTCTCCTGGTTCTGTTCATTTCACTCCAAATTAGTTGATGGAGGTTATTACAGTTCATAAAGAAATCAAGCAGTTCATCATTCCTTATAGCACAGCAGTATTCCATCACCATTATATACCATAATTTCTTCAACCATTCCCCAATTGAGGGACACCCCTTAGTTTTCCATTTTTTTGCCATCACAAAAAGTGCAGCAAAAATTTTTAATTAATTAACTTAATTAATTAATTTAGAATATTTTTCCAAGGTTACATGATTTATGTTCTTTCCCTCTCCTCCTCCTTTCCCCCTCTTGGAGCCAACGAGCAATTCCACTGGGTATTACATGTATCATTGTTCAAAAGCTATTTCCATATTATTAATATTTGCAATAGATTGATCATTTAAAGTCAACATCCCCAATCATATCCCCATTAAACCATGTGATCAAACAAATGTTTTTCTTCCATATTTTTACTCCCATAGATCTTTCTCTGGATATGGATAACGTTCTTTCTCATACGTCCCTCAGAATTGTCTTGGATCACTGCATTGCAGCAAGTAGAGAAGACCATTACATTCAATTGTGCCACAGTGTACAATGTTCTCTTGGTTCTGCTCCTTTCATCAATTTCTGGACGTCTTTCCAGTTCACATGGAATTCCTCCAGTTCATTATTCTTTTCAGCACAATAGTACTCTATCACCATGAGATAACACAATTTGTTCAACCATTCCCCAAATGAGGGACAACCCCTCATTTTCCAATCTCTAAGCCAGTAGCATATAGCTTTGATAATCACTGCTTTATAGTACAGTTTAAGATCTGGTACTGCTAGGCCCTCATCCTTCACATTTATTTTATTATTCCCCTTGATATTCTTGCTCTTTTGTTCTTCCAGATGAACCTCGTAATATTTTTTTCTAATTCCATAAAAAAGTTTTTTGGTAGTTCGATAGATATGGCGTGGAAAAAGTAAAGTAATATAAATAGGATTGTCATTTTTATTATATTAGTTCATCCTACCCATGAGCACTTGATGTTTTTCTAATTGTTTAGATCTAGTTTTATTTGTGTGAAAAGTGTTTTGTAGTTATGTTCATATAATTCCTGAATTCATCTTAGCAGGTAAATTCCCAGGTATTTTACCTTGTTCAGAGTAATTTTAAATGAAGTTTCTCTTTCTAACTCTTGCTGCTGGGTTTTGTTGGAAACATAGGAATGTTGATCATTTATGTGGCTGTATTTTATATCCTGCTACATTACTAAAGTTGTTGATTATTTCCACTAGCTTTTTAGTTGATTTTCTACGATTCTCTAGGTATACCATCATGTCATCTGCAAAGAGTCATTGTTTAGTTTCCTCATTGCCTACTTTAATCCCTTCAGTTTCTTTTTCTTCTCTAATTGCTACTACTAACATTTCTCAAACAATATGAAATAGTAGTAGGCATGGGAATCCCTGCTTCATTCTTGATCTTATTGGAAAGGCATCAAACTTGCCCCCATTGCAGATGATACTAGCTGATAGTCTTAAATAAATACTCTTTATTATTTTAGGAAAGGCCCTTCTATTCCTATACTTTCTAGTGTTTCCAGTAGGAATGGGTGCTGTATTTTGTCAAAGGCTTTTTCTGCATCTGTTGAGATAATCATGTGATTTCTATTAGTTTGGTTGTTGATATGGTCAATTATGTGGATGGTTTTCCTAATATTAAACCATTCTTGCATTCCTGGCATAAATCCCATCTTGTCATTCTGAATAATCCTTATGATAACTTGTGTTGTAGTCTTTTAGCTTGTATTTTATTTAATATTTTTACATCTATGTTCATTAAGGATATTGGTCTATAGTTTTCCTTCTCTGTTTTTGTTCTTCCTGGCTTGGGAATCAATACCATATTTGTATCATAAAAAGAATTTGGTAATACTCCTTCATTGCCTATTTTGTCAAATAGTTTGTATAACATTGGAATTAACTGATCTTTAAACATTTGATAGAATTGACTTGTGAAACCATCTGGCCCTGGTGATTTTTTTAAGTTAGATCTTTGATGGATTGTTCAATTTCTTTTTCTGATATGGGATTATTTCAGTATTCTATTTTCTCTTTTGTTAATCTAGACAATTTGTATTTTTGTAAATATTCATTCATTTCACCTAGATTGTCATATTTATTGCCATGTAATTGGGCAAAATAGTTCTTAATAATTACCTTAATTTCTTTTATATTAGAGGTGAGATTACCCTTTTCATTCATGATACTATTAATTTGGTTCTCTTCTTTCTTTTTCTTAATTGTATTAACCAATAATTTATATATTTTATTTGTTTTTCAAAATACCAGATCCTAGTCTAATTTATTAGTTCAATAGTTCTTTTACTTTCAATTTCATTTCTCCTTTGATTTTTAGGATGTCCAATTTGGTCTTTATCTGAGAGTTTTTAATTCTTTCTTTTTCTAGTTTTTTTGTTGCATGCCCAATTTATTATACTCCTCTTTCTCTTTTTGTTAACATGGACCCTCAGATATAAATTTTCCCGAGTGATAACTTTTACAGTATCCCCAAAATTTTGATATATTGTTTCCTCATTGTCATTCTCTTCAACGAAATCATTAATTGTTTCTATGATTTGTTCTTTAACCAACCAGTTTTGGGGAATCATATTATCTAATTTCTAATTAGTTTTTTATTTGCTTGTCCATGTGCCCTGTTATGAGTAAGATGAGATTAGCTAGTTATTAGGAATTAGGAAGTACCTAACAGGAAGGAGCTGGAGCTGGGAATTCCAGGTTGGAATGAAGGAGGAGGAAGTCTGCCTGTGCTCTGTGTGTGGACTCCATTAGTGGTGGGCAAAACTGTTGCCAGCCTGGGAGCCCTCAGAGCAAAGGACACCTTGCTTCCTGATTTCCCCTGGGATCCTGTGTGGTGTGTCATCTAGTAAAGGACAAATCTACAAAGCCAAGAGAAGAGGTGAAGTTTGGGTACTGGAGGAGTGCTTCAAGTGCCTCACTACTTGGTTCCTGAGACCATCCTGACTCCTGGCATCCAGAGATCATCAGTGGATTGCAGTGAGAATCCCAAAACCACAAAGCCCTAGCTGCACTCAAGCCTGGCAGGTTCCAGGTTTGAGGCAGAAACCCAGAGACTCCATTTATAGCTCCTTGGACCCTGTTAGTTTAGATCACTTAGATAAGAGTAGAATAAGTCCTCCCATTGCCCTGTGGTTTTATCCCTTAGATTTTAGTATAGAAATCCTTTCCCACCTTTTTAGTATAACATAATTAAAGCTGTTAAGTCCCTTTACCTTGTTAGCCTGTTAATATACTCTGGTCTAGTGGAAGCTGGGTGATAGTTAAGATCAACCGCCATTCCTGTGGAGATCCAGAAAAACTCTGGTCTCTTCACCCTGGTCCAGTCTCTCATAAATCCTAAAGTGTGTTCCCACAAACCCCTTAGTTTATTGTAATATCCCTGGTGACCCCATTACCTTATATTTTCTTATAGCCCTTACTGATTATTGTTTTTATTGCATTATGATCTGAAGAGGTTACATTTATTATTTCAGCTCTTTTGCATTTTTTTGCAATGTTCCTATGCCCTATTACATGGTCAATCTTTCTGAATGTACCATGTGCAACAGAAAAGAAGGTGTATTCCTTTTTGTTCCTATTTATTTTTCTCCACATATCTATTAAATCTAATTTTTTTAGGATTTCATTCAACTCTCTTATCTTTTTCTTATTTATTTTTTGATTTGATTTATCTAAATCTGAAAGAGGAATATTTAGATCTCCTACTAGTATAGTTTTACTATCTATTTCCTTCTTGAACACTGCCAGTTTTTCCTTTAGGAATTTGGATGCTATTTTAGTGCACACGTTTTGAGTCCTGTTATTTCCTAGTTGTCTATACTGCCTTTTATCAGGATGTAATTACCTTCCCTATCTCTTTTAATCAGATCTATTTTTACTTTGGCTTTGTCAGAAATCAGAATGGCCACTCCTGCCTTTTTTTCTCAGTTGAAGCCCAAAAGCTTTTGCTCCAGCCATTGACCTTAAACCTGTGTATGTCCACCCACCTCATTTGTGTTTCTTGTAGACAACATATAGTAGGATTTGGGTTTCTAATGCACTCTTCTATTTACTTCTGTTTTATGGGCAAGTTCATCCCATTCACATTCAGAGTTATAATTATCAGTTGTTTATTCCCCAACATTTTGGTATCCACCCCTACCTTATTATTTCCCTCTTTTTATTTTTAAGGTCCAATGAATTCCCTCCTCCCTCTCCTTCCCTTATTTTTTTGACCTCCCAATTCCCCTGCTTCCCTTCTGACTTTCTCAGTAGGGTTAGATAGAATTCTATATCCGAATGGATATAGCTACTCTTCCCTCTCAGTGTTAATTCCACTGAGAGTAAGGTTTAAATATTACTTCTTAATGTTCTTTTCCTCTCCTTTTTATAATAATATTCATCCCCTCCCCTTCCCATGCTCTCTTTGTGTGTAATAGAATATCCTATTTTTCTTATTCATTCAAGTTTCTCTTGCTGTCATCTACTATTTGCCCTCTCTTTCTCCCCCCCTTATCATCTTAGACCATTTAGTACTCCAATATGACTAATTCTTCTAATTACTATAATAATGAATAGTTTTTGAAAATTACACATAACATTTCCCCATATAGGAATACAAATAATTTGATCTTATTGAAGCCCTTAAAGAGGCAAATTTAAAAATAAGATTTTTCTTGCTTTCCCCTCTGTTTCTCATTTACCTTTTCATGTTTCTCTTGGGTTTTTGAGGTTGGATATCAAATTTTCCATTTAGTCCTCATCTTTTCTGTGCAAATACTTGGAAATCTTCTATCCTGTTGAATGCTCATACTTTCCCATGGAATTATACAGTCAGTTTTGATGGGTAGGTGATCCTTGGTTGTAGACCTAGTTCTCTTGCCTTTCTGAATATCATATTCCAATCCTTGTACTCTTTTAGAATGGAGGCTGCCAGATCCTGTGTGATCCTGATTGGTGCTCCTTGGTATCTGAATTATCTCTTTCTGGCTTCTTGTAAAAATTTTTCTTTTACTTGGAAGCTCTTGAATTTGGCTATTATATTCCTGGGGGTTGTCTTTTCAGGGTTTCATGTAGAGGGTGATCTATAGATCCTTTCAATGTCTATTTTGCCCTCTTGTGGAAGAACATCAGGGCAGTTTACTTGGATAATTTCTTTTAGTATGGAGTCCAAATTTCTATGAATTTCTGCTTTTTCAGGAAGACCAATGATTCTCAAATTGTATTTTCTAGACCTTTTTTCTTGATCTATCATTTTCTCATTGAGATATTTCATGTTTCCTTCTATTTTATCAGCCTTTTGACTTTGCTTTATTTGTTCTTGCTGTCTTGAGAGATCATTGGCTTCTACTTGCCCAATTCTGGTCTTTAGAGACTGGTTTTATGCTATAATCTTTTGATTTTCCTTTTCAATTTGGCCTATTCTATTGTTCATGGTTTCCTCCAAGTTGCTTATCATTTCGTTTGGTTTTGGGGCATCTTTCTCCAATTGGAAGTTTCTGTCTTTTAACCTGTTAATTTCCTTTTGAGATACTTCCCACTTTTCTTGCCAAATCTCTTCCATCTTTCTCATGATCTCAGATTTGAACTCTTCAAGAACTTGTGACCAATTTTCCTATTTTGGGGAAGGTTTGGATGTGATTACTTGTTTGATCTCCTCTGCTGTTTGCTCTGTTTTCTGGATTTTTTATGTGTAAAAGTTGTTGAGTGTTAAAGATTTCTTCTTGATCTTTCTCTTTGGAGGTTCTTGTGCATGGCTTGCCATTATTATTAGTATGCTGTTTTTCTTTCTCAGTCAGAAGTCTGGATGAGGTAGACAAACTCTCTGCCTATTGAGCTGTGGAGCTGTTTTTGCCTGCATCACAGCACCGTGTGACCCTCTCAGCTTTATCCTTGCACCCATGTTCGGTCTGAGCTCTTTAATCTCCTGGGGTCTCAAGTCTAGCTCAGGGTGCTGATTCCACAGTCATGCACCCCTCTGCACTGGGTCCTGACCCAAGGTGTGCACCTGTGCTCAAAGTCTGTGCCTGTGCTCAAGGTCCACATCCATGCCTGCACTCAAAGTCCACGCCTACACTCAAGGCCTGTTTTCAAAGTCCACGTTCTTTAGCCTCTTGGGGTCTTAAGTCTTGCTGCTCTCAGAAGCAGGCTCTGGTAATCATAGGTAGCTGCCAAGAACTTAAAAACTTGCTCTATTTCTTGTGTTCTGGCTTTGGCACTGTATGTGGTGTGGGGGCAGAGGGTTGCTCAGCTCACGTTTAGTGAGAGCTTTTTCACCCCTTTATAGCATGGAAATGCCCAGATCCTACATACCTTCAATGCTGTGTCCTCTTGTGGGGTCCCTTATTTTGTCTGGATTTGGTTTTTGTGTCCTCTTGAGGAGTCCTGTATATCTGGGTTAGGAGAGGTTAAGCATGCTCCTTCCACTCTGCCACCATCTTAACTCGGAATTCCCTCTTTTTCTAACAGTGATTTTAAAAAAACTACTAATTTTATTTTCCAATTTAATAACCATTTTGTCCTCAGGTTCATAACACATCAATTTTCAGAATTTTGACTTTTTTGGTTTTTTTTTTTATTTTCTACAATTTTATCTGTTCTTCTGTGACTGATTTATTGATTTCTCTTCCTCACTTTTGATAATGAAAGCACTTAAAGATATGCAATTTCCCCCAAAAAATTGCTTTTAACCCCATCTCATAAATTTCAGCATGTCATTACAGCATTACTATTTCCTTTTATTATGTTTTCTTTTTCTATAGCTTGAGTTGTTCAGTTGCTTGTCATGTCTGACTTTTTATAGATAAAAAAAACTGATGTAAACAGTTAAGTGACTTGCCCAGGATTACATAGCTAGTGAGTGGCTGATGCCATTTTTCCACCTAGCTGGTTCTGTTGCACTTTTATAAAGGCTCTTTATTTAATTTTAATAAAATATGATCAGGAAATGATATGTTTAGTATTCCTACTTCCCTACAGTTTTATAGAGACCTATATGTTCCAAAGCATGGTCAGTTTTTGGAAAGGTACCATATACAACTTAGAGGAATGTAAATTCCTTTCTATTCTCGTTCAAGTAATACAAGAGGATCTATACTGTCTAATTTTATTAAGGTTATATTTGGATCCTTAACTTTTTATTTTTTAAGAGATTTGTATTTGTATTTGTCAGAATGGGTACATCGATTTTCCCCCAATTTACAATTTTACCATCAGTTTCTCCTTCAGATTTGATTGATTTTTATTTTAAATATTTAAATGTTAGGCCATCCTGAATGTTTTAAAATATTGGATATCCTCTATGGAATCTCCATATTAATAGGGCCTTATTATTTCATTGGCGTGGAAAAATAAGTTCTCTGCAATGTGGTCACTGCTGATTCAGGTTGCTTCCAAGAGCCACATAGTACATTTATGAAAACCGTAGCACTTTTCTGATAGAACTCATTGCTTTCACTTTCTTCAAATATGGAACCTTCCAAATTATTCATAGTCTGTGTGCTCAATTAACATTTGAATAGGAGCACTGGTATTTCAGGTGGGATCTATTTTCTAGTGCCTGGTCTGACAGTAGATGAGAGAGTGTATTTTTTCTTTGAATTTTTTTTTCTTTTGAATTTTTTATCATTATTCAGTCTCATATTATTTTTTTCTTGAGTGAATATGTAAGACCTAGGGTCCTTTTAAACATTTGCACTCATCTTAATTAGTTTTTTATTCTCCCAAAATATTTAATTCCCAAGATCAAAAGGACAACA
This sequence comes from Gracilinanus agilis, assembly GCF_016433145.1. Lineage (NCBI taxonomy): Eukaryota > Metazoa > Chordata > Mammalia > Didelphimorphia > Didelphidae > Gracilinanus > Gracilinanus agilis. Next base: position 435,531,959 of record NC_058131.1, read on the forward strand.
AAGGATTGAGAAGTAAAAGGAAAAGAGAACCATTGCTTGAAGATATTGTAGGGATAATGAAGTATTTTAATCTTGGAGGGGTCAAGGTATATTTTGTAGGAACAGAAAATTAACTACATTCCATAAGGTGCTTTGAATTATTAGCAGTGACAGGACAATGCCAATATAAGGTCAGTGCCAAGGAAGGAAAAAAAAACAGAGACAAACTGGTCTGGTTAAAACTTGACAATATACCCAGCTGTGTGACCCTGGGCAAGTTCACTTGACCCCCATTGCCCACCCTTACCAATCTTCCACCTATGAGACAATACACCAAAGTACAAGGGTTAAAAAAAAACTTGACAATATACAAAATTCCACAATCTCAAGGGTTGATTAGAGAATAATCAGAAATGCAGCCTGGTCAGAGAAAAACCATCCCTGATAACCACCAATAAATGGATAAAGATACCTGTCAAGTTCATTCCATACTCATGAGATCTGTATATCTCACTGAGAGACAACATTGCCAACCTCAGGCTCCCTTTTCCCCAGGCTCCTGCCCTTGCAAGTGACATGTCAACCTCAGGCCCTCTTTCTCCTCCTAGTCTCCCTCACTTTCCTAGTTCTTCTATCAAACCCAAAAAACTCCATCTTTTGTTACCTTGAGGAGGCAAGTGTTCACCTGCAAGTTGCCTCCTTGCCATCTGATTCACTAATAAATCTTTCTATAGTCTTAAGATTTATTGGGGTGCTATGTAATTCCTTAGGTAAGAACTCCTCACAAATTAGGACTACTCTCCCATAACTTAATGAGTCTTTTTGAGAAAGGGAATATGGGACTTTCTGGAGGAACCAGGGGATTCAGTGAGCTTTTTGATGCCCTTTCCATTTTGTATCTTAATTCATCCATCTCAAAGAGATAAAAAGCAGGGAAATGCTGGTAAGGGTTTAACAAGCAGCTCTCCAGGTGCAAGGGAGAGGAAGGGGATAGTCTACATAACACCCATTTAAGGTTAATCTTCATTATTTGTATTTTCTCTATTCCTTTTCCTAAGTCTACTTAATATCTTATATATTAATGTTTATTTATGATATTACTATGTCATGTTAATATAATTAGCATAATTATATTAACATGATTATTATAATATCATTTGTTGTATTTGTCATAATATTAAATTATATATATTTATCAAGCACTGATTTTTAGTGTGTGTTGATTTCTAAGGTATCTAAGGTCACTAAATACTTGACAAACAGCTCTCTCAAGTCAACATGAGCTGGTTCCAGGAAGTCCTGGATATGAGGGAACATGGTTGGGATTGAGAATAAAAAAGTCACATGAAATCCAGTTCCAAAGAGAATGAGTGCCATAAGTACACAGAGGAGCTGGGACAAAGGAAAGAAATGAAATTACAAGGTAGATTCAGTCTCTGTTGAAGATCAGAAATGACAAAAAGATTGGGGTACCTTCCTAATCAGAAATGGTACCAGAATCGACAGAAAACATCAGGAACTCAGAGAAAAAAACCTAATGGGCAATCTTGTAGCATGGATAATGGATCAGTTGGAGTGATGGAGGAGAAAAACCGAATCCCACCAATGATACCTGAATTCTCAATTTCACCAACCTTCCTCAGGTTTTTAGAATCAATTCTAGGATATCTTTCTCTTTGCAGCTCAGGAAGGGGAATCATCACAATGGGAAGCAGCTGCTTTTCCTCCCATTAAACAGAGGAAGACATGCAAATTGGGCTCCTCCCTCTAGGCATGAACCCAGCACAAAATCTGTGTCTGCAGCTCTGAGAGGGGAGCTTCTTCTTTGTGTGGACTTTCCCTTCTTAGGATGGACATTATAGAGCCTAAACCATGGGATTTGGACTCAGTGGAATTTTCATTTTGATTATTTTGCAAGGTAGTTTTGATTTTTTCAACTTTGTGTTTTGGAGGAGGAAACAGTCTTTGAAATGATAGATTTGTGTGACTATTTTCTCTAATGACTGTTTGTTTGCAGGTGTCCATTGTGATATTCAGCTTTTGGAGTCTGGGGGAGATGTGAGATAGCCTGGAGGATCCTTGAAACTCTCCTGCAAAGCTTCTGGATTCACTATCAGCAGCAGTCACATGCACTGGGTTCGCCAGGCTCCAGGGAAGGGACTAGAGTGGGTCTCAGTTATTACTTATGATGGCACTACCACATACTATGCAGACTCTGTGAAAGGCCGATTCACCATCTCCAGGGACAATGGCAACAGCCTGCTGCACCTGCAGATGAATTCCCTGAAAGCTGAGGACACAGCCATGTATTACTGTGCAAGAGACACAGTGAGGGAGAGGAGTGAGAGAGCAGACATAAACCTCCTCCTTCAGAGAGTTCTTGTGGAGAATGACAGAGAGGGAACTCCAGAACACTGAGCACAAGGAGCCCAGTTACAATAACAGGTGAAGAGTGAGGCTGGCAAGCTTATTTTCAAGGTCTATAATTTTCTCCCAAATCCCAGTGAGCATTTTCCTCTGTCTTAATTCCTTTTTGCTCTGGGGCTCTTTCCTATTTCTGATACCCACAGACAGGCAGACAATATATCCTCTTAATGGTTTTTATATTTCGCACATGCTGATTCTGATTTCTCTGAAGATGTCAAATATAAAGCACAGACACAGACACATAACAAATCAGGAATTATCAAACATTTACTACATACCTCCTGTAGTGTTTTCATATGCACTGAGCACATGGAAACATCCTCGTGTAGAAAAGCCAGCTAGTGTGCTGAGTCAGTCTGGGGGGAAGCTTGTTTTTAACCTTTACTTCTCAGGCAGCTACCTAAGAAGGGGAGGACGTGCTCCTCAGCCTCTTCTCGTTTGAATCATGGACCAAACACTTACAAAGGAGCCGAGGCAGCACTGATCCCTATTTCTCAGAGTTTCAGTGATCCTATCAAAATACCTTTGACTTTAGACAGAATGTGCTTACTTTGGTCTATAAAAGCAAGGTTAATGGCAGGTCCTCCCAATGCTTCTCTGCCCATGGAAGTGAAATAAACTCCTTTTAACTTTCAGTTCCTGAGTTGGCTTCATTGAATTAGGGTTAAGGTTAGATCATGGATTTAACACCTATCCATGGATATATTCTATATTCTTATGTGTGTATGTATTAAATGCATCTGAATGTATATGCATATTATATATGATATTATATGTATATGCATTCATATTCATACACACATGGAAGAAACATGACCTTATAATTGGAGGGAATCTGAGGCTTCTACTCAATCAGACTTCTCATATTCTTCTTGTCCCTGTGGATGGGGGTTCAATGCTGACTTGCACAGTGGCCTTGCTGGTGGCCTTCATTAATTCTAGGCCATAGCTGGAGGCCTTTGCTTGAGGCTCACAACTGGAGGTTTGGGCCTGGTTGGGGCCTGCTTGTTGGCCTATGCTAGGGCCTCACTCATGGCTTGGGTCCCCCTGAGGCCTTGTTTCTGGCCTTTGCTAGGGGTAGGGCTTCAAGACTCACTTTTTCTGGCTAGAGTTGGGCTGAACCCTCACTGAGGCTACTGGGGCTCCCCCTTCACTGGCTGGGATGCAGCCTGCCTTTGTTCAGTCAGATTGCTCCAACTCTGCTTACTTCCAACCCCTGTGGGACTAACCTTTCCTGCTGGCTCTCTGGGATGCTCTTGTTTGGAGGACTCTTTTACTTCTTCTAAATTCATAGCTGCAAGGAACCAAAGACAATCCAAGATCATCACCTCAAGATGAGAGTTGAAGATGAAGCAAAATCAAACTGTACTAATTAAGAACTGATATACAAAGACATTTGTGGGCAAACAAAAAGTAAAGGAGATGTCTTTACTTTTTCAATTTGGAATGAAGATTTTTGTGGAAAATCTGATGGTATAGATGGATATTATTTCCATTGCTATTCTTGTGTAGCAGACATATTTTTTCTTCTAATAGGATGTAGACAGTATAGTAGAAAAAAGACTAGAGTGTGTTAAAACTCATGCAAAATTTAATTAACAATGTTAATTAACTTAATGATCCTCTTAATGTGGTTAATCTTTATTATATGAATTGATCTTCAGTGTAGGGGCTACCTATCTCCATATTGACAATCTATAAATGAAATAAATGAAATCGAGAGAAAAACAACATTCAGTTTCATGAAAGAAGGATTTACAGATGCATAGAGAAGAGGAAGCAGGAGTTATCAGAGGTGTCTCATTGGGAATCCAAAGTCAACAAGAAGCATTTTTTTGGACATTTGTTTGCCTTTCATGGTAGTGTTCATTGTGAATATAAGCAAAAGAGACCACCTTGGAGGTAATTTCTCTTAATTCATTACCATATTTGCCTTCCAACTATTCTAAAGATATTTTGTTTGTACCTAGTTATTTATATCTTATATCCCTCATTAGAATGTGAGCTCCTTGAGGACAGGAACTATTTTTTACTTTTTTGTATCCCAAGCCCTTACTATCTCATACACAATAATTATTTCATAAATCGTTTTAATTAAAAATAATCATATTCCTCTCATTTAATAAATGATTCTCTTGATTTGACTGTATATATCTGTCTGTTTCTCAGATCCCCTCAACATAACCTTGACATCTCCTGGTCTAAGGAGTCATTAAGGCCCATAAGAATAAAGTTCTTTAGAAATATCCTGAGGAACTGTGAAACCAAGTACTTCTCTTCAAATATTTCTTCTTAACGTATTTCCTAGTGAATCTCTGAGCCACTGATAATGTTCAGAATGTCTCTTTCCCTCTCAACCTATTTAGGCTTTTTTTTGCTTTCCCTTTGTTATCTTCTTATACTGGCTCCTATCCAAACTTTCAATCCAAATATCTAAATACCAAGATGTGAAATGAGCCTCACAGATGTTACTATAACTTATTGGGATGAGACTCTTGAACTAATTATAAAGCTGAAAAATTAGATTCTATATTCTACAGTGTCAAAATATATATCTAAATAGGTAAGAAAGAATTCAAGGAGAGGTGGAATGTTTATTATAAAGTCTGACATAGGATCAGGGATTATTACATGCTTTTCTATTCAATTCCTTTCCATTAAATGTAAGGAAATACTGTTAAAAATGATTGAGGAAGAACCCCAAAGATGTAATTGGTTGACTAGTCTGGTTGTGTGTTAAGACTGGCTGGGTTTCTCTCCTCCTTTACCCTAAAGGTTTCAAGGGGTTTATCTCTGTGATGGTATGGAGAACAGAAATGGACAGGACCCAGAATTCAGACAAAGGACCCTTTGGAGTTTGGTATAGACTATTTACCAGAGCTTAGCAAATGGCCTGGCCCTCTAAAAGTCATCACTGAATCCAGTTCTCTGACAGGGATAGAACAATGGCGAACAGCTTTGGGTTTGGCTTAACCAAAGCTTAATAGAGTTGTCTCCCCCAATTCCCCTCACACCCTCAGCCCAATTCATATATTCCAAAGGAAATCTAATTTGTCTGTGTCTCTTTCAAACAGGGGTGATTTATTATAATAGGATCAAGGAAGGGATAGGATAGAGGGATCAGGAAACCTTATTCTAACCCACAAGAAGTTTGGGGTCTTTGGCTTATGCCAAGCCAATGGCTTTGGCCTCAAAGGTTCTTCTTCCTTCCTCAATTTCTATCAGCTAACCTAATTTAATGACAGGTAGCAAGTGTCTTTCTTTAGTTGGCACAGAGTAGGGTATAATATCCTCAGACTGGCTCAGTAAGCTTTCCAGGTTGATGACCCCTTGAGCTGCTGTAGATGGCTAGTCGGCCTCTTTGGTGTTATTTAGGAGAAACAGGAACACTTTCAGGTCTTCAGGGCACAAGGGAAAGATAGGGAAAGCCCCAGGTATTCAAACGTTGAATCTTGAGATGAGGTAAAGTCCACCATCCAGCACCGAGTTCAGAGACAAAGTCCCTCCTCCCCAGTTCTATTTACCACAAGCCTCTGTTGCTCCATCCAATTGTCGCACCTGCTCTTCAAGTTTTTTCGCAACATTCCAAAAATCTCCTTTCTGTGGGAAAATTCAGGAAGCAAGGATGAAATGAAGGTGAAACAGAATCAACATTTTCATCTAAGGTTATGAGAGGCTACCTATAAAAGAAAGAAGAAAGACATGAGGAATCAGAAAACATATTACCAGACTAGTTCAGAGGCACTTTTTAAAATTAAAAATTTTAAAAACATATGAGCATTTGTTTTTCTGTCCTTCCCACTTCTTTGAAATTAAAAATAAAAATAAAATGCAATCCTGGTACTAAATATGGAACAAAAATTAATTCCCATATTGTCCATGTCCAAAAATATGTATCTTAATATGAACATTTACTCCATTACAATTTAGCCAGAAAGAAAATCTTTTTATGATAGAGAACTTCAGCAATATATATATATTAGAGAATTGGAGATCAGGGTCTGTGGGAATATTTAAAGGCCTTAACACTTTTCTATATGCCTTTACTTAGAATTGAAAAGACAGAAGTTCTGCACTTTTTTCTTGGGGCAGTTAGGTGGTACAGTGGAGGGTAATGAAAGCACCAAGATCATCACTCATTGGTTGTTTTTGACTGTACCAAATAAGTTGAACTGCCAATATAGTCAAAGTGAAAGGTTGGCATTCTGCACTGGAGAGTTCTCATTCTTAAGGAATGTGCAATGAAAGTCATAGGAAGAGCGAATGGAAATGGTAACAAATGAAGAGCTCCCTCCTAAGTGAAGCTAGGGAGTTAGAGTTCCCAGCTATATACCCACCCAAATGTCCATCCTCAGAGGTTCTTGTGTCTGAGATAAGGAGCCATGAGACTGGAAGAAGAGAGGAGACTTGAGATAAAGACTTGGGAAACCTATGGTTAGTTAGACTCATGCTAATTCCATCCCTATTCACAAAAGAAGGGCAGTGACACAAAGAGTAAGCCCTGGATACAGACTCTCCATCCAAGATCTGGTTACAGGAAAATATCAAATAGAAAGCTGCATCCCTAGAGTAATGGGTCCTGAGAGTGTGCCAGGCATAGCCAATGCTGAGATGCTCTTTGCATTGGACTTCCATCATAACTCTGATGATGTCTCTGGTGGCAGCTAGGTCAAACAGTAGATAGAGTGCTAGAGGTGGTCAGGAAGACTCACCTTTCTAAGTTCAAACCTGGCCTCAAACACTTATTAGCTATATGACCCTACTAGGCAAGTCACTTGCCTTAGCTTCTCATATGTAAAATAAGTTGGAGAAGGAAATGGAAAACTATTATAGTATCTTTGTCAAGAAAATTCCAAATGAGGTCTGGAAGAATCAGGCAAGATTGTACACAGTCTTCACAAATGTCTCTGAAAGTGGTTTGCTCTTTTTTTCCCCTTTTTAGGTGGCTGACATGATGAGTTTTTCACCTAGGGCCTTGTAAAGATGAATTCCCTCTGCAGATAGTGCACAGTTCAGAATCTGTAAAGGAAGGGGAAATTTTTTAAGGGAAATGAGTTAGTTTTTAGTGATAAAGTTGATTGATATTAATTACTAGTTGATATTGATAATGTGCCAATCCCAGGGGCAATTAGATGTTGCCTTCTCACTCAGAAGAGTGGAGCCTGAACGTAATTGCTTCAGACATTCTCTCCCTAAGCACACTACCTCACTGAAGGGGAATAAACAATTGGTGAAATTTGAGCAGGAGGTTGGGACAATTATGACTTGTGCAAATACTGCTTTTAGTGCAAATAAAAACTTTGGAATTATGAAGTTACACAGTCTACTGCCATCTTACTATGTGGGCAAAAGGTGATTGCACCATCCAAAGGATGATGTTTGGGGTGTGGCCACTGAACATAAAATAATACAGAGAAATTAAGCACCAGGGAATTAGGGACTAGTCAGTTCCACTCAAATCTGAGGTGTCCTCTAAAGCCTTTACTCAGTTTGCATCACTGAGAGGAGGTTACAGAGAGCAATCTATAGAACTCATTATTTCTGAAAACACTTTCAGTAATATCTAAGTATATTATTATGGGCAAAGCCAAATAGAAATCCTTAGTTATGTAAACCAACCCAAGTAGTTACATCCAGTGCCAGATCCCTAGGACTTGAAAAAATATTCTTATCTAGTAAAGAGATGAAGGAAGCTAAAGTATTTCTTTGTACCAGAGCCCCTTACAAGAACTCTATGTTACCTGTGAGAAGCAGATGATATCTGGAAGTTTATAATATACTACAAGAAATTATCGCTATCAACAGTTGTTGCTGATTTTGTACATGTTGAAGAATAAGTTGCTTCAGGCTCAGAGTAAGTAGTATTAACTTATTATTATTTTAACCATTAACCTTTCTAATTAACTATTCCCATGTTTTTTTCTTCTATTTCTTATAACTTAGACTAGTCCAGAACAGTTTACCTCTCTGGAAAGGAGTCCAATATACTCTCACTATGCTTCCTCAGAGCTACCTGAGCTCTCCTTCATTCTGAAACTTTATGGTTAATTAATCTGAAAGAGGCCTTCCTTCCTGAGGGCATTGTTATTCGCTACTACATTTATAATGTTGACTGGACCTGATTAAGTCATTATGGCAAAAGTTCTATATCAGGAAATTGACCCATAATAGGAACAAGATTTTCAATCTTAAGAAAATCCAAAGTCTACTCAGTCAAGTTTGGGAAAATTCAGAGGGCTACAAGAAGAGTTTATGATTAACTACTGTCACTTCCTTTCCCATATCTAAGAAGGAATCTGAGAGACTTTTTGGTCTTTCTGCTTTGAAAAACCCATATTCCTTACTTGAATATTCTGATGGCTTCCATTTGCCCACAAGTCTATATTTTTCAAGTGATATGCAGAAAGGCTACAGCCATAAAAGATTTAAAATAAGATGCTCAGCAGTCTTTCTACTTGGGCCCTAATGAGTCACCAAGACCCATAGTTTCTGTTCATAAAATTAGGCTGGGTGCAGCAGACACCAAGAAGGGATGGCCAGAATAAGCTGTCATTAGGCATTTAGAGCTCCTAGGGTTGGATGGTATAGACTCATTATATGGCTTTTTAAAAGAAGTTCCTTTCCCTACTTTATAGTAAAAAAACAGATGACATAGGGTCATATAATTACCCTTTCTCCAGATTTGCCTATTATGAGTTGGGAGGGTAAGATGGTTAGAGCACAAGAGGCTTCTATTGATAAATGGAAATATTCATTAGAAATCATCCTTGCTTGAGTACCTTGAGTGTTAGTGCTCTTCACAAACAAGTAGTGCCTATTCCAGAGACTGAAACCTGATGACCTAGTGGGTTTTCACTAAGCTTCTAAAAAATATCTGGTTAACCAAGGGTCCAATCTATTACAAGAGAGACATAAGCAATTGGTTTTAAACAGAACTAATCTAGTAATAAGAGATACCATTGAGTTTAGGGATATTGGGAAGACCTTCAAACTGACTGAACTCTAGGCTGCATGGATAGATTTTTAAAAATCTTGAGGGTTGAAGCAGAAATCTTTATTTATTCTAGTTCCTGCGAAGTGGTTGAGGGTCTAACCAAATACGCTGGGTCCTTAAGTTAGATGGTGAGCTTAAAGTCAAGAAAATTTAAGTTAAGATGGAGATATTTTGGACATTTAAAAATTTTTAAATATTTTCCATAATTCCATATTTCATTTTCTTTCCTACCCTCTTTCCCTCTCCCCACCTGTATCTAATAAGCACTTCCACTGGGTTATACAAATGTTATCACTTATACATATTTCCATATCATTCATTTTTGCAATATATTTTTTAATTTTAAAATTTAAAAATCAAAACCCCAAACCATATACTCATATAAACAAGTGGTAAGTCATATGTTTTTCTTTTGCATTTCTACTCCTATAGTTCTTTCTCTCGATGTGGATAGTATTCTATCTCATAAGTCCCTCAGGATTGTCCAGGATCATTGCATTGCTACTAGCAGTAAAGTTCATTACATTGAATCATTCCACAATGTTTGAATTTCTATGTACAATATTCTCTTGGTTCTGCTCATTTCACTCTGCATCAGTTCATAGAGGTACTTCCAGCTCATACAGAAATCCTCCAGGTCATCATTCCTTATAGCACAATAATATTCCATCAGTATCACATACCACAATTTGTTCAGTCATTCTCCAATTGAGGGACACTTGCCCTCAATTTTATTTTTGCCACCACAAAGAGTATGGCTATGAATTTTTTTTTATTTTTTATTTTTTAAACATTTATTAATGTTCATTTTTAACATGGTTACATGATTCATGCTCCTACTTTCCCCTTCACCCCCCCACACTGCCCCCACCCATGGCCAATGCACATTTCCACTGGTTTTAACATGTGTCCTTGATCAAGACCTATTTCCAAATTGTTGTTAGTTGCATTGGTGTGGTAGTTTCGAGTCTACATCCCCAATCATGTCCCCTTCATCCGATGTGTTCAAGCATTTGTTTTTCTTATATGTTTCCTCTCCTTCAGTCCTTCCTCTGAATGTAGGTAGTGTTCTTTACCATAAATCCCTCAGAGATGTCCTGTGTCATTGCTTTCTGCTGGTACAGAACTCCATTACATTCGATTTTACCATAGTATATCAGTCTCTGTGTACAGTGTTCTTCTGGCTCTGCTCCTTTTGCTCTGCATCAGTTCCTGGAGGTCTTTCCAGTTCACCTGGAACTCAAATAGTTTATTATTCCTTTTAGCACAACAGTATTCCATCACCAGCATATACCACAATTTGTTCAGCCATTCCCCAATTGAAGGACATACCCTCCTTTTCCAGTTTGTTGCCACCACAAAAAGTGCAGCTATAAATATTTTCGTACAAGTCTGTTTATCTATGATCTCTTTGGGGTACAAACCCAACAATGGTATGGCTGGATCAAAGGGCAGCCATTCTTTTATAGCCCTTTGAGCATGATTCCAAATTGCCAGCCAGAATGGCTGGATCAGTTCACAACTCTACCAGCAATGCATTAATGTCCCAATTTTGCCACATCCTCTACAACATTCATTACTCTCCCCTTCTTTCATTTTAGCCAATCTGCTAGGCTTGAGGTGATACCTCAGAGTTGTTTTGATTTGCATTTCTCTAATTATTAGAGATTTGGAGCACTTTCTCATGTGCTTATTGATAGTTTGGTTTTCTTTATCTGAAAATTGCCTATTCGTGTCTCTTGCCCATTTATCAATTGGGGAATGGCTTGATTTTTTATACAATTGATTTAAATCCTTGTATATTTGAGTAATTAGGCCCCTGTCAGAGTTTTTCGTTATAAAGATTTTTTCCCAATTTGTTGTTTCCCTTCTGATTTTGACTACATTGTTTTTGTTTGTAAAAAAACTTTTTAGCTTAATATAATCAAAACCATTTAATTTACATTTTGTAATTTTCTCTAACTCTTGCTTGGTTTTAAAATCTTTCATTTCCCAGAGATCTGACAGGTATACTATTTTGTGTTCACTTAACTTATTTATACTTTCTCTCTTTATATTCAAGTCATTCACCCATTCTGAATTTATCTTTTGGTGTAGGGTGTGAGATGTTGATCTAAACCTAATCTCTCCCATATTGTTTTCCAAATTTCCCAGAAGTTTTTGTCAAATAGGGTATTCGTGTCCCAAAAGTTGGCCTTTTTGGGGTTTATCATACACTGTCTTGCTGATGTCATTAACCCCAAGTCTATTCCACTGATCCTCCCTTCTATCTGTTAGCCA
>NC_058131.1:435543976-435563240 GCF_016433145.1 Gracilinanus agilis
TTTTCATGTTTCTCTTGATTTTTGTGGTTGGATATCAAACTTTCCATTTACTCCTGGTCTCATTTGTGCAAATATTTGGAAATCTTCAATTTTGTTGAATGCCCATACTTTCCCCTGGAAGTATATAGTCAGTTTTGATGGGTACTTAATCCGTGGTTGAAGGCCCAACTCTCTTGCCTTTCTGAATATCATATTCCAAGCCTTGCGGTCTTTTAGCGTGGTGGCTGCCAGATCCTGTGGGATCCTGATTGGTGCTCCTTGATATCTGAATTGTCTCTTGCTGGCTTCTTGTAAGATTTTTTCTTTTATTTGAAAGCTCTTGAATTTGGCTATTATATTCCTGAGTGTTGTCTTTTCTGGGTCTAGTGTAGAGAGTGCTGTATGGATCCTTTCAATGTCTATATTGCCCTCTTATTGTAGAACTTCAGGGCAATTTTGCTGAATAATTTCTTTTAGTATTGAGTCCAAGTTTCTATTAATTTCTGCTTTTTCTGGAAGACCAATGATTCTCAAATTGTCTCTTCTAGACTTGTTTTCTTGGTCTGTCACTTTCTCATTGAGATATTTCATGTTTCCTTCTATTTTATCAGTCTTTTGACTTTGTTTTATTTGTTCTTGTTGTCTTGAGAGATCATTAGCTTCTAATTGCTCAATTCTAGCCTTTAGGAACTGGTTTTTGGCTATAATCTTTTGGTTTTTGGCTATGATCTTTTTGTTTTCCTTTTCAATCTGGTCATTTCTGGTTTTCAATTTGCTTATCAGTTCATTTGATTTCTGAGCCTCACTTTCTAATTGCAAAATTCTGCCTTTTAAACTGTTATTTTCTTGCCAGTTCTTTTCCATCTTTCTTAACATCTCAGATTTGAACTCTTCAATAGCTTGTGACCAGTTTTCATTGTTTTGGGAAGGTTTGGATATGATTACTTGTTTGTCCTCCTCTGTTGTCTGGATTTTCTCTGTGTAAAAGTTGTCGAGTGTGCCAGAGTTCTTCTTGATAATCTTTCTCTTCTGGGGTTCCTGATTTTGGCTTGCCATTGTTGTTAGCCCAGTGCCTTCTGTGCTTTATCTTCACACTCAGGGTCTGTCTGTACTCTCTAAGCTCTCGAGATCTCAGGTCTCATTGTTCTTGGGGTCGAGCCTCCTGGTTGTCCCTGGTCTGCCCCTCTGCCAGAGGCTCCTTCAACAGTCTCAGGGTGCTGCTTCCACAGCCTTGCTCCCATCTGCATAGGGTCCCCACTTGAGTTCCAAGCCTGAGCTCGAGATCCTTGTCCACGCCTAGGGCACTGCCTTTACCCGTGTAGATGCTCAGGAAAGTCCATGCGTGTTCTTTGGCCTCTTGGGGTCCTAAGTCTTGCTGCTCTCAGGAACAAGCCCTGGAGCTGCCAGTGACTTAATGGATGCCCCAAACCTGTTTTAACTCTTGTGAGCTGGCCTCTGGGCTGTACGTGGTATGGAAGGTGGGGAGGGGTTTCTTCCTCTCACGTTTTAGTGAGAGCTGTTTCACCCCTTTATAGCGTGGAAATGCCCTGATTCCACATACCTTCAATGCTGCGCCCTGTTGTGTGGTCCCTTTGTTCATCTGAATTCGTTTTTATGTCCCCTTGAGGAGTCCTGTATGCTTCAGTTAGGAGAGATCAAGTTCCTGCTCCTTACTCTGCCACCATCTTAACCTGGCTATGAATACTTTTGTACAATTCTTTTTTATTATCTCTTTGGGATACAAACCTAGTAGTGGTATTTCTGGATCAAAGAGCAAGCATTCTTTTAAAGCTCTTTGATCATAATTCCAAATTGCTTTCCAGAATGGTTGGATCAATTCACAACTCTACAAGCAATGCATTAGGGTCCCAATTTTGTCATATCCCCTCCAACATTTATTATTTTCCCTTACTCTCTTAGTGGTCAATCTGTAGTTGTTTTGATTAGTATTTCTCTACTCAAGATGGATTTAGAACACTTTTTCATGTGATTATTGATAGTTTTTATTTCTTCATCTGAAAACTGTCTATTCAGACACTTAGGGGCAGAGGCAAGATCTGGGTGTAAAGCAGAGAAGCTCAGAGTCACCACAAGAATCCTCTCCAATCAATATTAAAATAACACCATAAGACAAATAAAGGAGTAAAACAACCAACAAGGAAACAGAATGAAACAACTTTCAAGAAAAGAAAACCCCAAAAAGTAGGCAGAGAATATCTGGGGCAGTAGAGTGAAAGAGGAACACCATCAGCAGGAGGCTATAGCAAGGAGAGAAGGACAAGCTCAGATCAAGCCATACACCCCCATCTCATATCTGCTATCCCAGGTTTGGAACCTAAGCTCAAGCCACTATTCAGATACTAAGATCCTGCCTGGGCAAAATAGAGGTCCAAGCAACCCACATCCATTGAAATTCTAAACCCATGGTAAAGTCTGTAATTGCAGCCCAAAGCAGTCTGTGATGAAGTGTGCTGATTTGTGTGGGCCCAGAGTGAAGCCAGGAGTCACAGTCTAGGCTTGGGTTGAGGATTTAGATCCCAGTTCAGGATAGTTGGTAGACTAAAAGTGGGTCCAGATCTTTTTGGGGAAAGCTCAGGGTGGATCTCCAGGACAGGGCAATCAACTGTGTGCCCAATTAGATCAAGTACACAGTGAAACCAAAAAAACCTACACCTAAACCTAAGGCTAGAATTTGAGCAGTTCCTGGTCTGATCAAGCTTAGAGTAAGACCCAAGCCTGAGGCAAATCTTTAAGCTATCAGCATCTCAAGGGTTAATTGAATCAGCAGTGGAAGGTGGTTCTCAGAGCTCTTGGCCTTCAGGCTATCATATTATATCAGAAAAACTGGAACTGGGAGAAAGCCTGTATCTATGTCTTTTACTTATACATCCAGATTCTGTTTTCTTTTCATTGTTTAGTTGCTTCAGTCATGTCTGACTCTTCATGACCCGATTTGGAGTTTTCTTGATTGAGGTGGTGGAATGGTTTGCCATTTCCTTCTCCAGCTCATTTTACAGCTTGAAAAATTGAGGTAAAAAGGGTTAAGTGACTTGCCCTGGGTTGCATAGCTACTGGGTATCTGAGAACAGATATGAACTCGGGAAAATGAGTTTTCCTGACTTCAGGCCAACCACTCTATCCATTGCAACCCCTAAATAACTCTGTATGTCATACATGTTATGTCCAATTTCTTTTAATTCCTTATAAAAAGGCCATTTATTGATTGAATATAATTTTATTACAATTGGATCTGTAAGTAATATGTTTAGCATTCACTATACTTCTCTGCAGTTTTAGAGAGATCTCTTATGTCCTAAAAGAAGAAGAGAAGGCACCATACTTCCTCCAAGGAATTGGTGAAAAAGAAAAAAGATATTGAATGATTGCTTGAAGACATTATAGGGACAGTGAGGCTTGGAACAGAAAATGAAGTATTCCAAAAGCTGTTTTCAAGTGTTCTTTTTCCCATAAGATAAGATGATGGAAAATGCCCATGTAAAGCCTGTACCAAGAAAGGAAAAAAATACAAACTGGTTCAATTAAGACTTTATAATATATAAAATTTGACAATCTCAAAAGCCAATTGGAGAATAATTCATATTCATATTTTGGGCAGTATTCTAATGGCTCCTGATGGGAATCTCCTTTTTCTAATGAGCAAAAAATTAATGCAAAGTAGATATAAACAAGAAAAAAGATTCTCTCTTCCTAGATGGTATTGTGAAATTCACTGTAAATGGCAGTAGACTTAGTTGCTTTGAGAAGGAGGTCACTACAATCTGAGGAACAGAATATGTCTATGCCCAGACACTCTAGAAGTTAGAGACATTCTCCAGAGAATACTGTGTCTCTATCTCACCATATGCAATGTGCCTTTCTGAGATACAACACATAGAGCTTTCAGAAACAGCGCAAAGAGGTCTGTGAGCATGAGTATGTTGATAAATGTTTTAATAACCAGATCTCCAGTGGGGAAAATTTATGCATAAAATATTTTAAAGTTAAATCTACATTGTTAAAATTTCCTATATCCTTTCCCTAACTCTTCTCAATAAAAAATGTATAAATTAACCCTTGACTTTTAGTTTCTGCTAATTTCCAAATTGTAAGTGCTTCTGCTAAAAATTTAACAATTATCTCTCTCAAGTTAGCCTGAATACAGAATATTCTGAATGAGTAATCATGACTGGGACTGACAGCAAATAAATCAGTTTGAATCTGCTTTCAAAGAGAATGAACAAAATATATCATAAGCAAGCAGAGACTCCTAAAAGCAGGGAAAGANGAAAGAAAGAAAGAAAGAAAGAAAGAAAGAAAGAAAGAAAGAAAGAAAGAAAGAAAGAAAGAAAGAAAGAAAGAAAGAAAGAAAGAAAAAGAGGTTCATAGGGTAGAAGGGTTTGGATGCCTTCCTAATCAGAAATGGCACAAGAATAAATTCAGAAAATATCAGGAACATAGAAAAATCTAATAAGCATTTTTTTGATATTGAGAGTGAATTCATTGGGAGTGATGGAGGATAGACACTGAATCCTACCATTGATCCTTGGAGCCTCACTGTCACCAGAGCATTAGAACCAACTCTGGGGGATCTTTCTCTCTGCAGTTCAGGGAGGGTATCCATCACAGTAGAAGGCAGCTGCTCTTCCTCCCATTAACAGAGGAAGTCATGCAAATTAGGCTCCTCCTTCTAGGCATGAACCAGCACAAAACCTGTGTCTGCAGCTCTGGGAGAGGAGCTTGTGTGGCCTTTCCCTCTGAAGGACTGGCACTGTAGAGACTGAATCATGGGATTTGGACTCAGTGGAATTTTCATTTTGACTATTTTGCAAGGTAGTTTTGATTTTTTCAACTTTGTGTTTTGGAGGAGGAAACAGTCTTTGAAATGATAGATTTGTGTGACTATTTTCTCTATTGACTTTGTTTTTAGGTGTCCATTGTGATATTCAATTGGTGGAATCTGGAGGAGATGTGAGACAGCCTGGAGGATCCTTGAAACTCTCCTGCAAAGCTTCTGGATTCACCTTCAGCAGCTATGGCATGCACTGGGTTCACCAGGCTCCAGGGAAGGGACTAGAGTGGGTCTCAGTTATTACTTATGATGGCACTACCACATACTATGCAGACTCTGTGAAAGGCCGATTCACCATCTCCAGGGACAATGGCAACAGCCTGGTGCACCTGCAGATGAATCCCTTGAAAGCTGAGGACACAGCCATGTATTACTGTGCAAGAGACACAGTGAGAGAAAGGAGTGAGAGAGCAGACATAAACTTCCTCCTTCAGAGAGGCCTGTGTTATGGAATAAGAGGCAAAATGTTGATATGAGGAGGGATAGAGGGGATAGCTGAGATAAGGGATGAATGGTTAGTATATAGGAAGGTAAGGGAATAAATGGGAGCATAGGAAGGGCTGCTCAAACAGGCTAGTCACTGAAGCTTGAGTCAGAGGGTACTGGGAGGAAATAGGCTTGGGTTCTTCAGGCAGGGAAGGTATCTCTATGATGTAAGAGGAATTGGGCCAGTCAGAAATGTTTTAGATCTGGCTGGAGAGTTTTGTCTTGTTAATTTCTAAGAACCCTTGAGGGAGGAGTCAAAGGCTCTTCCCTGCCAGTGAAATTAATGTCTGCAGGAAGTCTCAGCTAGGTACTTCCTGCCCAAGATGGATGCCTAGGTTTTCCCCAAGAAATAAAAGGAAAGCAATTTCTTCCCTCTTCACCCTTTGCCTTAATATTCAATACAATGATTCACCAGAGGCTTTTGTGTAGGTAACAAAGGGGATTTATTGATATTAGAGGTAGGCTAAGGGAAAGAGGATTTCAGGGTTTGTAGCTGCTGCTAGGGAGAAAACTGGTGCTGGGGGAAGGGTCACAGAGAAGGAGGGTCAGACTGAGAGAGTCCAGCTCTCCCAATCAGGAAGGTTTCACTCCCTGAAGGAAAGGTATTATCAGATCACTAAATAAGGGGGTGGTTTGATTTAGAATGTCCTACTTGCCTACAGAAGCTAAAACCACAATATCCAACCACCAAAACCACCCAGGGCCCAGAGGGGAAATTCAGGGAAATAGTAGGGATGTAAATGGAGAGATCAGGGAGAGGTCCAGAGAAATCAGGCTAAGTCCAAATGTCCCAAAGACAAAAGGCACAGGCAAAGGCAGAAGCCAAAAGGCCAAAGCCCCAAAGCCAACAGGCAAAAACCCTTCAGTTGAAGCTTCAGCACTATTTATAGTATCTGGCTCCAACTGTTTTTCTGTGAACATTCTAAAACTTCTAACTGCCAGAGCTGCTACAGTTGATTTGCAAAAGCAAAAAGCTTCTGCAGCAACCCTGCATTAAATCTGGTGAATAATTACTTAAAGAGGGAAGTCAGGCCAGTTATAATGAGAGGTGAAGACTAAGACTGACAGATTTATTTTCAAGGTCTATAATTTTCTTCCAGTTCCCAGTGAACATCTATCTATATAGATTGTGTGAAGTAATTATTTAGGGGTCTTGGATCCCCGCCCTTAGTGGTGGGACATAAAAGTTACAGAGACACATAGTATATCTGCCAGGTCAATTGCCTGAGTTCTCATCAGTGTTGGGGTCCTGAGAATGAGCATGGCAGAGTCAGCTCAGGGTCTCCATGGGAGGAGGAGCAAAGGGAATTTGAAAAATTAACAAGGGAAGGAGAAGGGATATTTTGTTTCTGCCTTTGATTGAATGGTCTCTAGGGTTTGCTTTCTCCCTCTCCCTCTCCTTCTCCCTCTCCCTCCCCCTCTCCATCTACTTCTCCCTCTCCCTCTCAACCTCTCTCTCTCTCTTCCCTCTCCTCTCCCTCTCTCTCCTCTCTCTTTTTCTGTCTCTCTTTCTCACTCTGTCTCTCTGTCTCTTTCTGTCTCTGTCTCTCTGTCTGTGTCTCCCTGTCTCTGACTCTGTCTCTCTTCCTGTGTCTCTCTGTCTCTGTCTGATTATATGTGTCTCTCTATTCTATCTCTCTCTCTCCCTCCTTACCTCTCTCCTTTTCCCCCTCTCTCTCTTCCAGACCCTGGTTTATCTATTTAGCCATCTCTGGCAAGCCCAACATGAAAGGGACCCTACACAGCTGGAATCTGGGGCCTATTGTTACCCTAAGTTAGAGAGGCACGGCTACAAATATTTTTGAGCAAACATTTTTCATTATCTTTTTGGGGTAAAAACCCAGCAGTGGTATGGTTGGGTCAAAGGGCAGGCAGCCTTTTAAAGCCCTTTGGGCATAGTTCCAAATTGCCTTCCTGAATAGTTGGATCAATTCACAACTCCACCAGCAATGTATTAGTCTCCCAATTTTGCCACATCCCCTCCAACATTTATAATTTTCCTTTGTTGTTATATTGACCAATCTGCTAGAAGTGAGGTGGTACCTCAGAGTTGTTTTGATTTGCATTTCTCTAATCAGGAGGGATTTAGAACACTTTTTCATGTGCTTATTGATAGTTTTCATTTTTTCATCTGAAAACTACCTAATAATATCCCTTAACCATTTGTCAATTCAGGAATGACTTGATTTTTTGTACATTTGATTTAGTTCCTTATATATTTGGGAAATTAGACCTTTGTCAGAGAGTTTTGTATAAAAAAATTTTCCCAGTTTGCTGTTTCCCTTCTAATTTTAGTTGCATTGGTTTTGTATGTACAAAAACTTTAAAATTAATATGATTATTCATTCTACATCTTATAAAGTTCTCTGTCTCTCTCAGTCTTAAATTCCTTCCTTTCCCATAGATCTGACAGGTATACTATTCTATGTTCACCTAATTTATTTATGATTTAACTCTTTGTATTTAAGTCACTTATCCATTTTGAATTTATCTTGGTATAGGGTGGCGATGGCAAACCTATGACATGTGTGTCAGCACTGACATGTATATCCATTTTAAATGACAGATGGCTGCATGGGGCTGCATACAGAGAAGTATGGGGTTGCATGCCAAGGATGAAACAATTGCTGTAGAACAGTGTAGACACTCTGTGCACTATAGATGGCAATTCTACCTATATTAACTTACCTATTTTGGTTTATTAAATACAGTTATATATTACAATTATAAATTTTTGTTATTTAAACTATAAACATCCCAAAATTATGTTTTTTTTCTCTAAGTGACACATCACCCAAGTTATGCTCAGTCTTTTGGTGAATTTTGACTCACCAAGCTCAAAAGGTTGGCCATCACTGGTCTAGGATATGAGATGCTGATGTAACCCTAATTTTTCCCATACCATTTTCCATCTTTTGCAGTCATGAGTCCCTTTCCTGTGGAACACTCCTTTCCCCTTATGCTCAAATCTCCTCTTAATCTATTAAGACATCTCTTATGCAAACTGAGCGAAACTATTCCCTGCTCCCCCAATGATACTCTGTCCCTTCACCAGGACACCAGGGAAATGTGTTCAAAACCTGTAAAGATAACTTTTTGTCCTTTGATGTAAGCTTTGATCAAAGTTTCTTTATATTGGTTTTAAATATAATCAATTTATAATGTCAGCAATTAATGTTTTAAAATATATGTTACTGTTGTAAGAGCTATTTGTAAAATGTTGCTAAGATTCAGAAAAATGAAATTCTCTTGATTTGGAAATTATAGAGTATTAATTCTATCCTGTTTCTGAAATGTGAAGAGTAAGTAAACAAAAAAGAAAGTAAGTACAGTTTAATTTGGGGAAATGCTTTGAGCTGTGATATTGGAAATTTGGGCTTCATTAAGCTTTAATATTTAGATATATGATATAAACTTCCTGTGGACATTTGGATCTCATTTCAAATTAAATTTCCCATGAATCAGTGGGCTTCCTTCTTACATAGGAAGTGTGATTACGTAGACAGAGGTATAAGACTCCTGAGGTGATTGGGAGATGCCTTCTTTTGTGCGAAGCAGCCAGGTGGGCAGAAGGTAATGGCAGCCAATTTGAATTAGATCTTAGCAGGCATGTGGCCTTCTTAATTTCCAATATGCCTTTAAATAAACTATTAATACTTTTAAATATATCCATCTATATCAATATTATTCGTAACAGACCTGACTTCTGTGAATGACATAATGGGCTTTAATTTTTATTTGAGTAGAACAGGCTTTGGTAAGCTATAAACTAGGATAGAGAGAAGACACATTCCTTCTCCCTTTCCCCAATAGGAGTATAAGCTACTATAGGCCTCCTGCCTTGAAATGTTATGGTCTTAAACTTTTTCCACTTTCAAGAAAATCTTAATGTATTTTTGGAGGGATTTGTCCCACAAAATTCTTCAGGATTTTGGAACTAGGAGTAGGCAACACATATCTCTGTCCCTTTCTGAGATAATGGCAGACATATGAGAAGATTTTATCTCCTAGGGATACCTGAATTGCAACCAATTAAGCAATAATTTAACAGTTTAGTTGTTATTAGTAAATTAATGAAAAAGTCACCTAAGTCAAAATGAACTATACCACTTAGGAAGTAAGTGCTTAATAAGTCATTAGTTTTGACTAACATTTTTTTGTACAAAAAGAGAAATTCAATTCCGTGGATAGGCTAGTCATAATTGAAATATAAGACTTTAGGAATTAAGCAAGCAAAAGAAAATTAGGAAAAGGATATGAAGGAAATAAGAAAAATATGATTTTGAAGGTTATTGGAGGAGTATTATGAAGAAAAGATGGAAAGCTTATAATTTAAGCATGTGGGAAAGAAAGTTAAGTGTATTTTATAAATTGCTTTCAATTATTCTTTTCCCCGATAGACTATGTAGGATGAGACTCTATCAGGAGAGAAAAAAAAAGAAAGAAAGAAACTGATCTAGTTCAAAATGCCACCATCTCAAAGGCTGATTAGAGAATAGTCTATATTTTTGGCAGCATTCTAATGGTTCCTAATGGGAATCCCTCCTTTCCTAATAAGTAAAGAATTTGTAAAATATAAAGTAAACATAACCAAGAAAATAATGTTCTTTATTCTACAGACACTACTAAGAATTTTACAGTAGGTGGCAGCAGACTTGGTTGCTCTGGGAAGATCCCTACAGTTTGAGGATTTGTCTGTACCTGTCTCCACATAGTCCAGAAATTATCTATGCTCTTGAGAAGATATGTCAACTCACAACACACAATAAGCCCTTCCGAGAAACAGAATATGGGGCTTTCTAGATTACCCAAGGGATTCAGTGGGCTTTATTATGTCCTTATGCTCTGAAAATGTTCTGCCTCAATTCATACAGCTCGAAGAAGTAAATAAGCATACGTTTGCTGGAAAGTGTTTAATCACCAGATATCTGGGGGTAATGGGATAATGTTTGTACAGCACACTTTTAGGTTTAATCTACATTATTAACATTTTTACATCCTCTCCTAAGACTACCAAATCAAGAAATATATATAAATCAAGCCCTGATTTTTAGTGCCTGCTGATTTCTGAAGTATGAGTGCCCATCCTAAAAATTTAGCAATCAGTTCTCTCAAGCCAGTATGAGCTTGGCATGGAATCCAGGGTTTCCCTCTGGACACCCCAAACTTCAGAAGTGTTCTAGGCCAAAAGGGACATAAGAAATTCCTTTCTAGAAGTATCTACCTCCACCTTTGACTTTCTCCTAGATCTTCAGTTAACATAGATATACACATCCTGGTTCCACTCTGATAAGCATTGAGTGGCACCTGTATATTTGGAATTGGGAAGATGCCATTTAAAAGTATGTTATATATTTCCTATGGACATGTGAGAGACTTTGAAACTACATTTCCCATGATTCCTCATGGCAAACAGGAAGTATGATGATGTAAGAGAGTGGTTAAATTTCCTGGGTGAGGAGGAAGTGGCCTCTGAGCTACAAGGCGCGGGAAGATACGAAAGGTAAAAATGGCTGAGGCAGTTTGAATTCTTACAGGCGTGTGGTCTAATGATTTTATCCCTATCAGTATGGCTTTAATTAAACTACTAATTTCTATTATTATATCAGTCTTTATCATTTTTTAATCGTAACAATGATGGCAACCATACGAAGTTTGGAATTCAAATTCTCAATTTTCCAAATAGCCTAAAGAGAGCCATGCCTGTTTTTTGCTAAGCTCTTTTGGGCAAATTTTTTAAAAAGGAAAGTGGCTTTCCTCACCATGCTTTCGCTATAAGCAACAGCATGTTTTTGCCTCCCGTGGGACTCAGCCAGCCAGTCCAGCCCAAACCACCTTGGGAGGTCAGGCCAGCCGATTCTGGCTTTTGGCTTTAAAACCAAAATGCCGGTGCCCAGCCAGTGTGCCTCTGCCGCCTCTTGTGACTCCTGACCTGGACTCCATTCCTGCCGGGCCCGCCAGTACAGACCACCGCCTCATGTTCCTGCCTACTCTGATCTCCGCCTCTTTTCCTGACTCACCAGAGCAGACCTCTTCTCCATTCCTGCCTTACTGAATCCTGAGATTTCCAAGGAGCGACCCCCATGCTGACTTGCAGAGATCTCGATCTTCAGAGACTGCTTCAGCTCTGCTGCTAAAGATTTGGGAAGTATATTCCCCTTTCTCCCTACTCTCTTGCCTTTCCACATGTTTCTCTAAAGACCTAATATAGGCACTCCCCACCCCCACAGGCTCTACACGTGGGATTTTCTACAAAACTGACCTAAGCTTTTCTCTAGCCCCGAGCTCACAACCCGACCCCCACGTGGACCTAGTGCATGAACCTTGGCCTATTCAAACTTTTGCAATTATTAAAAACTGAACATCAGGGGAGGAAATTCACCTCGTACCTGCTTAGAACTTTGAACTTAAAAAAAAAACCCTTATTTTTAAAAACCTCAGAACTCAGAGTTTTAAAGAGACTATATCTTACTGTATTTTGCTAATTAGTTTTGTGAATTAATCTTGCTTATTTCGTTGATTTTCCTGTTGCAGTGAATCATTTTAAGCTAATGAAGTTTCTGCTTATGATTTTATTATATTTCCTAATTTACTTAAAGCTTACTGTATCAAAAACACTGCAGTTATAACATGTTATAGGAGCACATGTTTTTTAAGTTTTATTCTGTCTTGGTAATTGTAGAGAACCTTGGAAGTTTCCATGCCTTGAGAATTAACTTGTAATTTTACAAAAGGTTTTTTAACTTTTACTTTAGGTCCTAAAGAATTGTTGTCTTAAAGGATAAGCTTTTATATATTTTATTATTAAAAAAATTATTGCCTTAAATGGGTAGAAGGATGAAAATTTCCTACCCGGGATTGTTTGTTTGTTTGTTTGTTTTTAAACAGGAAGCCAAGGAGCTCCTGTATATTCTTGTCTGAGGATGATTTAGAACAAAAGGTTTCTTTTTTTAAATATCAGATTTTGCTATGGAAGCAATGACAGAGTTTGTTGAGAAACTCTTAGCCAAGATTTAAAAGTTATAACAAGTGGGGGCAGCTGGGTAGCTCAGTGGAGTGAGAGTCAGGCCTAGAGACAGGAGGTCCTAGGTTCAAACCCAGCCTCAGCCACTTCCCAGCTGTGTGACCCTGGGCAAGTCACTTGACCCCCATTGCCCACCCTTACCAATCTTCCACCTATGAGACAATACACCGAAGTACAAGGGTTAAAAAAAAATTTTTTTTAAAGTTATAACAAGTATATGATTTTTAAACATCATTGTTTATTGTTTTAAAATGTGTTATTGGAAATTATGGTATTTGAATGTGCATTGTGAATCTGCTATTTGTAAGATCAATTTTCTCTCACAGAAAAATCTCATTTTTGGGTAACAAAATCCTTCACTAATTCTAGCTGTATGTACTTTTGATTTTTAAAACATTTTTTTAAATTAGAGCAATTGATTTTTCCTTTTTCTCATCTTGTACTGGAAGTACATATATAATCATTATTTATCCTTTTTCTGATTCTACAGCGATATAAGCTTAATGCAAATACCTGAGCCTGAGACTGAGAATATGAGACTGTGATTTAATGCCTTTCTGTCTGATTCCAGGAGAAGGGAACATGAGAGCTATTAATAGTGCTAAGAAAGCACATGGAGACTTGACTAAAAAATCTGCATGATTGCAGGAGTTCTATGCCAATACTTTAGGGCTTGGAAATTGGGGTTTGAGTCCTGGAGTCCCAGTCTTTTCTAAAACTTTAGAGGACGTGGGTCCCCTCAACTTAAATTCCTAGGCCAGCACCTAAGATTGGTTATTTATTTGGCTCACTTCCCTGAAAAGTTGATGGCAAATCAGATCAGAGAGAGACATTTCCCTTAAGTCCTGGCCCTGAATGGGTAATTGCAAACTGCTTAATTCACTTTAATTAGGCCTTGATTCAAAGGTCTAAGTTTATTTTCCCTACATTTTTTGCACATTTTACATTTCATTCACAAGTTAATTTTTTCTTTTTTTTCTTGAATTTTATTCTTTTTATTTTGCCAATTGATTTCATACAACACCCGTGACTTAGCCACTCATCCTTAGCTGACCTGAGCTACCCTTTTCAAGGAAAAAAGGTGTGTTTAGAATTTTCCTCAGAGGGATGGGATGTGTGTTAAGTTTTTTAAAATTCGATAATGTCAAAATATACGTATATTTAACTCTTTTAGGAGCACTTTCAGGGGGAATTGTATATTTCTTAGAAGGAAATGTATGTTTTTTAATCTATAATGTAAAGTTTAAAGGATAAGGATCTTGCCATCTCCCCAGAATCCAGACGACGAAGCTGTTTGGTGAAGACACCATGATGATGCCTGAAAAGCCTTCACTGTACCATGAAGACCAAAATTTGAACCTTGGGGTGCAGTTAATTGAATTTATGGAGAGTTGAAATTGAATTGAATGTATTGTTTTAATTGTACATGTTATGCCAATAGGGGACTGCCCACAAGTTGGTTTTTTGTCAATGTGGCTAATTTTATCCATTCGTTCATCTATTTCTTTTATTCCACAAATTCCTGGAATTTAGAAGTTGTCTATTTTTACAGGTCCAGCGAAGAAAAAGGGCTAACCTTTTTTTTGCCGGACCTCAGGGGGAATTGTATTTTTGGAATTGGGAAGATGCCATTTAAAAGTATGTTATATATTTCCTATGGACATGTGAGAGACTTTGAAACTACATTTCCCATGATTCCTCATGGCAAACAGGAAGTATGATGATGTAAGAGAGGGTTTAAATCTCCTGGGTGAGGAGGAAGTGGCCTCTGAGCTACAAGGTGCGGGAAGATACGAAAGGTAAAAATGGCTGAGGCAGTTTGAATTCTTACAGGTGCGTGGTCTAATGATTTTATCCCTATCAGCATGACTTTAATTAAACTACTAATTTCTATTATTATATCAGTCTTTATAATTTTTAATCATAACACACGTCATCTAATCAACCTTTGAATTCCATAGATCATCCCTTATACCCTCAGCCTCAATGAATTACATCATTCCTGATTCACCCTATCCCCCTTTTCTTATCCTGTAACCTCTGCTGTCAAAAGGGCATAAAAAACAGTGGTCATCAAAACGGTATGGTACATCTGGCTAAGAGCCATATGAGAGGATCAGTGGAATAGACTTGGGGTAAGTGATGTCAGCAAGACAGTGTATGATAAACCGAAAGAGCCCAACTTTTGGGACAAAAATCCACTATTTGACAAAAACTATTGGGAAATTTGGAAAACAATATGGGAGAGATTAGGTTTAGATCAACATCTCACACCCTACACCAAGATAAATTCAGAATGGGTAAATGACTTGAATATAAAGAGGGAAACCATAAATAAGTTAAGTGAACACAAAATAGTATACTTGTCAGATCTCTGGGAAAGGAAAGACTTTAAAACCAAGCAAAAATTAGAGAAAATTACAAAATGTAAATTAAATGGGTTTGATTATATTAAGATAAAAAGCTTTTGTACAAACCAAAATAATGTAGCCAAGATCAGAAGGGAAACAACAAACTGGGAAAAAATCTTTTTAACAAAAAACTCTGACAGGGGGTCTAATTACTCAAATATATAAGGAGTTAAATCAATTGTATAAAAAACCAAGCCATTCCCCAATTGATAAATGGGCAAGAGACATGAATAGGCAATTTTCAGGTAAAGAAAACAACACTATCAATAAGCACATGTGAAAGTGTTCTAAATCTGTAATAATTAGAGAAATGCAAATCAAAACAACTCTGAGGTATCACCTCACACCTAGCAGAATGGCTAAAATGAAAGAAGGGGAGAGTAATGAATGCTGGAGGGGATGTGGCNAGTATACTTGTCAGATCTCTGGGAAAGGAAAGACTTTAAAACCAAGCAAAAATTAGAGAAAATTACAAAATGTAAATTAAATGGGTTTGATTATATTAAGCTAAAAAGCTTTTGTACAAACAAAAACAATGTAGCCAAGATCAGAAGGGAAACAACAAACTGGGAAAAAATCTTTTTAACAAAAAACTCTGACAGGCGGTCTAATTACTCAAATATATAAGGAGTTAAATCAATTGTATAAAAAACCAAGCCTTTCCCCAATCGATAAATGGGCAAGAGACATGAATAGGCAATTTTAAGGTAAAGAAAACAGCACTATCAATAAGCACATGTGAAAGTGTTCTAAATCTGTAATAATTAGAGAAATGCAAATCAAAACAACTCTGAGGTATCACCTCACACCTAGCAGAATGGCTAAAATGAAAGAAGGGAAGAGTAATGAATGCTGGAGGGGATGTGGCAAAATTGGGACATTAATGCATTGCTGGTGGAGCTGTGAACTGATCCAACCATTCTGGATGGCAATTTTGATCTATGCTTAAAGGGCTATAAAAGAATGCCTTCCCTTTGGTCCAGCCATACCATTGTTGGAATTGTACCCCAAAGAGATCATAGATAAACAGACTTGCATGAAAATATTTATAGCCGCACTTTTTGTGGTGGCAAAAAACTGGAAAAGGAGGGTATGCCCTTCAGTTGGGGAATGGCTGAACAAATTGTGGTATATGCTGGTGATGGAATACTATTGTGCTCAAAGGAATAATAACCTGGAGGAATTCCATGTGAACTGGAAAGACCTCCAGGAATTGATGCAGAGTGAAAGGGGCAGAGCCAGAAGAACATTGCACACAAAGACTGATATATTATGGTAAAATTGAATGTAATGGACTTCTGTACTAGCAGAAATGCAACAACCCAAAACAATTCTGAGGGATTTATGGAAAAGAACACTACCCACATTCAGAGGAAGAACTACAGGAGTGGAAACTGAAGAAAAAACAACTGCTTGAACACATGGGTTGAGGCGGACATGATTAGGGATGTAGACTCGAAACTACCACACCAATGCAACTATCAACAATTTGGAAATAGATCTTGATCAATGACACATGTTAAAACCAGTGGAAATGCATATTGGCCAGGGGTGGGGGGAGTGCGGGGGGTGAAGGGGAAAGTAAGAGCATAAATCATGTAACCATGTTAACTTTTCTAAAATATAAATATTAATAAATGTTTAAAATAAAAAAAAGGGCACAAAAGCTCTATACCCCATCTCCTTGGGGAGACAGTGAGCCTTGCTCCTGTCTCCTGGCCATCCAGTATTTCTTCCAAATTAATAAATTTCTCTTTTAATTTCCAAACTAAGTTTTAGAGTCTTGCATTTTCTCTAAGGGCAACCTGTCCTGTAATTGGGGCTTCACCTAAAAGCTCTCCCCCAACAAGCTAATTCTAACATACTCTGAATATGAGGGAGCATGACTAGAACTGATAGTATATACGCCTCATTGAATCCAGGTCCAAAGAAAAGGAATAAAAAAAATTACTCCCATAAGCAAGCAGAGGTCCCTAGAAGTAGGCCTAGAAATCCTGAAAAAAAAAAAAGAAATAGATTCATAAAGTAGAACCAATAGACATTGAACAACAAAAATGGCAAAGGGTCGGGGTACCTTCCTAACCATAAAGGGTACTGTGATCTACTCAGAAAATATCAGGAACCTGGAAAAAACTAATGAGCATTCTCTTGGTTTTGAGAATGGATCAGTTGGAGTAATGGAGGATAGACACTGAAAACCAATGCTATTTGGATTCCCAGAATGATCAATCTTCCCCAGCGAGGAATCCTTCTCTTTTTAGCATCTTTCTCTCCACACCTCAAGGAGGGGACTCCTCACAATGGGAGGCAGCTGCTCTTCCTCCCATTAAACTGAGGAAGACATGCAAATTGGGCTCCTCCCTCTAGGCATGAACCCAGCACAAAACCTGTGTCTGCAGCTCAGGGAGAGGAGCTTCTCCTTTGTGTAGACTTTCTCTCATAAGAACTGGCACTGTACAACCTGAACCATGGGATTTGGACTGAATGGAATTTTCATTCTGATTATTTTTCAAGGTACTCTTGCTTTTTTGTTTCTTTGTCTTTAGGAGAAGGAAACTTTGAAGTGACAGACTTGTATGCTTATTGCCCCTAATGACTCTTTGCTTGCAGGTGTCCATTGTGATATTCAGCTGGTGGAGTCTGGGGGAGATGTGAGACAACCTGGAGGATCCCTGAAACTCTCCTGCAAGGCTTCTGGATTCACCTTCAGCAGCTATTACATGAGTTGGGTTCGCCAGGCTCCCGGGAAGGGGTTGGAGTGGATCTCATCAATGGGTACAAGTGATACATACTATGTAGACTCTGTGAAAGGCCGATTCACCATCTCCAGGGACAATGGCAACAGCCTGCTGCACCTGCAGATGAATTCCCTGAAAGCTGAGGACACAGCCATGTATTACTGTGCAAGAGACACAGTGAGGGAGAGGAGTGAGAGAGCAGACAAAAACCTCCTCTTTCAGAGAGGCCTTGCAGAGAGGTGTCAACCTGAAAAATAAATCATAACTACTATTGTAGTTATAATAAAATAAATCTTTATTCAGGACAAGGAAAATAAAGATCCAAGATACCACACAGGGAGACTACCATGGGACAACCATCTCAAGCAAGACTTACAGTAATATAATTACTGAAATTTTCCACTGAACTATAGAATGTAGTGTGTTTATGTAACTTTAGGGAGAGAAAGGGATGGATGGTATGTGAGTTTACAAATGTTTAGTAACTAAGGAATAGTCAATTTCAAATGCTTCGGAAAGTTGCCTAATCCCATATGTTTGAGTGATCAAGGTGTGAATGTGGATGTTTAAGGGTTGTTTCTTTTAAATTTAGTCGTTGGTAAAGAAGGGAACCTAATTCATGATCTTTGTCCTCAAGAGTGGTAGAGGGGCTCAACATTCATGGTCCTCTTTCAAATTCAGTATTCCAGTTTTAGGGAACTAGACAAGATTGATTCATATCCAGTTTACTCAATTGAATTCTTTGTTTCTACCTCTGAGAAAGTCAGGAATGGAATTAACTAAAATAACATTCACCTAAGGAACTCAAAGACATTGATAACAAGGAGACTAGCTTCAGTAATAGGTGAAGAATGAGACTAACTATTTTTCTTTCAAGGTCTGTGGTTTCCTCCAAATTCTCCCATATATCTGTCTTATCTCCTTTGAGTCTCTGAGACTCTTTCCTATTTCTGATACCATCAGCACTGAGAGGAAATGTATTTTTTAATAATTTACATACTTTGTACATGGTAACTCTTAATTTCTCTTAAGTGCGCAAAAATGAGGCACTGGCATGGTCACATAACAAATCAGGAATTGTTAAACATTTACTATGTGGATTTTGTAACCTTTTCATATATACTGAACACATAGAAATATATCTATGTAGGAAAGCCAGCTAGTATGCTGTTAATCCTGAAGAATACTTTTTTAAAACTATTAATGTTTTTTTAAAACCTTTACATCAACTGGAAAATAATACAGGAGAGACTGGGCCTGTATCAACATCTCACACCCTATACCAAGATAAACTCAGAACGGGTGAATGACTTGATGTAAAGAAGGAAACTATAAGTAAATTAGGTGAGCACAGAATAGTATACTTGTCAGATCTTTGGGAAAGGAAAGATTTTAAAACCAAGCAAGAGTTAGAAAAAAATCACAAAATGTAAAATAAATAATTTTGGCTACATCAAACTAAAAGGTTTTTGTACAAACGAAACCAGTGCTACCAAAATTAGAAGGGAAGCAACAAATTGGGGAAAAATCTTTATAACAAAAAACTAAGACAAAGGTCTAATTACTCAAATATATAAGGAGCTAAATCAACTGTACAAAAAATCAAGCCATCCCCCAATTGATAAATGGGCAAAAGACATAAATAAGCAATTTTCAGATAAAGAAATTAAAACTATCTATAGTCACATGAGAAAGTGTTCTAAATTTCTGAAAATTAGAGAAATGCAAATCAAAACAACTCTGAGGTATCACCTCACACCTAGAAGATTGGCTAAAA
>NC_058131.1:435572743-435587306 GCF_016433145.1 Gracilinanus agilis
ATATATATATATATATATATATATATATATATACATATACATATATGTATATATATATATACACACATGTGTATATGTGTGCGTGCATATGCCTTTATTTGCGTACATAAATCTATCTCTCCCAAATACTGAGGCAAGAATGGATGAGACTAAAAGAAAGGGAGAGATGTGATAAAAAAAGAGGACAAATTAAAAGAGAGAGTGGTCAGAAACAAAACAAAACTTTTGAGGAGTTACATGGTGAAAAGAGAAAAAGAGGGGTAAATAGAAGAGAAGAGAATCGAGGGAAATACCACAGTAATCATGACTATGAATGGAATGTGGATGAGATGAACTATCCATAAAAAGGAAGCAGCTAATAGAATGAATTAGAAACCAAAATTCAATAATATGTTAGTTTACACGAGACACACTTAAATCTGAAACATATAAACAAAGTTAAAAACTTGAATGGAGCAGAAGCTATTTTAATTCAGCAGGAATATAAAAGATGGTGAGTGGGATAAAAATGACCACCACCTACTCAAATTACAAACCTAGAATCAGAAAGTGAGAGTAAAGCAAATAGCCTTTTTTCTTTCTCATTAGAAAAGGAAAGTGCTCTAATATGGCAAATGCCACACATGAGCACAGATACAAACATATATATATATATATATGTTCCTGACATGAGACCCCTCCCTCCTCTGCAAACTCCAGTAGTTTGGGGCCAAGACTTACAATCTAGGCAGTGAATCAGAAAATAGCATGAGCTCATCATATCATGAGCTCCCACTTAGGAGGCATAGGGTAATGGTAACCACATCTTTAGGAGTGACTCCCTTAGCTTCTAAGGGTATGAGGAGATCATGAGGCAGGATAGCCTTCTTCGAAATGAGATAAGAGGTCTCCCAACTCACTGGGTCTCTGGCAATAGCAAGATATCCTTGAGGTCTTATTCCAAAAACCTAAATAGGTTTTCATTCCTGATGGGGGGGCGGGGCAGAAGGGGTAGGTAGGATAAATGTCTATCCTGAGAAGAAAACAATTAATTATTTTCTATCTCCCACAGGAGAGTTAGCAATAATTACAGAGTAAAAATAGAAAAAAAATTATCAGATAAAACAAAAGCAAAAATAGACCTAATTAAAAAAGATAATCAGGGAAATTACCTTTTGCTAAAAGATACCAATGTACCAATATCAAAAATTTTTATAGCAAGTTTCTCTGGTAAATTTCTCTTTTCTCAAATCAATAATGAAATTGAGTCAAATTTATAAACATAAGAGCTATTCTCTGATTGACATGTTGTCAAAGGGTATGAAGAGGCAATTTTCAGAAGAAATCAGTTATTTATAGTCATAAGAAAAAATGCTCTAAATCACTATCATTTAGAGAAATGTATGTTAAAACAACTCTGAACCACCACCCCATACCTATGTATTAGTTAGAAAATCTTGAACCTTTGGACTCCTGTAGTTCTTCCTCTGAATGTGGGTAGCATTCTTTTCCATAAATCCCTCAGAATTGTCCTGGGTCATTGCATTGCTGCTGGTACAGAAGTCCATTACATTCTATTTTACCACAGTGTACTGGTCTCTGTGTACAATGTTCTTCTGGCTCTGTTCCTTTCACTCTGCATCAATTCCTGGAGGTCATTCCAGTTCACATGGAATTCCTCCAATTTATTATTCCTTTGAGCACAATAGTATTCCATCACCAGCATATACCACAATTTGTTCAGCCATTCCCCAATTGAAGGGCATGCCCTCATTTTCCAGTTTTTTGCCACCACAAAAAGCTTGGCTATAAATATTTTCATACAAATATGTTTATCTATGATCTCTTTGGGGTACAAACCCAACAATAGTATGGCTGGATCAAAGGGCAGGCATTCTTTTATAGCCCTTTGAGCATAGTTCAAAATTGCCAGCCAGAATGGTTGGATCAGTTCACAACTCCACCAACAATGCATTAATGGCCCAGTTTTGCCACATCCCCTCCAATATTCATTACCCTCCCATTCTTTCATTTTAGCCAATCTTCTAGGTGTGAGGTGATGATACCTCAGAGTTGTTTTGATTTGCAATTCTCTAATTATTACAGATTTAGAACATTTTCTCATGTGCTTATTGATACTTTTGATTTCTTTACCTGAAAATTGCCTATTCATGTCTCTTGCCCATTTATCAATTGGGGAATGGCTTGGTTTTTTATACAATTGACTTAACTCCTTGTATATTTGAGTAATTAGACCCCCTGTCAGAGTTTTTTGTTATAAAGATTTTTTCCCAATTTGTTGTTTCCCTTCTGATTATGGCTACATTGTTTTCGTTTGTACAAAAGCTTTTTAGTTTGGTATAATCAAAATCATTTATTTCACATTTTGTAATTTTCTCTAACTCTTGCTTGGTTTTAAAATCTTTCCTTTCCCAGAGATCTGACAAGTAAACTACTCTATGTTCACTTAATTTATTTATAGTTTCCCTCTTTATATTCAAGTCATTCACCCATTCTGAATTTATCTTGGTATAGGGTGTGAAATGTTGATCTAAACCTAATCTCTCCCATATTGTTTTCCAAATTTGCCAACAGTTTTTGTCAAATAGTGGATTTTTGTCCCAAAAGTTGGGCTCTTTGGGTTTATCATACACTGTCTTGCTGGTGTCACTTACCCCAAGTCTATTCCACTGTTCCTCCCTTCTGTCTCTTAGCCAGTACCATACTGTATTACAGTTTTATAAAGCTGTTATTTTGTGAAAATCATTTGCACTCACAGTGGTTCATGGCCACGTTTAAAAAGGAAATGGATCTCATTTTTAATGAGAAACCTTTGTATTCTACCTCTCCTTGGTTGACACAGTGTGTCACTGATTGCAAGCTATATTGTTGATACTTTTAGGAAAAAAAAATTATTGTTTTTCCTTCCATGCTCAATATAGTATTTGAGTTTTATGTTTCTCTCTTTTTTGTATTTGAAGCACATATCACCAGTATTGAGAAGACTTTCTTTAACTTTTTTTGAATTTGCAGTAATATGTTTAAAGTACATTTGTTCTAATATCAATGCATACCCCCAAAAGCTTTAGACTATAGAAATAATGCCATTGATTGTTTAAAAAAATTATGGTACTTTGCTTTGTAAAAGATGGGGCACCAGAGATGTTAAAATGTAACCTAAATGGTTTGTGGGTACACACACTGGGTTGAAGGAGAGACAGGACCAACCAGGATAGGGAGACCAGGGTTCACTATTTTAAGTGACAGGAAAGGCAGTTGGTTCCAACAGACACCCAGCTCACCCTAGTCCAGGGTCTATGGAACCAGTAGGCAAGGTAAAGGTTTTTAGCAGTTTAATTGTGAGTAACAATAAAAAAATGGGATAGGAGATTCTATACTAGAAAATCTAAGGGGCAAATCACAGGGGAGGACTTGACTACTCTAATCTAATTGACCTAAGCCAGGCAGGGCCCAAAGGAAGCAGTACTGGAGTCACTGGGAGGCTGCTTCAAATCTGGTTCCAGCCAGGTTTGGCCAGCACAGCTAAAGGACCTGAGGGTGGCTTTGGGCTCACAGTTATCCAAGGATGATCACCTTGGCCAAGAGCCAAGGTGGTCCAAGGTACCCAGGTACAGAGAGTGTGCTTGAGATGCTGTCCACCAGATCCAAAACTCCTACTCCATTTGGTGCAGCTCTGCAGGTCTTGTCCACTTGCTGAAAGCCTCCACCACTCAGGATCCCAGGGAATCAGGATGCAGGGTTTCCTTAACTCTGAGATGTCCCAGGGCTAGCAACAGTTTGTGCCAAGCACTAATGGAGTACCTCTCAGAGCACAAGCTCTACTTCCTGCTCTTTCATCCCATCTTGGAATCCTCCAACCCTTCCTGCTAGGCCCAACACTATTACTACATTAATTACTAAATAAACCCTCACAACAGCTTAATGATTCTGGCTGATTCCAAAAGAAGGGAACAAAAAGAGACAATGTACAGTGCCAAAGAAGCACAAAACTAACCTGCATACTGCCAATTGAGCACAAGGTCAAAAAGGTCAATCCCAGTGGGAACTATGAAATTTTGAGCCAAGACAAGAGGAATTGAACTTGTTTGAGGTTCAAGGTTGTGGTTGTTTGACATATGTCAAAGATAGGTCTTCCTTGTCCCACCCACATTCTAAACAAGCACCTCACTTTTGCTTCCATCCTGGATTCCATTTTCTGCTAAAATATAGTCCCTTTTCTGTCTTTCATAGTATGGCAAACTTTCTGTAGTCCTGGCTACTAATTTGGTAAGTGCATAATTACATAAGTCACTTTAATTGGGCCCTGATTCAAGGATCTGTTATAGGTTTTTTTTTCCTTTGTTTAGAATTTTTAGACATAAGACTTTGATATTTTATATTTCATCCACAAGTTATTTTTTTCTTTTATTTGGATTTTTTGGTGTTTTTTATTTCTT
Organism: Gracilinanus agilis; assembly: GCF_016433145.1. Classification (NCBI taxonomy): domain Eukaryota; kingdom Metazoa; phylum Chordata; class Mammalia; order Didelphimorphia; family Didelphidae; genus Gracilinanus; species Gracilinanus agilis. Next base: position 435,577,180 of record NC_058131.1, read on the forward strand.
TTGCCAATTGGTTCATATACCTCATAACTCAGCCATGCATCCCTGAGTGATCCCTGTATTTATTATCCTCCTCTGGGGGGAGGACTATGTTATTACTGTGAACTTTTATTTGAATTTGAGCCTAATTTAGAACAAGAGACTACTTCCCAGAATATAGAAGGTGAACTATTTGGAGAAGATGCTTTGAAGATGCCTGCAGAGACTACATGCCTCACTACAAGATCCAGGGTGAACTTTGAGTTGTGGTGAATTTGAACTACGGGGGATTGGATATATTTGTTTTGAATGTACACTCTTATGCCAAAGGAGACTGCTCCCAAATTGACTTTTTGTCAACCTAGCAATCGTTGGTTTGTTCTCTTTTCCTTTTATCCACAAATTATTGCAATTTATAAGTTGGTAATGTTTAAAATGATCCCTTTGGGGAGACTGGTCACAAGGGAGAATGTATTACTTGGAAAATCTTGAACCATTGGACTCCATATCCCAGAATTCTTTTTCATCTCTCTTTGCCTGCACTGCCACATTTGCATCTTCATGTGTTTTTTATAAGTTTGCTGTAAGCTTCGCTCTCTCTTTTTTTCCCCACTTGTGCAGCTGGGAAAGCAGGTTTTTTCACTCTAGCTTTTTATTTTATTTTTCTTCAAATTATTTTTAATAAATCTTGTTGAATATAATATTAAGAGATACTGTATATTAATTTTAATTCTCACACCTATCAGACAAATCACTGACAAAAAAGGAAAATGAAAAATACCAAAGAAGATGTGGAAAAATAAGTACACTAATGCACTAACAGGACATCTAGATGGCATGATGAATAGAGTCTGGGCCTGAAGTCAGGAAGACTCATTTTCCTGAGTTCATATTTGAATTCAGACTAACCTTGGACAAGTCACTTATCCCAGGTTGCCTCAGTTTCTTATCTGCAAAATGAACTGGTTAAGGAAATAGCAAGCCACTCTATCATCGTTGCTAAGAAAACTTCAACTGCAATTATGAAGAGTTGGACAGTCAACAGAGATTATGAAGAGCTGGACACTACTGAAACAACTGAACAATGTGCTTTTGGTGGAATTATAAATTTCTTCAACTATTCTGGATGAATGATACATTCTGGATAAAATGATGAAATATGCTATCCTTCTCCAGAAAGAGAATTGATGAACTCTCAGTGCAAATTGAAATATAATTTTTCACTTCCTTTCTTCTTCCTTTTCTTTTTTCAATATGGCTAATATGGAAATATGCCTTTCATGATGTTGCATGCATAACTGATGTCAGATTGCTTGCTTTCTCAATGGGTGAGAAGACTGGAGGGAGAGAGAGAATCTGGGACTCAAATTTTTTTAAAGAATCTTAAAAATAAATAAATAGGTAAGAGGAGAACCAAGAGAAGTTAGTGTCCCAAAAATCTAAAGAGAAAAGACTCTCAAGGAAAAACAAAAGAATGACAGTGTCAAAGGCTGTGGTTTTTTCATAGATTCAGGCTGACAGGAAAGTTCTATAATTATACCTTTCCTCTAAATGTGCAAATCCTCACCTATTAGTTAGGGAAAGGCTAAGGGTCTGATGGACCAACTCTTGATTAGCTTTCACCATTTAAAAATTTCTTGGGATGTTCAAGGGAAGGACTGAATAATGAAGTCCCAAAAACGTATATATGTACTTGGTCCAGGTTTTTCCATTTGTCTTATAAAGATTGAGAAAGTCATTTAGCCACAATTAGGATGTCTTTGTACCCCCAACCAGTTTTATGCAGAATCAAAATCATCTCAAAAAAAGGAATTTTTTTGTTGTTTGGTTTGGTTTGATTTTTGTAGCACTCTACCTCCAGGGACTTTAAATGACAGATTTTCACATACTGAAATCTGATCATACACTTGCTATTCAGACAACTATTGCCCTTATAACCCTAGAAACTAGAAAACTGAAACATCACTGGCATGGGTTAGGAGTGAGACCTTCTCTGTATAAAAAGGGAGACCTACTGACCTCTCCTTAACACTGGTACTCTATCCAAATTATTGCTGCCTTTATTCAATTTCGGGTCCCCCCATTAGCAGTCTAGGAAGCTGTCACCCCCTACATGCTATTCTAAAACTAAAGGCTTCTATACTGTCCAAAAGTTGATGGAGTTGCTAGTGAAAATAACTTTATTAGTTCAACATAACCAACTCCATTTTGTTTTTTGTCTCAATTTTGTGATTGAATACATTATATAATTTTTTTTCTTTTAAGATAAGCACTGGTTTGTTAAGATTTAGTAAATGACATGTATCTACCTCTAAACAACTAATGAACATGTTTCATCACTGATAATTGCATACTATCAATAGGAAAATAAGATAAAAAACCTTTGTCAATGTCAGGGTTCAGCAAATGATGGCCTGAGGCTTAAATCTAGTCCCATGCCTATTTGGGTAAGGTCCATGAGCAGTAAAATGCAATATAACTTTATTTTTAAATGTAAAAACAATTCTTAGGTGACTTATTCCTGAAAGTTGTACCAATCGAATTAGATAATAAACTAATTAAATAATAGAACACAAATCAGAATTTAACCACAACTTATTCCCATAACTTGGGTTATAAATACTCCCAGTCATAAATTTGCTCTTAGATCTTACCTAAGAGAGACTCCTACTTTGTCCTGTACTTCTCTTGAACTTGGGCATCCATTCCATATTTTTAAACTATTACTTTCCACCTTAGAATCAATACTATGTCTTGGTTCCAAGGCAGATAAGCAGTAAAGGCTAGGCATATAGGAATTAAGCCCATGGTCACACATCTGGGAAGTGTCTGAGGCCAGATTTGAACCTAGGACCTCCCATTTCTAGGCCTGGCTTTCAATTCACTGAGCCATCCAGCTGCCCCACCCCATCCCCTATGTTCTTGAGAAATGTTTAATTTAATTTAATTAATGTTTAGAAATGTTTAATACTGTCCAGATGACCACTTGGGAGGAAGACACACAACCATAGGAGTAAAATCTATCAACTTGTGTTTACCAGGACCTTGGGAAAATCATGTCAGTAGTTAGTTCCTAGAATAAATGATGTTTGTATTGTTTTGAAATATTAATTAATAAAAATTTCATTGCTAGCATTGAGAATTATGTCTAATTGGTGTTTTTGTACTAACATAAATAATTACAAGAATATAAAAAAAAAAGTCCTGTTGGTACTCTGAGTTTTAGACATCTGCTAGAAACAATTTTTAAAAATTCAATATTATTCTATATCCAAGTATGCCAAATCTAGAGAGAAAGTGCCCAAATATGCACATTCAATTACCCTAATATCTCTCTATTCCAAGATAATTTGAGGTAACATTTATAGGAACCTCAAATAGCAAAAATGTCATAAAATTCATTTTGGATTATAATCACAGAACAATAGTCAGCACAAAGAAAGAGTCCTTCTTTTATCATTCCTCCCTCAGTATTTGAAAGGAAAAACCTCCTTCCTGTTAACAGAAGAAGTTGCTTTCTTTGGAAGGGGTCATTTTCTAGGAGATGAGTATTTTTTTTTTATCATTCAATGAATTTAGGAGAAAAGGTCTTTTGTTCTTAATCTAACTCACTTATGTACAAGAAAAAAGTCTGGAAAGAATTTTAGGCTAGAGAAAATGTTATTCTTATTTTTTTTTTTGAGTTGACTTAAAAAGGAAGCTTTAATTATGCTTACATAGATATTTCACTTCCCCCTCAAAATCTAGAGGAAGCAGTGCACTCTACTCCAATCTATAGCACTCCTGAGACCTCTGCTGGCTACAAAGAGAAATAGATGAGAGAGCTAGAGAGAGAGAGAGATGCACAAGTGAATGAGGGAATGAGAATAAATGAACAAATAAATACATAGATGGTGGATAGACAAATAAAAGAATCAACAAATTTCAGGATATGTGGATATGTGAGGTCTGTGTATGATCTGTTTCTATATCTTTGACTATGGTAGTTAGTTTTATCACAAAATTACTTAAAGAGCAATTGCTCCTAAATTGATAAAAAAGAGTGTAAGTGGGAGACTCCATTCTTTCTTTTAACCCCCCCCAAATAATCCTAATGCATTTCATAAATTCTCCCACTCTGCTTTTCCTCTTTCTTTCCTAGTGAATCCTTTCCCTTCATCCTTTTCCTTTGAGGCTTTGTTTAGTAATGGCTACATACTTAAATAACTTTTAAATATTTAATTTTAATCAATAAAAATTAAATTTCAAATATAATTTTTAAAAAATTAATTCAGGTCTTTGTTTTTTAATTTTCCTTTTAACAAAAAGATAAATACATCTCAAGCAGGCATTCTGCGGATCCCAATTATTATATTTTTGCTATTCCTCATTTAATTCAATTAACTTTTATTCTAGCATTTTTATGTGTATGTATATACATATAATATGTATATTTCAGAGTATATAAGTAGTATCAACTTTATATATAACATACATATGAAGTATTGATATTATTTCATTGTATATTTTCAAAAATCACACTGAGAAAAAGTTACGTAGGCCAAAAGAGATTTTATTTACAAAGAAAAAAAAAAGAATAAGATTATTCTAAGCTCTGTTCTGATTCTATGTGGTACACCTTTACATTTTTACAGGTTTCAAGGAGGAAATGATTAAGCAATAGAAGTAAAATGTCAAATGTGTTTTAACATTCTGTGAGTTTCTGTTTCCATTCTAAAACTACTATGTCTATATTTCACATTCTAAAACATTTTACTTTATAAGTATCCTTATAATTTCATGAAATGTGTTTGTTAGAATAGTTCTAATTATCAGGATTTCTCCAAGATGAAGTCAGTCTTGCTCTTCCTCTTCCCTTTGGTTCCCATATATTGGCGTTTCTTTGTTTATGTCTTTTAAGCATGTCTCTTTTTTACTGTTGCCTCTTCTGATATGATTACTTACAATTTTTTCAAAATTCTTACTTTCCATCTTAGAATAAAAACTGTGTTTTGGTTCCAAGGGAGAAGAGTGATAAGGCCTAGGCAATGGGAATTAAGGAACTGGCCTAGAATAACACAGCTAGGAAGTACCTGAGGCCAGATTTGAACCCAGAATCTCAGGTCTCTAGGCCTGGTTCTCAATCCACTATGCCATCTAGCTGCCCCTGTACTTGTGATTTTTTAATTAGCTTGAATCATTATAATTTATGCTACAGTTCTTCATTTTATCTCTTTGTGCCTCTTTGTGTTTCCTTTACATACTGTATTGTTAGATTCTGCTTATTAATACATTCTACCCTTCTTCATTTCTTTGTTTTTCTTTTATCATAATCATATATTTTCCCCTCCTGCTCTGTTTTTCAAAAAGTGGTTGGAAAAAAGGTGGAAAAAATGGTAAGGAATCTGGAGGATTTCTATATGAAATGGGTTCATACATTCAACCTTAGGTGAAGCTAGCAGACTCAATCAAACACTAAATACACTTTTATCCTAGTAGGTTCTCCCATTATGTCAAAGTCCTTTCTCAGGTAGTCCGACCTTAGCTGCATCTTTCCCTTTTGTGTCCATGGTAAAACACCATGTGATGATGAGATTAAATCTACCTTGCCCATTCTCAAATCTAATCACCAAAAGTGTAAACAATTCTACTTAATTCACAAGTTGGGAAATCTATGACTCACATGTGTGCTAGAGTGAGTGACAAATCCAAATTTACTGACTGCCTCAGGGCAGTCCTAAGAAAAGAGTCTGTTGTGATTGGACACGTAAACTAAGAAGAAGGCATAGGAAGCGAACAAAAGAAACCCCTTTAAAAGAGAGTTCAGCAAGTTCAGCTCTTCTTGCTCCTGACTTGGACCTGGAGGAACACTGGACCTGGGACCCTGAGACCTTGGTGAGACTGTTCGTAAATCTTTCCCTTAGAACTACACGTGGTGAGTGAAGAAGACTGACTACCTTAGCCTCCGGGGAGGCTCCCTTTACTGGGAGAAGCCCTTGTAGCTAAACCCCTTGTTAATTGTCTTTTAGGCTCTCCAGCTGGGCCTCTGGAGCCCTGCCAAAGTAAAGCCCAGACTTGAATACAAATCTAGCTCATTAGGTTAGATCTCTTACTTGACCCTCTTCTCATCTCTCTACTTCCACTCTCTCTCCAACATTTTGTAAATAAATTACTAAAATCATTTTAGGAATTGGTATTTATTCAGTTCCTTGGTGACCACACCTTTAAATATTAATATATCCAACCAAAAACCCCTTTTCCCTCTTACAATCAGCTTCAACCCTGATAACATTGTTTAGAATTCCTCATTTCTTTGTAGCCTTTGTAAAGCCAATCAATCATACTCCCTGGTCCCCAGTTCCCCAAAAGGTATATAAGTTCCCCAAATTATATGGTGCTTGGGAGTTATCATCTCTGGTGGTGATTTCTCCCAGGGATACTGTTCGCCAGAGCACGAGGGTCTTTGGCTCTGTGTGGTTTTGGGTATGTGACTCTTTGTGGAGGTTAAAATATTTGAACACTATCCCTCTCCTGATTAAAGACTTGGTTTTTCTGACTGTTTCTGTGTTTTTCCCAAGTTAAGAAGTTCTAAAAGCCCAAAAGGAAATCTAGACTTATTACCACTATCACTTTTGCCTAAGTGATTCCTTCTGTGAACTGGTTAATAAAGTTTATGAAAGGAAGAAAGTAGCTTATTTACAGGTCTGTATTTCTAAAATGCTGGTAAATGCTCTTTCCATGGCGAGTTATGGCCAATCAAAAGCCACTGAGAATCAAAAACAATTGAAGAATCTATGTTTACTGGACTATGCTAAGATTGCTGATTTGAGATCCAGACTCTAGTTCATGTGCTCTGTTATCCCCTCCTTTGTAAATCCATTGTCAGGGCAATCTATGTGTAGCAGTAGCTATCTTCAAATACCTGAAATCACTCTAAATTTATTCTAAGTCCAGTTTCAAAGGGACCAATTGTCTACAAATAAAAGAAGAGACCTTCATGGGCTAGCTAAAGTTCAATACCTTGAAGATGTGTCTCCTCAGCTCAGGAATAAAAGAGTTGACCTAGATAGGAAGGATCTACACCAGTCCAAAGGAAGGTTTTGAATAGAGCTATATAAGAATAACAAAGATATAGAGCCAGGGTGAGCAGCAAGGGAAAAGCCATATGACCAGAACCATCGCCCAGTAAAGTTGCCATCAGCAGTAAGCCTCTGCTTTACAAGAAAAAAGGGAATTCAGACTACTTATTGCCAGAAAATGACTATACAGTAGAATGCTGGTAAATGTTTAATAACTGAGTCTCTGAAGAGAAAATTAGATAGACTACAAGACACCCATTTAAGAGCCCTGATTTGCAGTAATGGCTAATTTTTAAAAATTATGAATAGTTTTTTTTTGTTGTTTTTTTTTGGTTTTTTTTTAAACCCTTAATTTCGGTGTATTGTCTCATAGGTGGAAGAGTGGTAAGGGTGGGCAATGAGGGTCAAGTGACTTGCCCAGGGTCACACAGCTGGGAAGTGGCTGGGGCCGGGTTTGAACCTAGGACCTCCTGTCTCTAGGCCTGACTCTCACTCCACTGAGCTACCCAGCTGCCCCTATGTGAATAGTTTTGTTTTTTTAAAAAATGTATTTGTTTGTTACATTAAAATACCCACTTAACTCCCTTTTGGTCCCCTCTCTATTACAAGAGGCATCATTTGAAAAAGATATGTGTATATATAAAATTATGTCATATGTTTCCATTTACCAATTTTTCCTCTGGAGGTGGATATACACAAGAGAGCCTTTAAACAATATTTCTTTTGCTGTATATAATGTTTTCTTTGTTCTGCTCATTTCATTCTTCATAATTTCATATAGCTCTTTCTTTGTTTTTTCCAAAATTAACCTGTTTGTCATTTCTTACAGGCAATAGTATTCCATCACAATCATAGGCCACAAATTGTTTAGCCATTCCTCATTTTATGGGCATTCCTTCAATTTCCAGTTTTTCACCACCACAAATAGCACTGCTATAAATATTTCAATACATATAACAATAAATATACTTTCTTTTCTTTCTTCCCTGATCACCTTAGGAAATAAACCTATAAGTGGTATTCCTGGGTCAAAAGTAATGCATTTTATAACTTTTTAAGTGTAATTCCAGATTTCTCTCCAGAATGGTTAGATCTTCACAGTTCCACCAAAGTGTATTAATGCTCCCATTTTTCTACATCTTCTCCAACATTTGTCATTTTGCCCTTTTATCATTTTATCTGATAATTGTAGGATGACATCTCTGAGTTATTTTGATTTCCTCTAATCAATAATGATTTAAAGCATTTTTTCATATAATTACATATACCTTTGATTCTTCATCCAAAATCCATCTGTTCATATTTTTTGACTAATTATCAATTGAGGAGTGGCTCATATTCTAATATATTTGGCAAATTTCTCTATATATTTAGCAGGATCAGATTTTAACTATATCTTAAAGTAGTAATTATTAAAACTATCTGGTACTGGCTAAGAATTAATAAAGTCGATCAGTGGAACACAGTAGATATGCAACAAAGAGATGTTAAAGATTATAGTAACCTTGAATTTGATAAAAGTAAAGATCCAAGTTTTTGGAATGAGAATTCACTGTTTGGTAAAAATTGTTTTTTGTTTTTTATTAATTTTTTATTTTTAGAAAAATTTTCCATGGTTACATAATTCATGATTTTACTTTACCCTTCACCCCCTCAAACTCCTCCCCCCATTGCTAACTCGCATTTCCACTGGTTTTACCATGTGTGGTCAATCAAGACTTATTTACATATTATTGATAGTTACATTGGTTTGGTCCTTTTAGGTCTACATCCCCAATCATGTCCGCATCAACCCAAGTGTTCAAGCAGTTGTTTTTCTTCTATGTTTCCTCTCCTGTAGTTCTTCCTCTGAATGTGGGTAGCATCTTTACCATAAGTCCCTCAGAATTGTCCTGGGTCATTGCATTGCTGCTAGTACAGAAGTCCATTACATTCTATTTTATTACAGTGTATCAGTCTCTGTATACAATGTTCTTCTGGCTCTGCTCCTTTCACTCTGCATCGATTCCTGGAGTTGGGAAAACTGGAAAACAGTCTTGTGGAAATTAGGTATAGACCAGTATCTTACATCATTTACCAAGATAAGCTCAAAATGGATGCATGACCCAGGGAGATATCATAAGCAAATTAGAACAGGGAATATATTAACTATCAGATTTATGGATAGGAAAAAAATTCATGAATAAAGAAGAGATAGATGTAAAATGGATAATTTTGAGTACATTAAATTAAAAAGGGTTCATACAAATGAAAGCAGTAGGTTGGGAGGAAAATAAGGATAGAGATCTCATATCAAAAATATGTAGTTGTCATCTCTAAAGCGTAATCTGAAAACTTAACAATTGGCATTAAAAAATGTTCTCTCTCCAACCGTTCCCACATGTACGCAGCTGACTGTTTATTATGTGTATGTATGTATATATGTTTCCCAGCATTTCCAATTGTAACTCAAAGCCCACTAGTATGGGACTACCTCTTCATTAATCTAGATATCAATACTCACTCTCCTTAATCAGCAGTGGGGTGGGGTTGGGGGGGGGTAAGAGTACTGTGTTAGGATGTATGTTTATGCATTAGTGGTGTACAGAATGGGTTAAGGAGATAATCTAGTAGCTAGCTAAGATAGATGTAGGATATTATAGGATACAGAATCCAGTCTCTAGAAATCTCTAACTTGCTCAGGAGTAATGTTATTATTTTATTAATAAATCAATAAACCTCTGCAATATACAGAATTTTAAATAGAGTCTGGGGATTTTCTTTTGACTTCTAGACTAAATGAGTCTAAACTCAGCCAGAGTAAACACCCAAGGCTAGGCTACCTTCCAACCCAAAGTCACATCTGAACTTCATTAAGATTAATTTCACAGCTGAGAATAAGATAGACTAGAGTGGGGAGAAATATGAGGCAGGAAAGTCAACCAGAAGACTGTTGCAATAGTTTGGAAGTGTAGTGATGAAAGTCTGCACCAGGGAAGCATCAGTATCATAGAGAAGGGGATTTGTACAAGAGATGTTATAAAAATTAAAATTGGCAGGATGTGGCAACAGATGTGTGTGTGTGTGTGTGTGTGGAGAGAGAGAGAGAGAGAG
>NC_058131.1:435596914-435610911 GCF_016433145.1 Gracilinanus agilis
GTCAGGAGAGATCGAGCAGCTGCTCCTTACACTGCTGCCATCTTAACCTGGAAGTCCAGGTGTTGCTGTTTTTATCAGCTCTTATACTCAGTCAGCTTCCCAGGCCTAACAAAAGATCTGAGTATCAAAGTATCAAATGAATTTTTTTCCCATGAGGAATAATGTAAATTGAATTAGTTTGTTCCAGACACCCAGAAAGCCCAGATTTTTATGTCATTATGTGCTTTAGTGGAGCACTATTTATTTTATTAAATAAACATAGACAAATAAAAAACAATAATTAGATTAAATAAAACAATTTTACCTTAACTTTACCTGTATTGAGAGGAGTTCATGGCCTAAGGGGATGATAGGGAGGAAAAATGTTATTTTCTGGAAGAGAGGCCTCCTTTCATAATATCCCAGGGCAACTGCCCTTCTGGAATTCTTTCTCTTTCTCTTTTCTGTCCCTTGTCACCATTGAACTGTATAAGAAATAAAGAAATCGCTGGGCCATAATTCTGAGCTGAAAAACTGACTCATACCTAGTCTGTGATGAAAGACATCTTGTGGATGTTCACAGTTATTTTTATAGGCTCTTGACAGTTGATACAAATCATTGAATAACAAAACCCATACATTCAAACTATGTTAACTAATAATTGATAAATTCAAGTACAAGTTCCAAGCATTTATTGGTCTTATAACTAATACCTTGAGACAATTACTTTTAAGAAGAGTCATAAAAGTAAACAGAGTCATCAAATCTTAGAACCCTGTTATTGACATAAATTCCTGGAAAAGCAAATATTATTCCTACTTTTATAACTGGCTCTATGGTTGCTTCTGTTATATTTATTCAGAATCAGGAGAGAGTAAAGATGTATACTTCAAATAAGAAGGTTTACAATAGGAACTCTTAAGCTAACTCTCCTTATCTGTCAACTAATTAACAAATGGGACTAGACTTTCTAACCTTCTAGTTACATATAATTCTTAAAGGATTATATAAGGTGAATTAGTTTCATATTAACTAAAATAAATGCAAGTTAAGCTCTTCAACCCTGCTTGAGATTCACCAGTCTTCACAAGAAATCTATCAAAAGAGGTTTGTTTTTGTCTACATTCCAAAATATCTCTAAAGTGGGAAATGATCTGGTCATTTAACAAATTTACAATTCTGCTTGTTAAGATTTATCAGGGTGATATTTTTCAACAAAGTTTTGCACTTTATTTTGAACATATTTCCATGATTAATGAAATGGGGACATCATCTTTGCCTCCTCCTCACCTGAAGAAAAGTCCTTCACCATTAGCTGTTGATGCTTCCTTTGAAGTTTCTGCAGCTCTTTCTTTCTTCATAATGATCCTGAGCTAATATGTGATCCCTTGTTTTGGCTGGAAAGAACATAAGCTTCCCAAAGTTGTGATGCAAGCAAATGTTGAATACCAAGACAATTTTTTCTCATCAAAATCTATCAAATATCAAATTCAACAAAGTTCCAAAACTATGGAGTACCAAGGTTTGACTATATAGGAAAGGAAGTGGCTAAGAAGAGAAGATTTTGCCAGAAGCTAGAATACCTAGGAGTGCCCTAGATACAATAAGAGAAACTAAGAAGACAAAAAGAGCATTTAAGATTTGATTACATCTTCTAATTCTATCTAGAGTGAGCAATCCATATTTGAGGGTTTATTATACAGTCTGGGACAAACTTTCTAATCCTGTCTAGGGTAATCAAGGGGTTTCATAAAACAAAGTTATCAGGATATATAAAGGAATAGTGGACAATAAGCCTGGAGAGGTAGCATAAGGTTAGAGGTTCTTGGATCCTCTATTAAGAAGTCTAGACATTATTTTGTAGGCAATGAAGAATAAATGAAGGTATTCCAGGACAGTGACACTATCAGAAACATGAATTAGGAAACTGAGTATAGCAGCAATATGAAAGATAGAATGAGTAGGGGGAGAACAAAAATGAAGAGAACAGATCTCCCAGTCTCCTCCAAGATCCTCTTTCTTATCATAATCTATGAGACACTATCTATTACTATTACATCAACATCAGCTACCCAAGTAAGCCAGAGGAACCCTGTAACATAATTTGGATCTCAAGAATAAGACTGTTCAGCAAAAGTACATGACTCATCCTGATGGCATGGGACTCTGGATTCCCCTTTGCACCCCCAAATTATAGAAGTCCTTCAGGTCAAACTGTAAGCAGGAAAATTCCTTTCCTTCCTTATGTTCTTGTTAGCATTGAGAAAAGGGTGAACCTGGACATCAAGGACTTAAAATAAAGAAAGACCCCTAAGAGAAAGATACCCCTTGTATTTTCCCCTAGATTTCAAGATGGACACAGAGATATACATCCAGGCTATGCGTTGATATCATCTGGTTGTATCTAAGACATCTACTTGATCCCTAAACTATAAGGGTCATCCCCTGTGTCTTCAGGACACAAAGCCCTGTCAGATAACAAACATCCTCCCACTCCTGCCTAACTTCATTCCATTCCCTCATCCTTGGTCACATTATTATTCCTGTTTTTGTAAGAAGAGGCAGTTTTTCCCTTCTATGCTGTCCTCTCAGCCATTTCAACATGAATTCCAAATTAATAAATTTCTCTTTTTATTTCTAAACTAAGTTATGAAGTTTTGCATTCTTGCATCCCAAACCTGAGGGGCTCACTGCTAGTCCCCCACAATAATGACTGGTTTGGAATGATGTAACAAAAGGAAAATGCCATAAAACAACATTATCAGAGTAACCACCTGTGATTTTCATTACTCTTTTTTCAAAGGCAATGCCAATCAGGGAGGCTATAGGAGTTGCAGTACCATTACTACTCAACATCCAGCCCTATAGAAAACTCATGGACTTATACCTCTTACTTCTACTGCTCTCTCCTTTTCTCCTTAGTATGACTAATAAAAAATCCAGAACTTCCTGAAGACTATAGGAAAGTGCTCTGGAAGAGGGAGATTATGTACTGGATTGTGTCACTGTGATATTGTAGTAGTAGTTATTGTTACGCACAGTGATAGATCACTCATCAAAAACCCATTCAAACTAAGCCTAAGCTAGAATGAGTTCTGGATCTTTTTTCCCCAGGGAAAATCACCATTAGAGATTTTGAATGAGCATATATTGTGCATATAGTTGCATGGTAATAACATGGTGAATGACTAAAACATGCTTAGAGGGGAGCCTCCTTCTCCCCACCCTCCTCAGGGGGAGACTTTGAAGCATTCATTCATAGAAAGAATTCTTCCTAAATCAAAGTACTTCAACACCAGGGACATCTGTTCTGAAAGTCTTATGTCTAAACAGCACGATCCAACACCCTAGAGAATTCACAGACACATCATTATGTACTCCAACTAGACAGTCTCTCATAAAGACAGAAATTAAGTCAAAAATAAGAGGCCTGTTTACCTGCTCATACAAATAGCTGTTATCATTTTTTAAAAAATCAATGACAAAAAGACTTTTAGTCTAATTTCAGTTAAGAGACAACCAATGATTTCAGTAGGTCAGGAATACTGACTTTTTGGAAACCAAGCCCAGTAAAAATTATCTCGAAAAAGCTCTTTTCAGCTCAGACATCAAAGTAGGAATCATAGACTGATGATTCTAGAATAACTTTTAAGGGAAAATTATGTCAGAATCTCCCCCCACGAAAGCCCAGGAATGCCAGGCATTATAGCTGTAAGAGAAGCAATAAACTTATCCTGAAAGTAAGTATTGCAGAAGAATTAGAAAAAGTTTCATCTTCTTTGTCAGTTTCCAAATATTGAGTTCATCACACAAAGTAAAATTATACCACTAATGTAGAGATGTCAGAGAAAGAGATCATTCTTAGTTTGGTCTTTTGTTTTTCTGATAAGATTTAACACAATGAATTCCAGTTTTTCTATTTTGCAAATTATTTATCCTGTGTAGGCCATAAATTCTATCTTCACAATTCTTATTCCTCTCTTGAACCACTCAGAAACATCCTACTGTGGTTCTTTGTTCTCTTATGAATTCACAGTGCCCTCATCAGGTATTGATTCATTTTCTATTGTCTTAAAATATTTATATATTGATGTTTGCACTCATTCAGATAATCTGGAAACCATCTTCTGTTCTGTTATTACTATCTCCTCTGCTGATTTATCTACTAATGTTCAAAGTTTTTAAATGAATTTTCTTCCTTCTAAAAATCTTTGGTAATTTTGTCATTTTTACCTTATTGCTTACTTTTGGATGCCTTTTTCTTTGATGTCAGATCCTCCAAGGTTTGGACATAAAAGCTATCTCAGCCTCCTTCTCCTCCTACACTGAGGAATTCTTCAGCATCAAATGTCTTTTGGTGAGGCAGAATCATCCCTAACTACATGACAGTTCTCTAATTCAAGGCTGGTAGAATTTCCCCTCCTCCCCATAAACACACACACAAAACGGTGCCCTGCTCCATTTCCTTCTGTTCCTTAATTCTCTGATTGAACGCTCCCTAACCATAGCAGGAATGCTCCTTCCTAAGCCCTTTTAGGCAGAACATTCTCCCCATTTTTCTGTTATCTCTAGCTTTTCCATATAGAGCAGTGATGGCAAACCTTTTAGAGATAGAATGCCAGGCCCTGCCCCTACCCACTCCCAGGACTGAGTGCCATGCCTGTCCCCACCACAGACCCAGTTATGTGCCCCTCCATCCCACTAAGTGCCAGGGGTGCCCTGTCCCCTCCCTTACCCCACACAGGGGAGGGAGAAAGCACTCCCATTGGGTTGCTGGGTGGAGGGATGGGTGAAGTGAGGAATACCTTCAGTGAGTGCAGAGGGGGGAAGGTAGTGGCCCAAGTACCCCACTCCCCTCCAGCTCTGCTGCCTGTGAGTTGCACACCTTACTCTCATTATGCTCCCATTGGGCTGCTGGGCAGAGGAGCGAGTGATACGAAAAAATGGCATCAGTCATCAGGTGCAGAGGGGGAAGGGAACAGCTCTGCCTAAGTCCCTCTGTCTGAGTAATGAACTCAGGGGGAGGAGGCAGCCACATGCCCATAGAGAGCATTCTGCATGCCATCTTTGGTTCACCATCACTGATATAGAGTAAGGGCAGGGGTAGAACTGAATTCTGCTTTTGTTGTTGTTACTGTTACCTCAGAATGGTAGAAAGAGGGTAGAAAGGAGAGAAGAAGAATTTAGTTGGCAGAGAATGTAGTAACAGGTAGATAGAAATGCTTACTAGATCCCAGGATATAAGCCCTGCCAGACTCGGGATGAGAGGTATCCTGGGGAACAGGATGCTGATTGATCAGGTTAAAGATTAGCCTTCTCTGCAATTAGTTCATTGAGATATTATCTCTTTGGTCATATAACTGAGAAGTTTGCCAGTCATTATTATTTCCATAGAACAGAAGAACTATTGGGATGAGGTTAAAACCATTTCTTTATCACAGTTTCTCTAAATCTCTTTTCTGTTTGGGGAAGTAGATCAAGAGAGACATTCATCTCCACAATGATACATCCTAAGCTATGTGATAGGTGAAGTGAGAGACTCAAGTGTAAGGGCCAGAATGTAAGGGCTTAAAATAAAAAGGTTGCACTAAATTTATAAGAGTGTGGTCACCAGGAATTATTACTTAATTCCAAATGACTTTTTTAATGATAGCTTATTTTCAAAATGAGAAAGAGTGAGTGTAAGAAGATCAGAGAGAGTAGACATTTACTCAGGCCTAGTCCAAAGCAGGCAGGGCTTCAGAGGTCCCAGCAAAGGGGGCCCAGAGGTAAATTAATTAAGGGTTTTAATCTAGAGGCCTCCTCCAAGATGAGGGGCCTCTCTGGAGGCTAGTACCTCCAGAATAAGTCAGGGAAAGGAAGTCAGCCTTTTTTCACTCATCCATGTAGTAGTATTAATAGAAAGCAGTCCTCAACTGGAGCTCCTCCAGGGTTAAGTTGAAAGTGAAAGACTCTCCCCAGTTAGAAGGCTATCTCCAGAAGATAATCTCTTCAGACAATCTTCTCCAACACCATCTCATCTCCATACTGAGTTCAGAGCTTGCTTTTATGGTGACTTCTTCTCTCCTCCCCTCTTCATAGGAGCCAATCACAGTTTCCAAGTTGTCTAACACTGCCCAGGGTGAAGTGTCTATGGAATCTACTTTGCACCTTTTGGAGGTCAATTTCTCATCAAAAGGGTTCACAGTTTCCTGATTGAACAGTTTCTGAGGGTGTGAACTCTTAAAAGAATTCACAAGTTTCTGACTGTTTGAGTTAGAAAAAAAGGTGGACTTCTCCAAGTATCTTGCTGGCTTCTCACCTAGCAGTAAATAGGGTGTGAATTCACTAAGTGGTTTTCGAGCTCCTCCATCTAGTACAAACTTGTACTTAGTTGTAACAAACTTGTTAGTGTTGTCATATCCAAACTCTGGGAGTTGTGAATCTCACCTTGATTGACAGGTGAAGACAGTTGGAGACATCGGAATATTCCCAGATGCCATGAGGACAAGAGGAAAGGCAGTTGGCCAGAGGATATAAATGCCCTAACAGCCATCTGACTGGGACCCTTGGCCTTAGACCCTTGGCCTGGAATCCTGGGCCTTGGACATTGATCTGATCTTGGAGCATTGACCTGTGGATTTGACTGTGGGTCCTCTGATTCTCTCTGGATTCCCTCTAGATATTTAGACATCTGATATTTAGGTATCTGGGCCCGGGTGGGAACCAGGAAGAGGGAAGGAGAAGAAGCAGAGGGAGGTAAGGGAGGTATTTCCTGATGGCTGTAGGACTGACATAACAACTGGCAATAAGAAGCTGAGAGGGATCATCAATATCTGTATCAGCTAAGCAGATTGCTTTCTCTGGTTTGGCCGTGGTCAAGATGAGCCAGAGGAGGTGAAGAACAAGAGCTCCAGCATTACTGAAACAGCTTACAGTCCTGAGGGATTAGTGATCATAGCCATTAGTGACAGGGGTTCCTATTCCAATCCATTCCTGATTATTCCTTTCTCTTATTAACATCTATAGATAAAGTTTATTAAGTACCTTCCTGAAGTGATTATTACATCACAGCCCTTGAGGAGGGAGCAACGCAGTCAGATGAAAATGTTATCCAAGGCTAATAAAGCCCAATATTAATAATCAATCCAACCCCAGGTGGGACCTGAAAGGGTTACCCATCCACCTGACCTTTAGAGATCCTGCCTGGGTGCTGTTATTGAGAAGGGGCAATTATTATAACATCCAGCTGAGTGACAGGACCCGGGTGTCCCTGCACCAGCTATCAAGGGAATCCAAGTGACAGCTTCCCTGACTAATATACCCTATAATAACTATAATAGTAAACAAAGATACCTTCTTTATAACAGTGTTAACTCAGGATAGACAATAGAGTAAAGAATTCTTTTTCACATAAGGAAGACAAGAAAGTTAGAAGAAGTTTAGCAACACCATTAAACAAACTGATCATACATCTTACTTCTCCCCTAAGGTGGGGATGTCCTACATGTAAGTCCTCTGAAAATATACTCTTCCCACTTTGTGTGTAACAGAAAGTATAGAGTTTGGGTTTGGAGCAAAGAAGGATATTCTGTTTGTTTGTATAGCTATGTAAATGAATTATCTTTGTTACGAAGTATATGTGTTATTTGACTGGCTAGAAAAAGTAAAACATGTCACTATAGTCTATAGGTAAACTATTACAAGAGATACAAACACAGATACTGGAAAATTCTGACCTTCAAAATACATATAGAAACTGAAGTAGCCCAGAGTTTGAAAGGGTCATGTGGAAAATTCCCTGCCACCTAGTTTCCTCCAAAATGTTCTATTTCTACCTCTGAGAAGAACTATTTTTATGTGTATTTAAATCAATACAAGATAGAAGATTTAGACCAACACCTAATTCAACTCTTCTGGAAAGAAACTGAAAATTATACACAGAAAAGATACTAAACAATAATTACTCTTTGACCCAATTATTCTATAGTCAATAGAGATTAAAAAAGGTTTTTGTGCATAAAAATAATTATGAATGATCTTTGATGATAGCAAAAAGAAGAAACTATTAGAATATTTAACAATTGAAGAACGGCTGATTAATTTGTAGTATATTAATGTGGTAGAGAGCTATTATGATGTACAAAATGAAGAAAGAGATGACTTCCAAAAAATAGGTTAATAGTTATATGAAGTAATAAGGCAGGTAAGTAAACAAAACCATAGAAATAATTTATAATATAATAATTATTATTATGTAATTATATGATATAATAATTTATAATATATAATAATATAGCATCAATATTCTAGAAATGAACAATTTTGAAGTCTTTTGCAAAATTATTAAGAATGAAAGGAGAAAATCCAGGAGGACAATTTATATACAAATAACAATACAGACAACTTTGAAAGCTATGAAATGTAATGATCCATTCCAGAAGACCAATGAAAAAATATGCATTCAGAGGTGATGAATTTAGGGCAGAAAATGAAACATCTTTAAGCCTGGTGTACTCAAAGAGGGCATCTCTTTTGCTTGATTATGAATATTTTTTACAATATTTTTTACAATGGGATTGGAATAGGAGGGGAAAAATACATCTCTGTCATTTTTTAATAGAAAGGTGAAGAGGATACCACAGATGTGGAATATTATATGTACTATCAGATGAAGACACTATATTAATTTTAACTAATATACTTTGTTTATGAGACCTCTTGTCTTACAAAGACTCAAGCAGCAATAATCTATAAATATTTGTAACATTTTCAAAGCACATTAATAAAACTTTTTTTAATCCCTAGGTCTGCTTTGTTAATATCTGCCTGAACAGAAAAATTCTTCTCCTCAAACACACAGTAATGTTACACAAGATCTGGCTGAGAGGCAGCAATTACCAGGGTAAAAATACAACTGCCACGATAACATAAAATCCTGTAATAAAGTAGACTGAAACCAAATTATAATTTAGATTTTAAATGAGATTTAGAGATCAGTCCAATATCCTGATTTTACAAGGAAACTAAGGCCCCCAAAGTTTAATTGTCTTGTTCAGTGTCACACATGTAATAAGTATAAGAGCCAGGACTTGAACCAAAGATTCTCACTCCAAATTAAGTGATCTTTCTATTGCCATCCATTCTGTGCCATGACCATACATATGATCCCACAGTGTGCAACTTCCATATGTACTCATAATTTCACGTAAAGTTTGGGACAGTTTCTATGGTACTTTTCAGTGGAACTAGTTGATATTCTTTATTTGAGGAAGCTACTAAATATATAATCATTCTATCCAGTGATATATCCTAGTATATATAGCATCAACAAAGACCCTGAAGTTCTTTAACTTCCCAATGTTATCAATACCATTTTATAAAATTAGAAGTGCAAAGTCTTAGGACTTTGAACTTCAGTTCTAATTTCTCTCACACACAATAAGGACAGTAGGATTAGAAAGGCGATGTTAGGAGTACCCCAGCTAAAGTTTCATAATTTAGTCATTCATTCCTACTGCCATCTCCACCCCACCTCCATGGATTAAGGGAGTCTTCTATGGGTTGTAATCTCAGATCACAGGGCTGTTCTCTTTGTTTCCTTACACCTGCAAAAAAAAATTTTAGAGACTAAGAAACTATTTTTATAGCAGAAGAAGTTACAGAACATGTGTTATTAATTAATTCATTGTAAACATATTGACTGAGTAAAGTGGGTATAATCTTAACTAAAGAAAAGATTCTGCCATGAGATTTTTTTCCCTTTGCTGCATTCTCTTTAAAAATAGTCCTGGATTGCAGTCATACCACTGCTGGGTTTATATCCCAAAGAGATCATAGGGAAAAAGACTTGTACAAAAATATGTATAGTTGTATTCTTTGTGATGGCAAAAATTGGAAAATGAAACGATGCCCTTCAATTGGACAAAATGTGGTATCTGTTGGTGGTAGAATACTATTGTGCTAAAAGGAATAATGAACCGGAGGAATTCCATGTGAACTGGAAAGACCTCCAGGAATTGATAGAGTGAAAGGAATAGAACCAGGAGAACCTTTCACACAGAGACTGATACACTGTGGCACAATTGAATATAATGGGCTTCTCTACTAGCAGGAATGCAATGACCCAGGACAATTCTGAGGGACTTATGAGGAAGAATGCTATCCACATCCAGAGAAAGAACTATGGAAGTAGAAACACAGAAGGAATAGAGTAATCATTTAGAGTCTACAGTCCCAATAATATCCCCATCAAACCATGAGAGGGGAGGGAAAGAAGCCAGAGCTAGATGAATTATGTCTCAATTGAAATCTCAGACAAAGTAATAGAAAAAACAAACCTAATCAAAAGAGATACTCATTTGAGTAAATTATATTGAGAAGAAAGGCAATAGTAAGCAAATTAATAACAATGCTAAACATATATTTGTATCATAATACTAGAAAAATGTTGCTCTAGCAATAAAAGAAAAAGAATGAATTACAATAGGCAATAAGAAAACTAAGTTATCACTCTTTGCAGATTGTATGAGGGCATAGAGAATCCTAGAGAACCAACTAGAAAACTTGATAATTAACAACCTAGAAAAGTTACAGGATACAAAAAAAGTCCACACAAATCATCAGCATTTTTATATATTACCAACAAAGTTTAGCAAGAAAAAATAGAGAAACTTCATTTAAAATCACTCTAGATAATATAAAATACCTGAGAGACAACCTACGAAGACAAACACAGGAACAATACTTTTCATACAAAAAAAGTCAGATCAATTGGAAAAAATGTTAATTGCTTCTGGACGAGCAGAACCAACATAATAAAAATGACAGTCTACCAAAATTAATTTACTTATTCAGTGCCACACCAATCAAAGATCAAGAATAGTAAAAGAAATGATGAAAAAATGTAAAGAAAGGAAATCCAGCAGTAGCAGTTTTTTAATTGTATTTTAAAGCAGTAATTATCAAAATTATCTGGTACCAAAATTATCTGGTATCTGGCTAAGAAATTGGTACATCAGTGGAATAGAACAGACATACAACAGCAGTTAAAAAATAATAGTAGCCTCATATTTGACAAAAGCACAGGTCCACATTTGGGGAATAAGAAATTATTATTTGTTAAAAATTGTGGAAAATTGGAAAGTAGTTTAGCAGAAACTAGGCATAGATCAATAACTACACCATTCACTCAGATAAGTTCAAAATGGATGCAAGATCTAGACACAAAAGAAGATATCAAAAATAAATTAGAAGTACAAGGAACCTATTACCTATCTGATTTATGGATGGGGAGGAATATGTGGGTCAATAAGAGATAGAGAACATTGTGAAATATAAAATGGATAATTTTGGGGGCAGCTGGGTGGCTCAGTGGATTGAGAACCAGACCTAGAGACAGGAGGTCCTAGATTCAAATCTGACCTCAGACACTTCCTAGCTGTGTGACCCTAGGCAAGTCACTTAACCCCCATTGCCTAGCCCTTACCATTCTTCTGCTTGTCAATACTGTGTATTGGCTCCAAGACAGAAGATAAGGGTTTTAAAAAATAAAATGGATAATTTTGAATACATTAAATTGGAAATTTTTTTGCAAGTAAAACATGCTACCAAGATTAGAAGGAAAGTAGAAAATTTGGAAATGATTTTTTATAGACAGGCTCTTGAATGCAGGTCTCAACTCCAAAATATAAGGAATACCTTACCAAGTTTGTGGGAATAAGAGCCATTCCCCCACCTGATAAGTGACCAAAAGATATGAACGGACAATTTTTTGAAGAAGTCAAAGACATATATAGGTATATGAAAAATGCTCTAAATCACTATTGATTAGAAAAATTTAAAAGCAATGGTCAGAAGCAAAGCATGTTTCGTATGGACAGCATGAAAGGAGAGAGAGAGAGAAAGAGAGAGAGAGAGAGAGAGAGAGAGAGAGAGAGAGAGAGAGAGAGAGAGAGAGAGAAAGCACACAAGATAAATTGGGGGAATAGGATGGAGGAAAATAAACAGTAATCATAACTGAAAAAAATTACAAATTTTTCTTTTAAAGGTCTCATTTCTCAAATATGTTGACAAATGACTCAAATATATTAAGAATACAAGCCATTCTTCAGTTGAAAAATGGTCATCTAATATGAATAGACATTTTCAGATAAAGTAATCAAAGCTATCAATAGTCATGTGAAAAAACATTCTAAATCACTATTGATTAGAGAAATGCAAATTAAAACAACTCTGAAACACCTCTTCACATCTATCAGATTGACTATTATGACAGAAAAGGAAGATGACAAATGTTGAAGGTGGTGTGTAAAAATTGATTCACTGATGCATTGTTGTGGAAGTTGTGAACTAAATTCACCATTCTGGAAAAAAAATTGAGAGTATTTGCAAAGGACTATAAAATTATGCATACCCTTTGACCACCCCCCTAAATTCCACTGCTAGATCTATAACCCAAAATGATTTCAAAAAAGGAAAAGGTTTTATATATCCAAAAATATTTATAGCAGCTATTTTTGTGGTGGCAAGGAATTGGAGAGGGGTTACCCTTCAATTGAGAAACGGCTAAACAAATTTCAATGGAATACTTTTGTGCTACAAAAAATGACAAGCAGGATGATTTCAGAAAAACCTGGAAAGACTTACATAAACTGATACAGAATGAAGTGAGTAGAACAAAAGGATTCATAAGGATAAAAATAATACCATCTACTTTTAGAGAAAGAACTGGAAGCTGAATAAAGTCTGAATCCCAACTAAAGCACACTATATTTCCCTTTCTTTCTTCATTTTTTTGTTTGAGTTTTCTTCCACAAAAAGCACTAATTAATATGGAAAAATGATTGCACATGTAAAATCTATATCAGTTTGATTAACAAAGATGTGGAAAAAAAAGTGAAGGAGAGAATTTGGGACACAATGACTATAAAAATGTAAATAATAGAACCAAATGTTGAAAACTCTTTGTGGAATTATAATCACCTCAAGAAGCCTGACCCAGGGAAGAATGAAAAAATGCATCTCCCTCACTTCTTTGCAGATTGGGAGAACTATTTGTTTGCAAGAATGCATATGTAATAAATTTGAGTTGATGTGCTATTTGGTTTTACGAAACTGCTTTTTAAAAAACTTTTTAAAAATTTCGTGTCATACTGATTCATTGGGTAGAGAAGGGACCAGGGATATATTTAATAGTGAAAATTGTGTAAAATTGAAAGGTATCAATATTTTTTAAAGAAAGAAACCTCCTAAATGTAAACTTCTCTCTGACAAGTTTCTTCCTATTTCCTAACTCAATCCTTTCTCCTACATACTTGTGAGACAATTTGTTCTATATATTTCCTTCCAACTCAGCCATGACAAATGGTCAGACACTCATCACAGAGAGCATGCCAGACAGAATGTCTTGCCCAGTGAGGAATTTAATATTGGTGCTGATAATTATTACCATTTCCTCTAAGGAAGTCCATACAGTTAGGGAGAAGAACTAACCAAATTGACCCAATGAAGATTTTGAATGAGGAGATATCATAGTGTAGTATATACTACGGTGCTGAGCACATTGAAACAGCCTTTGACAAAAACCTTCCTATGAAATAGCTCAAACTCAGCACGAAGCATTTTGGCCTTTGATCCTAGAAGATACTTTATATTGTAATCAGTCCAGTTAAGATACATCTTGAGATAAAATAAAGCTTGAGCTTCAATATCCACAAGATAGGCATAGACTATAGCTGTTCAGTCTTCCCCCTCTTATCTCTCTACCTTCCCCACAAATAGTATTTGTATAGAAAAGTAAAATTTATGATCAACTAGATTACCATTATTATAATATTATAATAGCAGATATCTATATAGAGCTTTAGATTTACAAAGCAAATTATTCAATTTGATCCTCACAAAAACATTAATGCATCCTTCACATATATCCCAATTTTATATTTTTATTTTTTAAGCATTTATTAATATTTATTTTTTTGAAAAGTTAACAGGGTTACATAATTCATGCTCTTACATTCCCCTTCACCCCCCGACT
>NC_058131.1:435611215-435651171 GCF_016433145.1 Gracilinanus agilis
TTTTATGAGTGAGTTCATCCCATTCACATTCAGAGTTATAATCATCAGTTATGCATTTGCTGACATTTTCAGATCCTCCCCCCATTCCTACCCCATTTTTCCTTATACTTTTTTCCTTTTAAACCAGTGGTTTGCTATTGAGCCGCTATCCCTTATCCCCTCCCTTGATTAACTTCCCTTTCTACCCCCTCCCTTATTTTTCCCCCTCTTTTTGTTTTTAAAGGCCCGAGTTACATTTTTCTAGTCAGCTAACTATTTTGCAGTTCAGGACATAAATTTTGCTCTGATAACTTACATTTCTTTTTAAACCACTCTCAGGTCCACCATGGTAGGTTCTATATTCTCATAAAATTCCACAGGGTCCTCTGTCTCATTGAATGTTTGTTGAATCATTAACATTTAAGCATTTAGTCTTATTTACTCACTCTGGAGGCCATATTTTCTTCTGTTGTTATTGTTTTTCCTATCAATTTAACTGCTTATGTTTCAGGGTCTTTGAAATTCCTTCTTCCTGAAATCTTTGGTAATTTTAGTCCCTTTACCTTTTTATTTTTCTCACAGCTATCTTCCTTACTCCCTCCCTTCTGATTATGATTTTCTTGGGTGTTGGACCTCAATTTAATTCAGTCTCTTTAAAAAATGAGTAGTTCACCACCTAATTCTCTGCCCCAAATGACTTTTGAATGATCTAAATTAACCCCATCTAGGTGCTGTGCTCTTTCTGAAGCTTAGTAAAGATTTGTAAAGACTCCTACATGTATCTGTCCTCTTGACTGTCCTGCCACTCTCTATTAATTAGTTCTCTAACCTTAAATGACAGTACAAAACCTGTTTTCCCCACCACTAGATCAGTGCTTTGTAACTCTGGCACTTCTTGATTGCAGCCCACAAAAGACTTTCACTTTCAAAGAGTTAGGGGACTATCTGTTGATGTCTGAGCCACGTGGAGATCTGTCTCCACAGCATGAGAAAGCACGAGTAAGAAGATTTAAGTGTAAAAGTGGGTTTTGATGTAAGCGTATTATGTCCTGAGGTCTGCTACTGCAGGCTTGCTGCTGGTAATGTGAAAAATGAGGGAGGGGTGCTAA
This sequence comes from Gracilinanus agilis, assembly GCF_016433145.1. Lineage (NCBI taxonomy): Eukaryota > Metazoa > Chordata > Mammalia > Didelphimorphia > Didelphidae > Gracilinanus > Gracilinanus agilis. The sequence goes on from NC_058131.1 coordinate 435,612,304, forward strand.
GTGGGTTCATTGTCAATGAGTGTCACTTCTTAGGTTTGGGGAAGAATTTTTTAATTCTTCTTTTGCATTCTTTGTGTCCTAGACAACAGAAAAAGATGATGTTGCATTATCTTTATTGGGTAATTTCTGTTTTGGAGAGGTTTGGGAGATTTGGGGGATTAAAGAAAATGTATAGTCAATCTTGTTGCTCACATGACTTGGAAGAGATGAACTGTATCTCAACAAGAGATACTGGAATGGTACCCCAATAATAAATTTTGTTTTATTAAAAAAATAAGCAAGAAGGAATGTGATCTTTTGGTGTATGAGGGGTGACAGATTGTTAAGATGATGGAAGCAGGAAACTGAGAGTTACAGAACCAGAGCCACTGAAATCCAATGTGCCAGTGCCAGTATTCTGGGTTCAGGATGCTGTCTAGGGATGTATCACAGTGGTGGATGGAACTTCCACAGTGACAAAGATCTCATCCAAAACCAGCCAGCTCCCCCTACTGTAACTTGTACAGGCAGGAGCTTATGTTGTTGCATCTTTCTCCAAATGAAAGATTTATGTTCTCTAAGTGATTATGAATTGGAAATTACAGGTCTCTTCTAGGTCATCATTCACAACAGCATTAGCATTTGTCTTAACTGGGGATTCACTTTCTAAATGATTAAGGGAAAAGGTTGATAAAAGTCATCCATAAAGTTTTCTCTCCATCTTCCAGCCACCATCCAGGATTTGAGACTCTAACCTACATCTCCTACCTCTATGCCCATAAGAATTTTTGGCTGGAGCTTTGTCACTGTGAGGTTGGGGGCAATGGGCTATCACAGTATTGAGTTCATACAAAAAACTGCTCCATTCATTGGCTATGCTTTGTTTCCCTCATGATCTCTCTACCAACCTCAAACTGCCCCCCTTGAGTAATAAGTCTCTTTCTTTCCTACATATTCGATAGTTATTCTCTTCCTAGTCTGGGGCTAATAGAAGAAGGTCCAATTTCTTTTCTTTTTTTTTAAACCCTTAACTTCTGTGCATTGGCTCATAGGTGGAAGACTGGTAAGGGTGGGCAATGGGAGTCAAGTAACTTGCCCAGGGATTTGAACCTAGGAACTCCCATCTCTAGACCTGGCTCTCAATCCACTGAGCTATCCAGCTGCCCCAGAAGGTCCACTTTCTGCACGTCAGTCCATTAGATCTGTGACTCTCTCCCATTCCCTACCCTATCCAATTACACTAGAAGTTCTATCCTATATTTAGTCCTTATCCCTGCTCTGCCTATCTCCTTACATCTTTCTGTTGCAAAGATGTTCTCTTCCCCTTGTGAGGAATTAAATTCTTGCCTTCATCCTACTAACTTGAGAGTTTAGGGACTTTGTCTTATATAAATTTTTCATCTCCCCAAGTGCCTAGCAAAGGTCTCTGTGCATCAATAATGCAGTGAATTAAAATACATCCCAACAATGGAACAGAGAGGTCCAATATGTCAGGAATTATTCCTGAGGAATCTATTAGGTGACCAACTAATCTAGCAGAAGTCTAAGGAGGTCATTCCATCCCTCCTCCCAGCATCCAGATAGTACTGTACCTAACCTAGAGAGATGGACATGTTGATGAGGATGGATTCTTATATTCTCTTGTACATATAACTAATAATATCATGCCTTTTCTCAAAAACCTTCAATAGCTCCCTACTGCATAAGAAATGAATTCTGAGCTCCTTAGCGCAATATTCAGCCCTCTCAAAGCCATCTCAAGGAAATAATTCACCATTTCTCTTCTTTCTCCATAGAGACAAAGAAAGAAAATACTGGGTAATGATATAAAACTGTGAGGAAAAAGTCTAGAAGGCATGGTAGAGCCCTTGCTAGTAATGACTAGTTACAGACACTCAGCCTCTGTAACAAGCCAGTTTGATCCCAACTCTTGAATGCATCTCTCTTCTGGTAGTAGAATAAGCAATGGAATTCCAGGCAAGGTAGGACCTCATGGACCCTGACACTCTATGAACTAGACTCTGAATATATCTAAGGCAGAGTAGAATATAGGATTTCCAACATGGAAAATAGTCCTTTTCTTGTCTTTTCTATGGCATGCTGTGGAGTTAAGGCAGAGCCCTCCACACAACTCAACTTGTCCTTCCTCTGTACTGAAAGTTATCATTTCATAGAAATGTGTCCAGATGAGTGCTGGAGTCACTATCACAATAAACTAATGCTATCTCTCTGGCCCCAAATCAAGAACTACATCATCCCCAGCCTTCTTCCCCCAAATATTTTATGGACTCATTGGAACTAAGCTAGATATGTCCTCTTGTGAATTTTCTGTGAAAATAAAATCGGACATAGGCAGGGCCAAGATCAGAATTGTGAAAAGTGATGCAAACCAGCTCACCTCCATAAAGTTCCTACAAATAAATTAATAAAATGTACCAGACTGAATCCTAATGATCAAATCCAGAAAAAGAGTCAGTTCAGGCTAACTCAGCATGTGGAAATATACAAATAAGTTTGCAAATATTAGGAACATGATTTGGTCACAGAGTACTCCAATGCCTAGAGAAAGGGTATGCACCAGGGCCAAAGGAGGTCCCAGATGCATACTGGGATACCATCCACCCCATGTGGGCATTTTAACAGAAGCCAACTGGCAGCTTTTCCATGCACTAGTCTATCTTTGGTCACAATTCCTGCACTGACTCAAAATAAAACACAGCTTTGGCAAAATGTTTACTTTAGATTTCCTGGAAGAGATAAATAATAGCAAATAAATAAAAGAAAAGGGATAACAAGGAAACTATATAGGGCTGAAAGGAACAATAATGAACACACCAGTATCAGTAATAAATGAATACACTCAAAAACCTTAGCACCCAAATATATAAAGAAAGTTATCAATCAATCAATAAACATTTATTAAACACCTATTTATGTATTTACTAAGCACAGTTGTAAGTGCTGGGGATATCAAAAGGAGGCAAAAGATCATTAGTAACTTTGGGGTAGGCAGTTTTCAGTGGAATGATAACATCAAAGCCAATTGTAAGGGATTAAGAAGAAAGTAGGAAGAAAGAAAATCAAGATACTTTTGAGGTAGACAGTCTTTTCTTCTTTAAAGATCTATAGCACAACAGTTAGGAGTAGAAGTCTGTTTCTCAGGAGCAAGGCTGATTGGCAAAACCAAAGAGAGGTTGAGTTTTGAATCACTCTAATCAGTGATATGATAAGGTGACAAGAGACTCAAGAAATGGGGACATAGTAGAGTTGAATTGTTTCACTAAGGAGTCAAGATGGGGAAAAAAGGAAGAAATATGAGATGTCAAGAGATTGGAGGTAATGCCAATAAACAAAGAGCAGAGATTTCTAAGGGAAAGCAAAGGGAGAAGGGTAAAAACAAACAATTGAGCTACAAGAGGCTATAAAAAACACCACAATGATTTAATAACTTCATTATCTCTCTCTTGATTTTGGAGAAGTTGAACTGAAAGATAAACAAAAGGGGAAATATGGAACTGAATAAATTACTGGAAAAACTAGAGTTAAAAGATTTATTGTTCAATTTGTCTGACTACTCATGACCCCATGGATTTGCTCATGAGTTGTTTTGTTTTGTTTTGCAAAGATATTGAATGGCTTGACATTTCCTTTTTCAGATATGTCCCCATTTTACAGATGAGGGACTAAGGCAAATGGACATTAAGTGACTTTCTCAGAGTCACACAGCCAGTAAGTGTGTGAAGCCAAACCTGAGCTTAGATTTCCCCCACTCCAGCCTCATTACTCTATCCACTGCACTAGCTGCCCCAAAAAAATCTTAAGGTATCTTCTAAATTCTATGGAAAAATCCCACTGAATGTATTTCAGAGAAGTGCCATTATCAGAAGACAAATGCAACAGCAATATAAAGGATGAAATGAGGGAGAGAATAAAAGTTCAAAGATGTTTCCCAGTCTCCCAATGAATCTTCTCTCTTGTATCCTTGTCTACCAGGTCACCATAAACTACCCAAATGAATATGAAGGACCCTGCAACAGAGTCTGATTCTCAGGAATAGGACTGATCAGCAAAGCCACATTACTTATGATGTAACAAAAGGTAAATGCCATAAAACCTCATAACTAGAATAATCAACTATTGTTTTCTTTGACCTTTCTGCTACAGTCAATGCCAGTCTGGGATACTAAAGCAACTGCAGTGATAATTATTCCTCTACACTCCTCTCCCTAGAAAATTCATAGAATTATGTGTACACCTCTTACTTCTGTTACTCTCCCCTCCTCTGAGCCTCCTGAAGACTTTGCAGCAATGTTTTGAAGGAGGGAGATTCTGTGTTGATCTCTATCACTGTGTTATTATTGTACTAGTAGTGGTTGTTACGACCACAGTGATAGATCTCCAATCAAAAACCCACCAAGCCCTGAACTGTAATAAGATCTGTGTCAGTGATCTTCTTTCCCTGGGGATATTCACTGCAAGAGATTTTGAATAAGATGTATCTGTGCACATGGTAACACAGTAAAGACAAAACCTAAAATATGTCTAGGAGGGGGAAACTTCCTTCTTCTTTGCTCCTTAGGGAAACTTTCCTAACGGAATACTGTGATGAATTCACTTACAGAAAGATCTCTTCCTGAAGGGATCACAAACACCAAAGAAATACATTCTCAAAGTATTGCATCCAGACCATTCCAACATTCTAGAAAACTCACCAACTACAGTGTGTATACTCAGGCTTGACAATCTCACAAGATAAACATTAATGATGTTTAAAAGAAGATTTATGCTTGCCTGCATATACTTCTCAAAGAAAAGTGTTATCATCTTTTTAAAAAATCAGGGGCAAAAATACAGTTAGCATCTTAGAGGGATCATGTATATTAGAGATATTACCACTACAATGTCCAGATCCAGGTAAGAGATACACAATAATTTCAGTGGGTCAGAGACCATTTGGAAACTAACCCCAGCAAAATGATTGAATCATCTCCCTAAAGCTCTTTTCTGCTTAGACATCAATATAATAATCATTTATTGGACTCATGGATCCAGAATGACTTTTAAAAGGATATATATGTGTGTATCTCTATCTATCATCTTCTTCATTAGTTTCAAAATACTGTTTCTATCACATGAAGTTAAATTACATTATTATTGTAGAGATGCTAAAGAAAGAACCACTCTTTGTCCTCTCTTTTGTTTCTCTGGTGAGATTTACCACAATGGGTTTCAGTTTTTCTATTCTACAAATTTTTTATCCTATGCAGGCCAGAAATACTGTATTCATAATTTTTATTCCTCTCTCAAACCTTTCAAGTATATTCAGCAATGTGATAAGAGGAAAGGGGATTCAAGAGAGAGAAACAGCACAGTGTTGAATTGGTTCACCAATAAGTCAAGATGGTAGAAAAGAGGAGAGAGTGAATAGTGCAAAGGAGATGGTATTCAGGGATCAAGGGAGTGAAGGTAATGTTGCAGACAAAGAATAGAGCTCTGAAGGGAAGATAGAGGAAAATGTAAAAAGCCACTGAAACTTTATTTGCACTACAAGAAAACATAACAACAAAATGTATAGGTAACTTCAATATTCTCTCTGTTTTAGCTAAATATTACCAAAAGATAAGCAAAAGGTAAAATATGGAATGGAATAAACTTCTGGAGAAACTAGAGTAAAATAGCATCTTCTAAATAGGATGGAAAAGGTATATACATATTTGTCAGTATCATAAGGAACTTAAAAATTAATCATGTACTAAGTCACAAAGATATTACAAACAAATGTAAAAAGGCAAAACATTTTAGGACATTCTTTATAGATCATAACAAAATATTTACTTGTTCCAGTGACTGTGAAGGAAGTGGAAGCAAACACCGTGGAGCACTTGGAACTTGGTTACACATTAAAGACACCAAGGTCACCCATTGCATTCTGAGCCATCACAACTCTAATGACTCTGGAAGAAAGAGTAAAGCCAATAACTGCACAACTCTGCCTCACTAAAATCTAATTATATGCCAATTGAAAAAGGCTAAATGTCTAATAGACATCTTAAACAGTTTATCCAAAACTGAATTCCCATAAACCCTCCCCATCTCCAATATTGTCTATTAATATAGAAAACAACATCATTCCTGTGATAATTAGATTAAGACTACACTGCCCATCTTTAGATTTAATCACCAAAGGTGAGAACACCTCTAATTCTGGGACGAATTAACCCACATGTGCTAGAGTGAGTGATGAATCAAAATCGACTGACTGCCCGCTAGGCGTTCTATGAGAAGCATCTATTGTGATTGGATGTGCAAATTAGGAGGGAGGCACAGGAAGTGACTCATAAGTGACCCCTTTAAAAGGAGAAGGTCCTCAGTCAGCTGGGGGCTTCTGGTGAAGAGGGAAGATGGTGAAGGAGATCTTCTAGCTCTTCTGGTCTGTGGAGGTGGTGATTTTAAAGACTGACTGAATCTTCCTGAACTTCTCTTAAGGAACTTCCTTAATAGCCTCTGAATGAAACTTTGCTTCATTCACCTCTGGCCTTCTGACTCTCTGCTGAGGGTTAATTAGATCTACCTGGATTAATTAGAGGATCATAGCAATTTACCTACTGTGTTAGATTCTTATTTCCTTATTTCCTCTCTCTCTTCTTAATTGTAAATAAACTTCCATAAAAGTCAATTTTGACCTGAGGTTATTCCTAAATTGGGGAAATTTCCCCTGGCAACCACCTTTTAATATATTGAACCCCAAAACCCATTTTTCCCCCTTACATTCCCTCGGTCCCTCAGGCTCATAATCTTGGAGTTATCTTGGAATCCTTACTATCTCTTAACTCCCATATCTATTCTATTGCCAAAACCTGTCAACTTCATCTTTGCAATGTATCCTCTTTTCTCCTCCAATATTGCTATCCCTTTACTAGAGACCCTTATCATCATAAACCTGAATGCTTAAAATAGATTTCTGGAAGATCTGCCTTTCTCATACCTTTTCTCATTCCAATCCATTCTCCATTTAACCATTAAAATGATTTTGGCAAAGTGATTCAGACATAAGGTCAAATGATGTCATACGTACTTCACAATACATACTTAATAAATTCCAATAGCTTCATATTACCTCTAGAAGCAAATACAAAATGCTCCATTTCACATTCAAAGCTCTTCATAACTTGGGCATTTTCTATTTTTTTCTGTTCTTTTACACCTTAGTCTCTAACATGTCCTCTTTGATCTAGTGAGTCCTCTTGGCTCCATAACTCAGCTCTAGGCATTGTCTCTCACCATTCTATATGCCCAATATGCTCTCCCTCTCTGCTCTGACTACTGACCCCCTTAGTTTCCTTCAAGTCCTTGCTAAAATCCTACCTTCTAAAGGGAACTTTTTTTATTCCATTGCCTTCCTTCTGTTAATTATTTCTTATTTATGCTTTATCACAACTTGTTTTGATACGTATTTTTTTGCATAATGATCCCTTCATTAGATTGTCATTTCCTTAAGGGATCAGACTGTCTTTTGCCACATTTTCTATTCTGTTCTGTTCTGTTCTGTTCTATTCTGTTGTATAAGTATAAAGCACAGCACACAGTACAGTAGGAGATATATACATTCACATATACACAAATGAATATGTGCATACATACATATACAAATCACTATTATAGCAAATGAACACAGTGGAATCATAGCAAAACCGAAAGAACAATTGGGAAATATGCAAAGTCATGTACTAACAAAACTGAGACAATACAAAAACAAAAGAAATACAGGAATAGCTTCAAAAATATAAAATATTCAAACTATCAAAAGAGCAGAGATTTTAAATAAGAAAAGGAAATGGATGTGGCTATAAAGAAACTATCAAAGAAAAAACTCATCCTTCATTGAGTCGAACGGAATTGAGAATACTCACACCTCACCAAATATTATCAGAATCTCAGTTTTTTTTTCTACCTTACCAGAATCTTTTTATGACACACATATAACCCCAGTGCCTAAACCAGAAAAAGATAAAACACAGGAAGAAAACTATAGGTATTGACCTATACATCCTATATATTGACTTGAAAATTGACCTATACATTGACTCAAAAATTTTAAACGAAATACTGTTAAACAGACTACAGTGATTTATCCAAAAGGTAAGCAAGAGTGCTGATTCTCCTCACTACTATTTGATATAGGTCTGCAAATTCTAGCATCAGCAATAAAATAAGAGAATGAAAGCAAAGGCATAAAAATAGGTAAAGAGGTAATAAAATAATCCCTGTTAGCTGGTGATATAATGATATTCTTGGAAAATCCTACAAAATCAGCAAAGAAACAAATCAAGACTAATAGCTTTAGCAAAACTACAGGTTACAAATAAAGTCTCAAAAATCAAAAGCATTTCTATATAATAATTAAATACAAGAAGGAAAGTGGAAAGGGTGATCCCATTCTAAACATCTACAAAATGCATAAAGTATCAGAAGAGCAACCTACAAAGCCCATGAAAGGCTTATATAGATTCAATATAGATCTCAAAGAAATAAGAACAACTTAAACAGCCAGAGGAATATTCAGTGCTTATGGCTAGGTGATATTAATATAATAAAAATCACTTGGAAAAACAAAAAAATCTAGAATATCAAGAGAAATGATGAAAATAAGTAGCAACAAAGGGAGAGCAGCATTTCTAAGTGTTAAACTATATTATAAAGCAGCAGTCATCAAAATATTTGGTATTATTTAAAAAACAAAGACAGATCAGTAGAGCAGACATAATGAGGGAGAATCAAAATAATAGAACTCAATAACCCAGCCCTTGATAAAGTGGATTACATAAATTGCTAAGGAAAAATGCCTTATTTGATAGAATAAAAAATAACCACTAAGAAAACTGAAAAGAATTTGGCAGAATACATATATCTTTGTTATATACATTATGCCATATTCCATAATTCATTCTAAATAGTTATCTAACCTCAATATTAATAACATTATCATAAAAAATTAGAAGAGAAACATATCATATATCTCATAGCTATAGAGATAAATTCTTAACAAAATAAGCAATTAAAAAGATAAGATCAATAACTTTGAGTGAAACTGAAAAGCTTCTACAGAGATAAAATCAATATACCTAGAATAAGAAAGAAAGTGGTCAAATGAAAAAAAATATTTCTAACATTTTCTCTGATAAGGGGTTGGTACCCTAGAAATACAAATTATACTTATAGTATGTTTATATATGTGCATATATGTATGTATATGATTTTATATATATGAGTAATAGCCATCTTACAAAGATAAGTGGTCAGAAGACAGTATCAAAAGAAGTGAAAAGTATTTACAACCACATGAAAAATGGATCAAATCATTAATAATAAGAGAAATGTAAATCAAAAGACCTTTTAGGTTTTACTCAATACCCTGAAAATTGTCAAAAACTAACAAAAATGGCAATAGTCATTGTTAGAGAAATGTAAAGTATAAATACATTATTTTTATAGCTGTGAAATGATACAACTATTTTGGGAAAAAATTGGAATTATGCAAATAAAGTGACTATAAGGTCCATTTCTTTTGAACCAGAGATTTCATTATGATTATTTCTCAAGGAAGTCAAGAAGAAAGTCCCCATAAACAAGAAAAATACTCCAAAATATTATTAGTAGCACTTTTTGTGATAGCTAAGAATCAAAAGTAAAATAGATGCTCATAAAGTGGTAAATGACCAAACAAATTGTGGTACATGAATAAAATGTAATATTATTGTATTATAAGAAATAATGAATGTGATGAATATATGAAAGCAGGGAAGATTTCTATAAACTGATGCAGAGTGAATTAAACAAAGCTAAGAAAGCAATATACATAGTAACTACTATATAATGTAAAGATTAGTTAATTAACTTCATTAAAGAATAAGTCCTAGGAAGAAATAGGGATTTTAGTATAAAGAAAGTTTTAAATCTTTCCTAGGCTCCTTCAGCAGAGGGAAGAATGTTTGTGGGATTCCTTAAATGGAATTCCCAGAATCCCCCAGGATAAGGCAGTTAGACCAGACACTGTCTGGGAAGCTGACTCTCAGAGAGGAAGTGTTTGGAAAGTTTTCCTGAGATCTCTCTGGAAAGAGGGGAGAGACTTGACTTGGAAAGCTAACATCTTTAAAGGTGGGAAGAGAATTGTTGTAGTAAAGATCAGTTCTCCTGAAAGGGAGAAGCTGCTGCCAATAAGAGAAGTTGTTTTGCTCTCACAGTGTAAGGTCTGACCCCTGCTGTGAAGGGTGAGAGAAAGTCATTTTGATCTCTAACTGCCATTTTGGATCAATTAGAGTATACAACTTGTTATTTGATTATAGTTAAAGGAGATTAATAATTATAAACGTATATATTAAAATAAGATAGACAGTCAGATTTGGGGTTTTAGTTAGTCAGTTGAGAATAGTTTTAAGGAGAATCACCCTTGGCAATTAAGAAGAATTCCCTTGTGGGAAAGATTGGGTTCTGGGTTATTATTTAGAAATAGTAGTTTTAGGGCAATATATCTCCTACCTCTCTATATTTCCTTTTCCTATCACTGATCCTTTTTATAGTTTAATAAATAGGGTTTTTTGTAACCTGTCTCCAACAGAATTCATCACCTGCCGATCTAACAAATCCTTTTACCACCATCAACTGAATCTCCCTATCAGCAATAGTTTGTCAATATCTATTGACATCAATATATATCAGATCAATTTCTAACATAACAGTATGTAAATGGAAAGAACCACTACACACTAAAAAAATCAAAAGTACAATAAAATTTATAAAGATCAATTAGTACTTATATGAAAAGATCCATGGTACAGCAATGTATAGCATGTTACATCTATTTTCAATATCTTTTTTGTATTGATCAGTTTTGCTGATATTTTTTCTCCTTAAAAAATGCATGCCAAGTCTTTCTGGGAGTGAGATGGATAGCTGAAATAACATAGGTGTAAGAAAGAAAATAAAGACAAAAACTTATTAAAAGCCATAAAAATGAGTTTTTAAGGGGAAAAAAACTAGAAAAGAAATGAGTTATGAAAGAAAGAATTGAACAGGAAATTAAAACTTGGAGCAAGAGGTACAAAACTTTGCCCAAGCAACAAACTCTGTGAAAATTTTTGTTATTATGCAGTCACTTCATTCATAACCAATTCTTCATGACCCCACTTGAGATTTTCTTGGCAAAGATACTGGAGTAGTTTCCTTCTCCAGCTCATTTTACAGCTGAGGAAATGAAGTAAACAAGGTTAAGAACTTTCCCAGGATTACATAGCCAGTAAGTGTCTGAGGTCAGATTTGAATTCAGGAAAATGAGTCCTCCAGATTTCAGGCCCAATACTCTATCCATTGCATCACCCAGATCCCCCTTTCCTGAAATATTACAATGAACTAAATGGAAGCCAATGATATTATAAGGCAACAAGAAATATTAAATCAAAATCAAATGACTTAAAATATAGAATAAAACAGAAAGTATTTCATAGTGAAAACAGAAAATAGAAAACAGAAAAGAGATTCTTCAATCAATTTTCAAGGAAAAAATTTAAGAATCCATGAATACTGTAACCAAAAATAATGAATATCATATTTCAAGAAATTTTAAAAAGAAACTGCCTAGGTCTTGTAGCATAAGAAGATAAAGTAAAAATAAAATACATTTTAAAAATTAATTCCTTTGATATTCTTGACCTTTTATTTTTTAATCAATTCTGTCATTTTTTCTAGCACAATAAAATAACTTTTGGTAATTTCATTGGAATGATATTAAGTAAATAGATTGATTTAGGTAGAATTGTCATTTTGTTGTATTGGTTCAGTCCATCAATAGATAATTATTATGTTTCTGATTATTTAAATCTGATTTTATTTAATAGAAAGTGTCTTACAATTATGTTCATATAGTTCCTGGGTTTGTCTTGACAGCTATTCTATCAGGTATTTTATATTATGTACAGTTATTTTATTTTTTCACATTAATTTTTTTAGAATATTTTTCCATGGTTACTTGATTCATGTTCTCTCCCTCCTCTCCTCCCTCTCCCTCCCAGAGCTGACAAGCAATTCCACTGGATTATATATGTCTTATTACTCAAAACACAAGTCCATATTTTTTGAGTAATCTTTTAAAAGCCTCAACCCCAATCATATACCCACATAATCACATGTTTTTCTTCTGTGTTTCTATTTCCATAGTCTTTCACTAGATGTGGATAGCATTCTTTTCTGTAAATTCCATGGAATTGTTCTTAATCATTGCATTGCTCTTAGTAGCAGAGTCATCTAGTCATCATTCCTTATAGCACAGTAGTATTCCACCACTATCATATACCACAAAGGGACACCAGCTTGTTTACCAATATTTTGCCACCACAAAAAGTGCAGCTATAAATATTTTTGTACAAACTTTTTTTTATCTCTTTGGAATACAAACCTAGTAGTAGTATAGCTGGATCAAAGGACATGCAATCTTTCAGAGCCCTTTGGGCATAATTCCAAATTACCTTTCAGAATGGTTGAATTAATTCATGACTCCACTAGCAATGCATTAGTCCCCCAATTTTGCCACATCCCCTCCAACATTGTTATTGTCCTTTATTGTCATATTGGCCAACCTTCTTGGTGTGAGGTGGTACCCCTAAGTTGTTTTGATTTGCATTTCTCTAATCAGAAGGGATTTAGAACATGTTTTTATGTGATTATTGGTAGTTTTGATTTCTGCATCTAAAAACTGCCTATTCATATCCCTTGTCCATTTGCCAATTGGGGAATGACTTGATTTCTTGTGAATTTGACTTAGTTTCTTATATATTTAGGAAATTAAACCTTTTTCAGAGAATTTTGTTATAAAATTTTTCCCCCAGTTTGTTGCTTCCCATCTAATTTTGGTTGCATTGGTTTTGTTTGTACAAAAAATTTTTAATTTAATTTAATATAACAAAAATTATTCATTTTACATCTTGTAATGTTCTCTCTCCCTTGCCTGGTCTTAAATTCCTTCCTTTCCCATAGATCTGACAGGTATACTATTCTATCTTCACCTAATTTATTTATAACTTCACTCTTTATAAAGTCATTTGCCCATCTTGAATTTATCTTATTATAGGGGTCTACAGTTATTTTAAATGAACTATTTCTTATTATATCTTCTTGCAGAACTTTGTTTAGGATATATAGAAATGCTGGTGACATGTAAATTTTTTATAACCTACTATTTTGCTAAAATAATTGTTTCAATCACCTTTTTAAATGAATCTCTAGGATTTTTCAAGTTAGTTTTATTACTTCATTGCTCATTCTTTATTAAAAACATATTTATTAATTTTTAAGTTGCATATAGAAACAATATTTATCATTGTCTTCTGACATTCTAGAATTCAATTTTCTTCCTTCCCTCCCTTACTCCCCTCTTTTTGAGGTATGAAACAGGTTATGCCACTGCTTTCTTGCAATATATATTTCCATATTGCTCATTTCATGATGGAAGATATATATCACACATACAATTAAAAAACCTAATGAAGAAAATAAAATGGAAGACGACATGTTTGATCTCCAGTTAGATTCAAGAAGTTCCTTCTTTGGCTGTGGATAGAAATTTTCATCATGAATCACTTGTGTTTATCTTAGAAACTTGTTTTGCTGATAATAGTGTAATCCTTCACAGTTGATCATTGCATAATATTTCTGTTATTGAATTCATTGCTTTCCTGGTTCTGCTCATTTCACTTTTCATCAGTTCATATAAGGTTTTCCAGGTTTTTCTGAACTCATCCTGTTCATCATTTCTTATGGCACAATAGCATTCCATTACAACCATATCCCATAACTTGTTCATCCATCCCCTAATTGATGGTTAACCCCTCAGCTTCCAGTTCTTTGCCACTACAAAAAGAGCTACTAAAAGTATTTTGATACAGGTTGGTGCTTTTTCCTTATCTGTGATATCTTAGGGATACAGACCCAGTCTTTATTGCTGGTTCAAATGGTATGCAGCTTTTGACCCTTTGAGCATGTTTCCATATTGCTCTCTAGAATGGTTATATCAGTTCACAGTTCCACCAACAATATATTAGAGTCCCAAACTTCCATATCCCCTCCAACAGTTATCATTTTCCTTTACTATCATATTGACCAACCTGCTTGATATGAGGTGATAGCTCAGAGTTGTTTTAATTTGCATTTCTCTAATCAATATTGATTTGGAGCATTTTTTATATGATTATAGGTAGTTTTAATTTCATCCTCTGAGAAGTGCCTGTTTATATCCTTTGACCATTTTTCAGTTGAGGAATGTTTTGTATTCTTTTCAGTTTGATGCAGTTCTCAATATAGTTGAGAAAAAAGGTCCTTTAGAAACCCTTCCTATAAACTTTTCCCCAAAATTTGCTGTTTCCCTTCTAATTTTGATTGCGTTAGTTTTTTAATGCACAAACTTTTTAATTTTATGTAATAAAAATTATCCATTTTATTTTTTATAATGTTCTTTGTGTCTTGTTTGTTCATAAGCTTCCATTTTCCATGAATCTTACAAGTAAACTTTTCCATGTCTCATTGCTCATTTCAATGACTTTAATTTCTATTTCCTTTCTTTTTGCTATTGCTAGCATTTCTAATACAATATTGAATAATATTGGTGCTAATGAGCATTCTTATTAGGTAGGTGCTTCTTATCATTTTAAGGAAATATTAATTTATACCTAGTCTTTTAAGTGTCTTAAATAGAAATGAATGTTGAATTTTGGCAAAAGTTTTCTCTCTTTTTAAAATCTTTTATTTTTTAAATATTTTTCCATGTTTCTATATTTTGTTTTCTTTCTCTCCCCTCTTCCTTCCTCCTTCCCAGATCCAATAAGCACTTCCACTGGGTTATACAAATGTTATCACTTATACCTATTTCAATAATATTCATTTCTGCAATAAAGCAATCTTTTAAAACCAAAACCTCTAATCATATACCCATATAAACAAATGATAAGTCTTTTGTTTTTCTTCTGTGTTTCTACTCCCACAGTTCTTTCTCTCGATGTGAATAGCATTCTTTCTCATAAGTCCCTTGGGATTGTCTTGTATTAGCAAAGTCCATTACATTGTATTGTTCCACAATGTTTCACTTTCTGTGTATAATGTTCTCTTGGTTCTGCTCATTTCACTCTGTATCAATTCCTGGAGGTTCTTCAAGTTCATTTAGAAATCCTCCAGTTCATCATTCCTTTCAGCACAGTAGTATTCCATCACCATCATATACCATAATTTGTTCAGCCATTCCCCAACAGAGGGATACACCCTCATATGAGTTCCAATTTTTTTGCCACCACAAAGAGCAGGAATATGAATATTTTGTAGAAACATATTTTATTATTATCTCTTTAGGGTATAAACGTAATTATGATATTGCTGGATCAAAGGGCATACATTCTTTTAAAGACCTTTGAGCAGAGTTCCAAATTGCCTTCTGGAATGGTTGGATCAATTCACAATTCTACCACGATGCATTTAGTGTACCAAATTTGCCACAACCCTTCCAACATTTATTTTCCTTTACTGTCATATTGGCCAATCTTCTAGGTTTGAAGTGGTACCTCAGCATTGTTTTGATTTGCATTTCTCTAATTATGAGAGATTTCGAGCATTTTTTATGTGTGTAAATGTGGGTAATTTGAGGAAAGGTGTTTGGGATAAGGGAAATGAAAGGAGGATGTTTGAGACTTGCTAAGTGGGTAATCTCAGTTACAGATAGGCTGGGATTAAAGGAGATTCAGGGTATAATGGGACTGAAGTCAGGAGTATAACCCAGAAGTAAAACAGATCTTCAGGGAGAAGAGAAATTAAACTAAACAGACAAACACAGCAGGTTTACAGACTGGGACTTAGACTCAAACACAAGCTGAGGGAAATAGACTAGACTGAAATTAACAAACAGGCTTTAGTTAATTTCACAGGAAGGGACTTGTTTTGAAGTAACACCTTCCTTCAAGATGGATGCCCAACTTCCCTCTAAGCCCAGAGTATGTTGTTTCTTTCCCTCTTCTTCCCTCTTGATAACTAACAGACAAATTATACTAATAGGGCTGTTGAAACAAAAGGGTTTATTTTGTTTGAAGGATGTTTGTTAGGAAGGTGGATCAAAGGAAAGCCCTATCAGTTGTCTCAGGAACCTCAGGTGGGGGAAGGGAAGTAAAGATGGAGTCTGAGTAAGGACCTGCCTTTAAACTCAGCTTTACAAAGTGCTATTGCTATCTAAAGGAAATAAATGATGACTGATTAACTATAACTAATGCTATCAATTAGGTAACCCTTCACAGATTTAACTCCTCTCTAATTACTCTCCTTATTAACTCCACAGACATATAAGGTAAGGGAGGGAAGGCAGGGATGGTATTAGGAAAGGAAGATATAAAGGGTTTATATAAATAATAATTTCTTAAGTAAATATATCAAAGCTAGGCTAAATTTCAATATTAAAGTTAGGTAATCAAAGCAGCTCGGCTGATTCACAACCTCCCCAGCCAACTGCCTTTCCTCAAGATTCCAAACCTCTAACAGCTTTTGGAACTCAGCCAAAGCTAGAAAAAACTATATCACCCCAATTCTGTATACTACATGTGCTTATTGATAGTTTTGATTTCTTTATCTGAAAACTGCTTATTCATGTCCCTTTACTATTTGTCAACTGGGGAATGGCTTGATTTTCAAGTTGTTGTTGTTGTTGTTTTTGCATCTCTTGATATAGTCATGTGATTTTTGTTACTTTTGCTATTTTTATAATAAATTTATATTAAAAGATCACACACACCCACACACACACACACACACACACACACACACATATATATATATATATATATATATATATATATATATATNAAATAAGTATTGAGTGATAATACATTGGAATTGCTTGTCAACTCCAGGAGGAGGGAGAAAAAAGGGGAGGAAGAGAACATGAATCATGTAATCATGGAAAAATACTTTCAAAAACAAACAAATAATACATAAATATTTTAACCTCTTTTAAGCATTAAAAAATAAAATTAAAAGAGGTTTAAAAATATTTACATTTTAGTTAATTGAATTGAATTGTTTATATTTAATATAATTATATTTAAATAATATATTTATATAGAATTCATAATTTAATTAATTAGATTGTTTTATTAATTTAATTAAATAAATTAAATTTAAATTTTCAAATTAAAAATTTAAAAGGTATAATTAAATTAGTTTTTAAAATTAATTAATTAATTAGAGAAATAATCTGTTATTTTTAATGTAATGTAGTTTCCTTGCTTATCTCTCTCAATTAAATCTATTTGATCTTTAACTTTGCCTGAGATTGTGATTGCTACACAAGTTTTTTATATCAGCTAAAGCATAATAAATTCTTATGTGTGTGTATCATTTTCAAATATGTTTCTTATAATCAACATATTGTTAGGTTCTGTTTTTTTACCTTTCTTCTATTTTTATTTTATACTTGAGTTCATCCTATTCATATTCAAAGCTATAATTACTAGTTGTGTTTTTCCAATGATTCTATTCTTCTTCACAGTTTACACTTCTTTCCCTTGTTACTCTGTTTCTCCTCAGAAATCTAATTTGCCTCTGACCACTTCCTCTCTTACCCTCATACTCTTCTAAGAGTCCCACCCATATCCTATTCTTGCCCTCTTATTTCTCTGTCAGCTAAGAACATTTGTGTTTTTAAACTTATTTTAATCTTATCTTTTGTCTTAGAATCAATGCTAAGCATCAGTTCCAAAGCAGAAGAGCTTTAAGGGCTAAGCAATTGGGGCTAAGTGATCTCCCCAGGGTTACACAACTAGGAAGTATCTGAAGTCAGAATCTTCCATCTGGAGAGGGAAGGGCTGGCTCTATCCATTGAATGACCTCACTGCCCTTGTTATTCCCTTTTTAACCCAGTTCCAATGAGAATAAGGTTTCTGCACTACTTGCCCTCTGCCCTATCCACCCCTCCACTTGAACAATTCTTCTATTCATATCTCTTTTGTATGAGATAATTTTCTTCATCTTACCTCTCCTAATTTTATTTTTTAAGATCATCCCATCATAATCAACTCAACCCAAATCTTCTATCTATGCATACTCCAATTTATCTAGTAATTATAACATTCTCAAGAGTTACAAATATTTTCTCATATAAGAAATAAAAAGTTTAACCTAATTAAAATCCTTCATAATTAGACTTTCATTTTTACTTTCTTATATTTCTCCTGATTCTTGTATATAAACTTTTCATTCAGTTTGGGTCACAAGGACAGAACCCTATGTATATTGATTGATCATGGATTCAAACAAAGTAAAAGTATGAGACATTTCTCTCTCTTTGTGTTTCTCTCTGCATTTTAGGTCAGCAGTTGCAGAAATAAAAAAAGAAAGTCCTTTAGTTCATTAAATATCCATTTTTTTCCTTGCAATACACTCAGCTTTGCTGGAGTAGTTAATATTGGTTGCAAACTCAGCTCCTTTGCTCTAAAGAATATTCTATTCCAAACCCTTCAGTCTTTTAATGTAGAAGTCCTGTGTTAGCTTCACGGTAAAGCCACAGTATTTAAATTTTTTTCCAGTTGCTTGCAATATTTGCCCCATAATTTCCACTCTTTAACTACCTGACCCTCTCAATTTCTGTGGGATGAAAGCATTCAAAACTGAGGCTACTGCCAACACAGCTGCCCCCTGACCTTACTGTGTGTTGAAGAGGTCATATTTTTCTTTCATCTTCCTTCTTTTATCTTAGCATACAATATTCCAGAAGCAATTGAAAAGAGGCTTAAAGAAAAGATGAAATTACCCAGTAAAACTGATAATAATGCTACATGGGATCCAGGAAGGAGAAAAATAGACTTTAAATGTAATAGAATTCCAGGCATTTATGATAAAAAGAACAGAATTGCATAGAAATTTGAAGTTCAAATGCAGGAATGAAGAAAGACATAAAAAGGTAAGCAGGAATAAAAAATGTAAAATAAACGGGGATTAACAACTTACATTAAACTATATCCGTATTCCCTTGATTTCATCAAGAATCTTAGAGAAAATCTAATTAGATTTGACCTGTTAGAGCAAATCTGTTATATCTTAATGATCTTAAAAATGTAAAGAGGGAAATACACCAGAGTGAGGAAGAGACAGGAAAGGAAGGTTAGTAAAGTCTCTTATCATCAAGTAGATGGGGCTAGTAGGAATAGCTGACACTTGAACTTCACTGTTATCTGAGCTGGTCAAAAGAGAGAAGCATATATCCATATAGGAACTCTGACCAGCAGAGCTGCAACTCCAGAGGATTCATGATGAAACATGATACTCAACTCCTGACAGAGGTGAAGGACTCAGAATGAAGAAGGAGAAAATTTCTTTTTGGACGTGACCATAGTGGAAATCTGTTGGCACACTATGCTTGTAACAGGTATTTTTTCTTGTGTTCTCAGTGTGGAAGCTAGAAGGCAGATATTCACTGATTGAAACAAATATTTTTAAAATAAATAAAATTAAATGAGAGTCTCAGGATGGTCCCGTTTCCATGACTTATGGGTTTGCCATGAGATTGTCATGGAATGAGAATAGAATAGTGTATAGACTCCACAGTGTGAAAATGGAATTAGCTGGAGCCCATTCATAGTCAAAAATCTACCCATCCTAGGAGTAGAAATGATGTCACTCTCACCTCTCTTAGTGGGGAGGGGAGACGAGTTACCCACACGTGACAATGAGTAGCAAATCAAGAACAAGGGACTGCCCTTTGGGCAGTCCAAATCAATGTAGAGACTGCCATTTGTCCATTTGAATTAGAGGTGGACCCACGGGAAGTGACGAAGGACACTATCTCTTTAAGTAAGTTGGTTACTTCCTGTGGAGAGAGTTCCCGATTCGAACTAGGTGCTGAAGGATCTCCTGAGACCACAGAACGCTTACACTCTGTATTGTCAGGTGGGTAAGTTAGGCTGACTTCCTTGGCCTAGCTGGGCCGCTTCTAAACTCTGCCTATCTGGCTGTTGTGCCTTGTGGCTTATTTAGCCTTTTAACCCTCTCTCTCCCTTTCTCTTTATTCCTATACTTTATCTTCCTGATTGTAAATAAACTCCTCAACCCGATGCTGATTTGGGTCTTATTTAATTATGGAATCAACCTGAATTGTTGATTTCTGGCAGCCACACTTTAAACATATATATATCTAAAATACCTAAAATTTCCCTCTTACAACAGTGAATACATAACCAAGGCTGAGGTGTGGCCCAGCATTTCATCATGAAATATGGAGAGATCAGACCTCAACTGCATTCTCCTGAGAACACCAGGAGAGAACCCTATGTATATTGATTGGTCATGTATTCAAACCAAGTAAAAGTATGAGGGGGGCAGCTGAGTGGCTCAGTGGATTGAGAGCCAGGCCTAGAGACTGGAGGTCCTAGGTTCAAGTCCGGCCTCTGACACTCCCAGCTGTGTGACCTTGGGCAAGTCACTTGACCCCTATCGCCCACCCTTACCACTCCTGGGCTAAGGACGGTCCCTAGCTCAGATGAAAAAGGAGGAGGGTTGGGCGTCGGGCTAGCAACCCCACCCTGTAAAAACTACATCTGCTAAAGAAACTGCAACCTAAAGTAGGGGCAGCGGGGCTAGCTCAGTGGGTTGAGAGCCAGGCCTAGAGACGAAAGGTCCTAGGTTCAAGTCTGGGCTCAGATACTTCCCAGCTGGGTGACCCTGAGCGACTGTGTGTCCCATTGCCTACTGGTTGTTCTCTCTCTGTTTCTCTCTGCATTTTAGGTCAGCAGTTGCAGAAATAAAAAGCAGATCAGATTACAGAGTAGTATGATACACATGATTAAATAAACAATTGTATAATGTATAAGCAAATTTGTTAATCTAAAAACAGACTAGGAATTTCCCCTCTCCAAAAAGAACAAAGGGCTCCCCACGGCAGCATGATCCAGCCATAATTCACTCTTTTAGAGATCAGGGTTCAATTACCCTCTCTGACCACGATCTCAGCTTCCTTCCTGCTCAAGCCTCTGAGGATTCCATACAGTAATATAACACTGTGTAACTACGGGTATAGCTACACGGTGTCAATCCCTATTACAAAAACTCAGGCAGCCTCAGAAAGGAGAATTAAGTCTGAATTACAACATCATCTTTGGTAGGCGGTGCTATGCCTGCATAAATGAACAAACCTAGGAATTTAAAAGCAGACTAGAAAATGTTGTTTTTCAATACCATGTCATTCAGACCCTATCCAAAAAGCTTCAGATTTCCTTTCAGGACTTGTCGGGAGCCTCCCATGAATCTCATGTGAAGCTTTTCTATAGCATTTCCTACACAAGCAATCAATCAATAAACATTTATTAAGTACCTGCTATGGATCAGGCATTGTGTTTGCACGGGGGACAAAAAAGAGGCAAAAGACAGTCCCAGACTTCTTGAAGCTCACAATCCCTGGGGGAGGCAATAAGCAACTAAATGTATGCAAACAAGCTTTGTACAGGATAAATAGGAAATAATTATAGGAAAGGCAGGAGAATTAAGAGAAGGCTTCCTGTGGAAGGTGGAATTTTAGTTGTGACAAAAGAAGCCAAAGAGGTCAGTGGTCACAGTGAAGGAAAAAAAAAATTCCAGGAATGGGAACAGCCAGAAAAAATTCCCAGAGCCAAGAGCTGGAATATCTTGTTCATGGAAGGGCCAAGAGGCCAGTGTTACTGGACTGAAAAGGATGTGTCAGAGAGTAAGGTATAAGAAGACAGGAAAGGTGGGAGGGAGCTAGGTTATGAAAGATTTTGAATGACAAACAGAGCATTTTGCATTTGTTCCTGGACACGATGAAGCCACTGGATTTTGAGTAGGGTATTAACACCCTTTAAGAAAATCACTTTAATGGTTGAATGGAAGATGGATCAGAATGGAGAGAGATTTGACTGAGGAGACCTAACAGCAGGATTTTGAGAGAAGGGGCTTATTGGAGAGATGTGGCAAAGGTGATATTGGCAGGTATGTCATGGATATGAGGGAGAGTGAAGTTGCAAGTCTAAGGGAAAGAAGGGGTCATTTAAGGTTCCAATTTCCCTCAGACATCTCTGGCACATGGAAAAATTCTAGAATCTGTAACAAGGAAAGAAATATACCCGGCTTCTGCCTTTATGAGTCTTCCCTAATAGACCTTGCTGGATGGAAGTTCAATATAAAATTATATCTCTAAAATTAGTTGTCCAGAAAGAAAAATATATAATTCTGGTCTATGAATGAGTCCCATTCCCAGGTTTTTCTGCCTCTGAGACAGGCTGGGCTCAGATCACTCTAGAGATAATTCTGACATTGGTTTCACTATGAACACTCTAGAGGAAATCCTAAAGTGGCAAAAACTGGATATAAACTTTTCCCAAACTAGTCTACGGAGCCAAAGCTACCCTTGTAGAAGGCCCAGAGCCCAGGGATCCAGAAAGCCAAGCTGCAGCCCAGGGGGCCTCTCTCCCTCAACTACAGAAACTTATTGGAAATATGTTCCAAAGCTCCTTTCAAATCCATTTGAATCCGAAGAATAGTGACAAGAAGGAGAAAGCAATGCTGTGTGATCTGGATCTGGACTTAAATGTTCTATAAATATGTCTCTGTGACCAAATTTCTTAATCTTTGTTGTTTCATGAACCTCTTTGGCAGTCTGATAAAGCCTATGAATCTCATGTAAGAATAGTGTAGTTAAATTCATTAAATAGGCAAAGAAAACCAAGTATATGGAAACAAAATTATCAAGATATTCTTTTAAAAACAAGTTAGCAGACTCCCCTGAATTTGTGGGATTTGTGTGAGGCTAGGATTGTTGGAAATTCAGAAATAGGCTTATCTCTTTATTTCTAGGGAATTGTTTCTAAAAAAAAAAAAAAACAACTCTAATCCAGCTTTGAACTTATGGGATTCAGTCAAGGTTTTTTTCCTCCAGAATAAAGGGTACAGAAAAAATTAAAAAGCAAATTTCTACTTCAAAAATTACTCTGACTCATAGCCTTTAGTTTTTTTCACACCAGGAGAAAGGCTAGGTTAGTGAAGAATAGACGTTTATGACTTGCTCTATGTCACTGTGATTATTACGGTAGCTGGGGTACACAGTGATACATTCCAAATCTAAAACTTTCTCCAAAATACAAAGCTGAACTGAGAGTCTAGTTCCCTTCCCTCCTCCACCTGAAGACAGTTGAATATAATTTTTCAGGTCACTTAAGCTGCTAATGTTTATTCTGCCATTTCTATGAATAGCAGTGAGAGAAGTGGAATATAACATGATGGAGATTGGAACAGAATACTTTGTAAATGAATTTCCAAGGCTCAGAAGAAAGAAAAAGCATCGGACAGACCCTGGACCTATATGCAATCCTTGGAGCTAATAGAAACAGAGTTCCTGTCCCTAGGCTGAAATGTCCAGTGGGGGAAAAAAAAGAAAAGAAAGAAAGGTCTTAGCTCTAACTTCCATTGTTATAAAATTAAGGAATTGAACTAAATGGCCTCTGAGGTCTCTTCCAGCCCTGTCTATGATCCTTAATTCCCTTCAGCTCAGTGTCAAGATCTATGAAGTGATTTTGACTTAGTCTGTGTCACTGTGAATACGGTAACTACCACAGTGACAAACACTAATTCTAAAAGTTTCCCTTGTGCTAGTCAGAAAATGACAATTACTTCCCCTGTAAAAGACTTAGAGCTGGGGAGTAGGAAGGGCTGGTCCAAGGAATTAGTGACTCCAAATTGAAACTTTCAAAAGGCTATTGGAAGTTATTCTTCCATCCTCTTACACCCTTAATATTCACCAGATCATTCATCTGAACAGGTATATAGGAAGTGAAAAGTCACATGAGGAGATTGGGGATAAGCTTTGTAGCCAAGAGAAAAAAAAAAAAACAACTACCGGATTATAGAGGTTTCCCAACTGGGCATATCATATCCTTTCTCATTGTTCTGGGAGCTGATGGAGTTTGTTCTGCAACCAAACTGAAATTTCATTCAAGAACCCAAGAGATCATTTTAGACTGGATTGTTTCACTGTGGATATGGTGGGAGCTACCACAGTGGAAAACATCAATTCTAAAACTTTCCTTCTGGTAGGCAAGTATGCAAATAGAATTATAGCAACCTGCTCTAGAGAAGGCCTAGAGTTTCAAAGGACTAGGTCAAAGAACTAGGCTCCTCAAGCTGAGGCCTTAGAAAGGACTATAGATGGCTTTTGAGGTTTCAAGTTCACAAAACTTTCAGCCCTTTCTGGTCACCTAGCTGTGTCTCTGAAGGCTCGGAACACTTCCTTACAGCATGTTTTGGAGTTCACTCAAGAAGATGAGAACCAAGAGAACAATGAGGCAAAAACAATACATAGTGCATTGTTCCTACTCTCAGAGGAGTTTACAATATATGGTTTTATCCCTAACAAGCATTACTACTGAGAACAAATGCTTTATATAGCCAAGGAAGAATTTATACGTATGTCCATCTCAAATACCTTTTCAGTACCCAATTATTCACTTACTTATAGGGCCAAAAAACAAGTAGAAGAAACATAGCATAAATTCAACCTAGGAACTAGAATATTTAGAAAAGCCATAGCCCTTGTCTCACAATTTCCTGGATAACTTTTCATTGCTGGTAGCCAGATTCTCAACTACATTGGGCATTGGACTGGCACTAATTCTAGAATTGATTGGGACAGTAGTATAACTACCATGAAAATAAATCTCTTACCATGGATATCCCAACAAGTTGTCTACTAAAGAATGGGCTAGAATTGCAGTACTTAAGTAAGTTTAAAAGTTTTAAAAGTATGTTTCCCTTCTTCCTTTTTTCACCACTCTTCCTTGTTCCTATTCTATCTTCCAATTTCTTTTCTCACACTCCCCTCTATTTTTTCCTCTTCTTCTTTAGCATCCTCTTTCTCTCCATTCTAAATCTCTAAGTTAAGATGCTTTTCTGTTGTAAATCCATGTTCAGACAGGAAAGGATCTGATGAGCAAATAGAACATGTAAGGAGAAGCACCTCACATTTTTCTCACAATAAATATGTATATACACATATTTATATGTATATAAATATGTGTATATACATATACATATATATACACACTCAGGGATGAACATACATGGAGGTATATATAAAATATAAGCATAGGCACACAAGTGTATGAACATCAAGGTGGCATAATGGATATAGGTCCAGGTCTGAAGTCAGAAAAATTCATCTTCTTTAGTTCAAATCCAATCTCAGACACTTACTAGCTATATGTCCCTAAGCAAGTAACTTAACTCTGCTTGCCTCAGTTTCCTCATCTGTAAAATAAACTGGAGAAAGAAATGGCAAATAAAAAGGCACTCCAGTATCTTTGCAAAAAAACTCCAAATAGGGTCATGAAGTCAAACATGATTGAAAAATGGCTGAAAAAAAACCACAAGCCATAGAGACTGTGGAAAATGTATTTTAAACAGTTTGACCCTCCCAGAGCTTAGCTAATGTTACTATGGTCAAATCTATAAAGGAACTCTAATCTCAAGCAATAGCAGACTAGTTTATGCCTCCAATACCCTCTGCTCATCTGAGCCTATAACACAAAACCTTAGATACTGTTCTCCAGGGGAAAAAATGTTCTCTAAACAAAATTTCCTTACAGGTTTAGAACTACTTCGTCCCTTTTTGTAACAATACTTATAGGCTATTCCCCTATTCAGAGAGGTCAGATGGAAAATTTACCTTTCCAGATTTTCGTCTTCAAGATTTCTGTTCTTCCATGGACCTCCAGTAACTCTGTGCTACCCTGGAAGACATATATCTCAACCTGAACCAGGAAAACGTAAAAATCCTAGTAGCTTGTGCAGGAAATGTTTATTATCCACTGGGCTCTCTCTTTTCCTTGATCAGAGGAAATAGATAGGGCTTCAGATTAGGGGAAGGTATCTAAATATTAGTTTTCAAAATGCTAAATCCTTCCTCCTTATTTTTCCCCTCTTCCTTTTTCAAACCCTGTTACCAAAAACTGGTTTCACAATTCATTAAAAAGAAACTATTATATAAGGTATATGAAATTCAAAGCTAGGAAACCCAGGGTAGAGAAAGAGGACCTGAGAGATCATCTATTCCAATCCAAACTTGAAAAAGAATAATTGTAGAGAAGGCTAGGGTTTCAGAGGACTAAGCTAAAGAACTGAATTTCTTCCTCTAAAACTAATTACCTAATAGATCTGGACACTGAGGTAAAGGGAACTAGGAATCATAGGATCATACACCTAGAGCAGAAATGGGCCTTAGAGAAAATTTAGTAGAATTCTTGAATCTTATAGATGAGGAAACTGAGGACCATAGAAGTTAAGTGATTTAAACTAGTTCACAAATCACCTTAGTCTTACAACTGAGCCCTTTTCTTCTTTTCTTGGACATTTTGGTTCAGGGACAGGATCTTTAACTAACTCCATTAGCTCCCATAACTACATATAAGACAAGGTCGCCAATGGGGAAAGCCTCTAAAAGACAGGAACTAAGTCTTTTTTCCTCTGAGCCTTGGAAACTTAATTACAAAGCATTCTATTCCAATCACATAACATTTCACTTTTCTTTCAGCTACTCATACAAATAGTTGTAGAGGAAGTTGTAATATAGATTCCTCTCTACAAACTAACCTAATAAGTAATATAGCTTTGTATAAAAACATCTGGCGAAGGAAATTCACAAACTCCAGAGACAGTTCATTTCACCTTTGGGAATTTTTAATTGTTAGAAAGTTTTTTTTCTTTATACTTAGACAAAATCTTTCTTATTATAACAGGCAAAACAAATCTAAATCTTTCTATATATGAGCCACTCATAGACTTATAGATAACCATCATGTCTCTCCCTATTCCAAGTTTTTTTTCTTTTTTCAGGGCAAATATCCTAGACTTTAAATTCTTAATCTGTAAAATTAAGAGGTTGGAGCTAAATATATGATCTTATTATAGCAAAAATTATTTGGCCCTACTCTCTAAAATAGGCAGGCTACATCTGTCCCTCTGGATTCTAGGGTACCCTGAAATAATTGTGGATCTCTTTTCTCTACCATTAACTAGTGCCTTGGCTGACTATGTTCCCCTCATTTTTAGGGGGTCTTGAGTAGAATAGCAGTTTCATTTAACCAGAGTAGGTTTTACAAAGGAATATTTATTTCAAAGATCCAGGAAGAACAGAAATACAAATACTTCAGGGGCATAAACCCTCTATACAACTTTGGCCTTGGAGATGGGAGTATTAGACTCATAATTTATCTCAGTTCCTATATAACATGGGTCCACCAAATTCATGTCCAAAGGTGTGATGACTATTGGATAAGCCTGTGTTTCAGCAGATGATGAGCTAGGTTCTTAAAAGTCACACCTAAAAGTCACTTTTTTCTTTTTGTGATTGTATTGGTAATATGATTAGAAATAAGGGATACTTTTGGATGTTTTGAATTCATTAGGCTATAATATATATTCCCAGTACCTAGAATAGGAAAAAAGGAAAGACAAGGTCAAGAACCTATGGTCTCTGGGGAGTTGAGAGTTGAAGAAGCCCTCGTAGCCTTTCTGTTTAAAGAATGGTCCTGTCACTAAAAGTCATGAGTGAAGGAGCTACTTCCAGACTTAAATGTAACAAAAAAAAATAGCTGAAGTTTGCTCTGAACCTTGTAAAGTTATCAAAGATTCTGGCTACACATGCAGTGAAGAAATAATTCCTTTCAGTCATGTGATCAACCAGAACCAAGTTATTGACTGTGAACACATGCTCTAATCATTACTATCCTGCTGGAAGTGTTCGTCATATGGAGATAACATCTTTAGCAAGTTGACAGGGTCTGTACATGTACTTGATCTCCATTACACTATGCAATTAAGGGTAAAGAAAAAATAAATAGAAGCTATAAATCAGTCAAAGAAACATTTAAGTGCTAAGCACTCTAAATGTTGAGGGGATACATACAAAAAAGGCAAAAAAATCATGGTTCTTGCCCTCAAAAAGCTCATATTCTCCTGGAAAAGAAAATATGCAAATAACTATGTACATGCAAGGTAGACATATAAAGTACATGGAAGAAAAATCAGGGGATTCATTTATGGATCATTCTTGGGGTGGAGAAATGTTAGGAAGTATACCACAAGAGACCTCCTACAGAAAGCAAAATTTGAACTATGTCTTGAAAGAAGCCTAGGAAGCCAGGATGCACAACTGAAAAGGAAAACCATTCTAAGCATGGAGAAAAATCAGCAAAAGTGAAACTTAGAGATGAAGTGTCCAATTAGTGGAACAGGAAGAAAGCCAGTGTTGCTAGATTGTAGATTATATGAAAGAGAGTAAAGGATAAGGAGAATGAAAAGGTAATAAGAGATCAAATTTTGAAGGACTTCAAATGCCAAAAACAGGGTTTTATATTTGACCTGCAGATAAAATGGAGCCACTGAAGTTTGAGTAAGATAGTAATATGGTCACACTTTTGTTTTAGGAAGATCACTTTGGCATCTGGTAGAGGATAGTCTGGAGTAGGAAGACCTGAGACAGGGAGGCCAAGTCAGAAGGCTATTGAAATAATTGAAATAATTCAGGTGCAAGGTGATTAGTGCCTATAGTAGGGTGGTAGCTGACAGAATGGAGAGGAAACATATAAAATGGATGTGGTTAAGTAGGAATTATCACATTTGGTAGCAGAGTGTGTACAGGGTGTGAATTTAAGAGGAGCTTAGATCCTACATGATTAAAAAGATATTGATGTGATAATACATGTATAACTCAGATCAAATCACCTGCCAACACTGAGAGGGAGGAGATAAGGGAGGGAGGGAGATAAGTTTGATTACATAACTTGGGAAAACTTATGTGGAAATTCATTATTACATGTTATTGATAAATATATATATATTTTAAAAATAAAATAGTCAAAAAAGAAAGAAAGAAAGAAAGAAAGATATTGATGCTGACAAAAAAACAGAGAACTTAGGAAGAAGGAAAGGTTTGGGGGGGAAAGAAAAAGAAAGAGAAAAAAGTATGTAGCACTTACTACATGCCAGGCACAATGCTAAATGTTTATAAATGTTTCATTAGTTTGTCACAACAACCCCATAATGTAAGTGCTATTACTATCCCCTATTTTAAAGTTGAGGAAACTGAATCAGACAGGTTAAGTGACTTGCCTAGGGTCACCCAGCTAATAAGTATCTGAAGCTAGATTTTTAGTTCAGTCTTCCTCAGGCTCAACACCACTTACAGCACCAACTAGCTTCCTTTTTTTTAACCTCTACTTTTATATATACATACATATACATATATATATATATACATACACACACACATATATCTTGACATTTCATCCTATACAGTTTGTCCCTGTTCCCTCTAAGTATACTTCTTCTAGCTACCCTGTTGATAATAATGTTTTTTAAGAGTTACTAATATCTTTTTTTCTTATAGGGATACAAGTCAATTGAACTTATTGGGTCCCTTAAAGAGAAGGCTTTTTGTTTTTTTCCCCGCTCTCTTAATTACCTTATGGTGATTCTCTTGAGTTCTATATTTGGGCAGCAAACTCTCTATTTAAGTCCAGTTTTTTCTTTACAAATGCTTGGATATCTTCAATTTTATTAAGTAACCATACTTTTCCCTTGCAAGAATATAGTCAGTTTTGCTGGATATTTAATTCATGGTTGTAGACTCAGTTCTCTTGCTTTCTGGAATATTGTATTCCATGGTTTCTGGTCCTTCAATGTAAATGCAGCCAGATCCTGTGTTATCCTAACTGTGGTTCCCTGGTATCTGAATGACTTCTTCTTAGCAGCGTGTAATATTTTTTCCCTTGGTCTGGTAGTTTTTGAATTTGGCTATAATATTCCTGGAAGTTGTCAGTTGTGGATTAAATGTAGGAGGTGATCTGTGAATTCTTTTGATTTCCACTTTTCCCTCTTGTTCAAGAATGTCAGGGCAGTTTTCTGGGATAATTTCCTGTAGGGTGATGTCCAGCCTTTTTCTTTTGTCATGATGTTCTGGTAGACCAATTATTCTTAAATTGTCTCTTCGAGATCTGTTTTCCAGATCTGTAGTTGTGTCAATGAGGTGTTTCATATTTTCCTCAAATTTTTCGGTTTTTTATTTTGTTTTATATATTTTTGCTGCCTTGTGAAATGATTTGCTTCTAGTTGTCGATTTATAATTTTTAAAGACTGAATTTCATCCCTGGCACTTTGGTCATCCTTCTCCTTCTGGTCTGATTTTCTTTGTAGATCATCTTTCACCTTCTTTTCTTTGTTTTCCAGCTGGTCAATTTTGGATTCTATGATATTATTTTCTTGTTTAAGTTCATGTATTTCCTTTTCCCAATTGTCTTCAGCCTCTGTTGATAGTTTTTTGAGTTCTTGAATTATTTGAATTTTGAGTTCTTGAGTCAATTGAATTTTGAGTTCTTCCAAAGACTGTGTCCATTTCACTGAAGTTTCTATGTTTTTTTCTTGGTGTTTCCTGATCTTCTTCTGATCCATTTGCTCTTTATTCAATTTCTGGATAGAAACCGTCAATTGTGGTTTCTTTTTTCTTTTTCTGTTTTTTACTCATATTTTTCCCTCTTTCTCCTCTGTAATTGGCTGTAATCTTGGTCTTCTGATCAATTTTTTTAGATGTGGGTTTGGGCTCTTCAGTCCTGGAAGGGCTTCTTCTCTGCTTTGTTGACTAATTAGGTTAATAGGACCTGAGGCCAGATTTTCTCCAGCTGATGGTAAAAGCTAAAGAAGTGAATTCAGCTACTTTCATTGTAGTCTATGGAGGAGGGGTGATGGAGCTTCCCTGCCCTCTGAAGACTTCTTGTTTGCTGTATTGATTAGATTAAGCTAGGTGTGTTTGATATGCAGAGCTCAAAGTGCCCTGAGATCAAAACCTCAAGAGAAATTGTGGGTGGGGGGAGGCAGCACAAGATGGAGCATTTGCTCACCCTCTCTAGATTTCTCCCCCAGCAGCCTCCCTGCCATCCATGATCAGAGCCTTGAGTTTGGCACAGCTATGCCAGCAAGGCCCTCCCTTGGACTAGAGCCCCAATCTACCCAGAGATTCCAGGATCTGCCAGAGACTCAGCATATTAGGTGGAAGAGGGGACCTGGGATCTTTCTCCTTTCTTTCCCCTCCCACCAGACAATTCCAAGAAGTCAGGCTTCCCCCCCCCCACCCAATACCTTTTAAATTGGGATCAGCTGGAGGATCCTCCAGCTCTGTTCTGTTGTCAGATTTGATTTTCTGTTCTCTTGGAGCCCTTTGTCCTTGATTGGTGGTGAAGAGTTTTATGGAGACCTGGAGCCTTGCTGCTTCTACCCTGCCATCTTCACAGAATTCCCTATCAACTAGCTTCCTAATGAGGAGTCAGGCACTAATTGTAGGCCAGGTCTGAAAAAGGTCTCTGGAACACTGGAGAATTCTAAGTAATGAAGCAGATAGCCTGGATCATGCATGAGCCTTTTCCCTGAGCAGTCTCTAAAGTCACCATGGGTTTCAAGAATTAGAGCAAAATTTGTGTTTGTTTGCTACAAAAGGCATTCTTTTCAAGTGGGGGGGTGAGAAAGAGGAGATGGGGAAATTCCTAAGCTATTTAGCAAATTTTTAAAATTTGAAATGTTTTTTCTTTTAAATTTTATTTATTTTTATTTCAAACAAGAAAAAGTATTTCCACATATATAATACAAAAAGGGTATTTATATGAAACTCTGAATCTCCATTACATACCATTTCCATTTTTTAAGTACATAATAATTCCCCACAGAACTTTTCTGTATATCTGTACTTCCTTCTGTTCCCTTCTGTCATTTTTATATATTACAATCCTGTTTTTTATGTATCAATATTTCTTTCCCTCCTTTCCCAACTAAAAATGAAGAGAAAGAAAAATCCCTAATAAATAAGCAGTTAAGTTAAACAAATCCAGACAACAGTCATGTCCAAAAACATGTATATCTCGGGAGGAACTAACATGGCAATGGAGTAACAGGAGCTTTCTAAATCTCCTTCCAACCAATCATTTCAGAGCATCTTAAAAGGGCAGAAATAAAAATTGGACAAGTAAAGGGGATCTCCCACTGGATGCAGTCTTGGAGATAAGCATTATTTGGGGATTTCTACACTATAAAGGGAAGAAATTACACTTATCAAAGCTCAAGCTGGTCACCCCTTCCCTATACCACCTCCTGCACCAGAGTCAAAGTGAGGGCTGGGGCAATATCTAAATTCTCAGGGACTGGCTGAGGCAACCACAGATTTACTCCTGAGGGCAGTGCAACTCTTTTGTAGCAAGCCTTGGAATGTGAGACTGAAAAGTGTGGAGCCTCAGCGGCAGAGCACAGAGACAGGCCAGAGACAAGGCTAGCCACATCAGAGGTAGTAGGGACTGGAAAAATAGTCTCAGGGCAAAATGCTTTAAAGTACTACACAAAGGACTGCTTGCTCATTCAGTCTTCTGACTGGGAAGGGAAGAAGGTGCCAAAGCGAAGTCCTGAGAGACAGAAGCTAAGAAAGCAATGTCCACAAACATGAAAGAACTCCAATCCACTAGTAACAAAAGGAATAAGCAGCAGCAAATAAAAGCTTTTGACCCTGAATAATTTCTATGGAGAAAGAGAGCAAAACTCAGCAGAGAGTAACAAACAAGCAAACACATCCAAACTTTCAAAAAAAAAATGGAAATTGGTCCCAAGTTTTTGAGGATCTCAAAAAGAAGTTCAATAATCAAGTAAGAAATATAGAAGAAAAAAGGGAAGAAAAGTGAGAAAAAGAAATGAAAGTAATTCAAAAAGAAAATAACAGCTTAAAAAAACAAATCTGCCCAAATGGAAAAGGGAGCACAGAAATCAAATAAAATAATAAGCAAATTGGAGATGAGAACTAACCTGCTGGAAGCCATGAAAAGCAGGATAGACCAAACCAAAGAAGAAAATCAAAAGATTATCGCTGAAAATCAGTCTTTAAAAACTAGAATTGGGCAAGTAGAAGCTAATGATCTTACAAGATAGCAATAATTAAAAAAGCAAAATCAAAAGAATGAAAAAATAGAAGGGAACATGAAATATCTCATTGAAAAGATAACAGACCTGGAAAACAGGTCCAGGAGAGACAATTTGAAAATTATTGGTCTACCTGAAAGCCTGGAAAAAAATAAAAGCCTTGACATCATATTATAAGAAATTATCCAAGAAAACCCCTGATATTCTTGAACAAGAGGTCAAAACAGGCATTAAATGAATCCATAGATTACTCCTTACAATAAATCATCAAAAGACTACCCCCAGGAATGTAATAGCCAAATTCAAGAGCTTCCAGGCCAAGAAGAAAATATTGTAAACAACCAGAAAGAGACAATTCAGATATCAAGGAGCCCCAGTCAGAATTACACAGGATCTGGCAGCTTCCACACTAAAGGACCACAGGGCTTGGAATATGATATTCAGGAAGGCAAGAGAATTGTGTCTACAACCAAGAATCAACCAAGAATGAACACTAACCTTTTCAGAGGAAAGTATGGGCATTTAATAAAACAGAAGATTTCCAAGCATTCCTAAAGAAAAGACCAGAACTAAATGGAAAATTTGATGTCCAAATACAAAATTCAAGAGAACCATAAAAAGGTAGACAAGAAAGAGGGAAAAAATGTTTAAGGTCTTCAGTAAGATTAAATTGATTATATTTTAATATAGAAAAATGATATTCTGTAACTCTTAAAAATTGTTTTCATTATATAGTAGAAGAATTATTCATAGGCAGAGGTTGTGGTTCTAAATGGTTTAAGTTGATATGCAAAAAAGGGGGGGAAGAGGATGGTACTAAAAGGAACTTGAAGGAAGAAGAAAAATAAGATAAATCACACAAATCCCACACATGGGGTGGGAGAAGAATATTGTTATAAGAAGGAGAAGAAGAGAGTGGTAATAGATAATACTTAAGTTTACTCTCAGTGGAATCAGTTCTGAGAGGGAAGAACAGCCAGATCTATTGGGATATAGAATTCTATCTTATCCTATAGGGAAGTTGAGATGGAATAAAGAAGGTGGGAGGAGTGGGGCAGAGAGTATTAAAAGGGAGGGAAAAGGGGGGAATTAATAGACCTAAAGAAAAATAAGAGGGGAATAAAAAGGGGGTGGGAAACAAAGTAAGATAAGGGTGGGGGAAAGGGGAACTGATTAAAAGCAAATACTGGTGTAGAAGGAAACAGTGGAAGAAGAAAGGGCAGGACTAATAGAGGAAATCAAAATGGTGGAGAATACACATGTGATAATCATATCTCTGCATATGAATGGGGTGAACTCGCCCATAAAATGGAAGCAGATAGCAGAGTGGATTAAAAACCAAAATTCTACCATATATTGTCTATAAGAAACACAGATGAGGCAGGTAGACACACACAGGATAAAAGTAAGAGGTTGGAGCAGAATTTATTGGGCATCAACTGAGAAAAAGAAGGCAGGAGTCGCAATCATGATATCTAACAAAGCCAAAGTAAAAACATGTATCTCTTTCTGAACCTTGAAACCATCACCACTTTGTCAGGAGACAGATGATTTCCCTTATCATAAATCTTCTGGGATCTAATTAGTCATTGCATTGATCAGAGTTCTCAAATCTTCTATAATTATCTTTTTTTACTGTATGGTTCTCAGGTATCAATTGTTATTTGGCTCACTTCCCTTTGTATTAATTCAAAATAGCTAGGAATTTCTACAACTGTCTCCTTATAGATAAGTAATATTCAATTACATTTATATATCACAATTTATTTAGTCATTTTTCCACACTATCCTCTTAGATTTTGATTCTTTGCTTTCTGTTCCTCTTTAATCCCATCCTTCTTCCTGGTTCTAGTTACTTGTGACTATTGCTTTCTCCCTCTTAATACTCCTCACCCTCATATTTGCTTGTTTCCCTGTTCAGTTCGATGTATTTCTATACCAAACCTTATATATGTTCAGCCTTCCTTTTTCTGTCTTAAATGAGTGAGATTCAGATGATATCAACCATGAGGAGTTTTCTCCATGCCTACATATTTGTGTGTATATATAAATATATACACATATATACACAGTGTGGGATGAGATTCAGTGTTTAATTCTCAGAGTAATATTTGGCTTGTAACCCCA
This sequence comes from Gracilinanus agilis, assembly GCF_016433145.1. Taxonomy (NCBI): domain Eukaryota; kingdom Metazoa; phylum Chordata; class Mammalia; order Didelphimorphia; family Didelphidae; genus Gracilinanus; species Gracilinanus agilis. The sequence goes on from NC_058131.1 coordinate 435,647,431, forward strand.
ATTTTCAAGATCCTTTAATATTACTATTCCTTAGACTAAAACTGCTCTCCCACTACCACATAAAATTTTTAGTTTTCCTGACCTTGAAAAGAGTTTATCTGTAGCCTGGGAAACATGACAACTCTAGGAAAAGGGTCAAGATAAGAAGGAACAGGGTGTTTCAATTGTATCTTCACTGTCCCAGGCTGAAAATCCCATGATAGTCATGGATTTGTTGATCATGGAAGTCTTTAGGGGAATGTCATATTGAAAATCATGTGCTCAAGATTTGAAGTGTCACAACACCCCTTCCCCCTACCCCATGGAATTGGACAGAGGGAAGGAGGAGAATCTTGCATCAGTATTATTATAAAAATCTATGCTTACACATAGAAGGACATTTTTGCCCCAAGAAAGCAACTTGTATGGGATCCCCTTCCTTCCCATCCTTTCCCCCTTTCTCCCCTCCCTGCCTTCCCCACCATCCACTATTTTCTCCAAATAAAGCCACTTTCTCTGCCAGCATCTTATCAAGTCTTCTGTCTGCTCACTAGAGTGATTTCTGAGAGTGCAAGCTCCCCCAAAATTCCACTCCACACACTCTTTTTCTTATATACTCCAATTATGAGAAATTGTAAATTCCACTCCTCTTCTTTTTTCTATACTGCTGCATTCCTCTTTTTTTCTTTCCCCTCTTAAAACCCTCAGACCATCACCAATCCACTCTTAGATCATCTCTTTATCATATTTTCTTTCCTTTGAAGAAAAAAGTTCTAAAGTAATAATCATTTTTCCCAAATTAGAATGTTAGTACTATCACATTTTATAGCACCTTTCAATTAAATCGAGTAAATTTATCTTTTATGTATTTCTCTTGACTGATGTTTGCACTTCAAAGTTCCCACTTAGCTCTTATCTTTTCATCAAAAAATTTTGAAAGTTATATATCCCAAAATGCAAATAAGAACAATCCTGAGGTACCACCTCACACCTATTAGATTGGCTAATATAACAGAAAAAGGAAAGTAATAAATGCTGGAGGGAACGTGGCAAAATTGGGACATTAAAGTACTGCTAGTAGAGTTGTGTGCTGATCCAACCATTCTGGAGAGTGAATTGGAATTTAAAACTGGTTCAGTATCTGGATTCAAAGAGTAACTCTAGACATCTATGCTTGACCCTATGCTGTTTAATCTTTTTATCAATGACTTAGATACATGCATAGCTTGGATACATACATTCTAGTTAGCAAATTCATCAAATATGCAGATGAAAAGTTGGGAAGAAAAGCTAACACATTACTGACAAAGTCATGCAACAAATTCTTGACAAGGCATTGTCAAGACCTTTGGCTCCTGGAGAACTCAGGGCAAATTTCAGCCACCCACTATCTGGACCCAATAACTAGGAATTAAACAATTTGAGTAGCTTAACTAAAAAAAGAAATATTTATTAATGTGCAAAGGAAGACACCTCACTGGTAGCAGCTTCAGCTTCCTGTGTTATAGATTTGTTTTTTTTTAATTTTGAGGCTTGATGTATACAATTAATCAGCAACCTTCTATTAGTATAGATAAGTAAATAATTTCACAGGAAAGGGAAGGGTAGCAAAAAGGAAAATGGTGGGTGGGCTTGAGAAAAAACATTTTGCCATATAGCTTGCAAGGTTTGTTCTTAGAATGAAAAAAACTTTCCCTGTTTAGAGGAAGAAGAGGGTTTGACAAGAAACCTTCACAATTATTAAAGAAGTCCATTTAATCTCAGACAGCAAGTTGAAGACTTTTTAGACTCCAAGACATTCATACTGCAAATATGTCTTATCCAAGCACAACAAATAAGTTTTTATGAGTAGATGAGACCAGGGTCAGCTGGGTAGCTCAATAAATTGAGAGCCAGGCTTAGAGATGGGAGGTTCTAGGTTCAAATCTGGCCTTAGACACTTCCTAGCTGTGTGACCTTGGGTAAGTCACTTAACCCCCATTGCCTAGCCTTTACTACTCTAGGTAAAGTTAAAAAAAAGTGAACAAGACCATCTACTTTTCTGTCATTATGTATTTTATGTTTCATTTCTCCTTTATAGGCTAGAGCATTATGCTCAATCTAACAAAATTAAGTTCAATAGGAATAAATGGAAAGTTTTATAAAGTTCAAAAAATAATTCTAACAACTATGAGAGAGAGGGCTTGGCTAGACATCAGTTTTAGCCTGAAGAACTTAAGACTAGGGTTAGGGGAGCATGGACAGATCTCTGTGGAATCTTGCTCACTATGCTCCAAGTGAGACTGTCTTGAGGAGAACAGGAAAAAACCATGAGTCTGTCATGAGAATATACTATTCTGCAACAGAGGAGGTATTGGACTAGTGAAAAATCTATTTGGCACCCTTAGCCCTCATAAACATTTCTAGGCTGAAGACTTGATTGATTCAAAACAAAAAGCTGTTAGCTTCCCTGGTTGATATCCCTTGAAGTGGTTACCCTAAGTTTATACCCCAATGTTTTTGCCCCTCCCGTTGATTAATACTTATTCAAAAGATAATCACAGTAAATCATGAATAAACCCATCTATCTAAGCAAGCAAATAGCAAGTAAATCGAATAAATCTTTCAACTAGCATCTATAATTTACCTACCATGTGTTGAACAATGCTAATATATATATATATATATGTATATATATATATATATATATATATAATACACAAAGATTGATGAGATTTTTTTAATGGAAATGAAATAAGATCTTTCTCAGCCAAGAGAAAGGCCCAAACCACATCAAAGGTCAAACTTCCTATAGTCCCTAGGGAAGTAAGATGCAAGTATGAGAATAATTAGGGAGCTGGCTTCCTCTATATGTCTAAAAATGTCTCTCTCTTTCTTCTCCCTGAGGATAGTCCCAAAGAGGGTCTGGAACCATACCTGTTTTTCTCTCAAAGGAATCAAGGTTGTCTCTCCTCTACTAGGTACTTGCAACAAGCACATGCCCACTCCTCAATAGCTCTGTCCCACCTCCCTCCCCCCATGCAAATTTTTTCTATCTAACAATTGGGAGAATCTGAAGGATGAGAAATCCTTTAGAGAATATTCTTTGGAACAAATTTGGCACATATTTAGAGATAATGATTTTTAGCATCTCTTTGGATTCAGAAACCCTTTTGTCTCTGATGATTGCTTCTTTGTAAAAAACACTGTGAAACTGCATAAGTTCCTCATACCATGACTATTGGAGAAACAGCCATATGAGTTCAGGAAGGAAACAGGGAGTGGAATTTCTGAGCTCATTTGGGAAGTAAATAGGAAAATAAGAATCTTTAGCTAGAAGATTCCAGTGAAGAGACACAGCACTGTGACTATGCTAACTTGTTTTTTATACTAAGCACTGGGGCCAAGGAACCAGAGTGACTATCTTCTAAGGCAAGTCTGACTACTAGCCTCCAGTCATATGCTGTCAAAGGATGTATGGAATTGGGCATGAAAAGCCATCTTCAGGTACCTGAAAAGACTCTTCAAGGCGAGGAAGGGGCTTTAGGAACCCCAGAAGACTCATGGATGAGAAGGATCTCAGAATGTTAGCATGGGGAAGATCAAATGAGCAGAGCCAGTCAATAGGATTTTTTGCAGAAATAGATAAGGAGGATAAGTGCATTAGGAGAAGAAGCTTTTTGATTGCTCACATTAGGGGACCACTATAACTGTCTCTTCAGGTAAATCCTGAAGCTACTTTTCACAGCTACTCAGATAAATGTTTAGCCTTGATTTGGGGAT